>NC_143019.1:30083242-30383242 GCF_055824585.1 Amblyomma mixtum | reverse complement strand
GTTGGCTAACACGTAGACGTAGGATCTTGTGGTCCCTAGACAAGTGTAGAGTACTTGAAATTAACAATGCACCCCAGAACAAATACCGTTGAGAAAGAGCTGATTTGAGCTGCATTTGAATTCTAACTATAAACACGTGATAACTTGGGTATTACCACCATGCATGTGGTATTTCTTAACTACACAGGCAGGGGTCGGTGCCCCTTGAAATCAACAAAGGACCGCTGAACATCAATTGGTAAGAAAGTGTCCACTTAAGATGTATTTCAATTCACACAAAGGTACGATATCTTGGGTGTAATCAAGAAGCATGTGGTAGCAGCTCAGTAAAGATATAGTTAGGATTAATGAGATAGCCTTCCGCACGAGTACTTGCCACATATCGGTGTTAAAGTACATAACACTGCGGCCAGTTTTACACCGCTTCCGCACAAGGCAGGAGAAAACACCTAATAATTAAACAAAAAGCAGTTGTTTTTCAACGCACTGTATGACATCACCTCTAAATTAGTGGCTCCATTCGCGCAGAATGACCCATTCCACGTCATCATTAGAATAAAATGGTTTTAATAGTCATGGTAAAGAAAGGAGAAATTTCTTTTCTGGCAACGCTTGGCATTAGGCTGCCTGCAAGGCTACTATGCTGCCGTCTGCCCAACTGCGCACTCTTATTATACTGTTCAAGATATCATTAATTGCATGCGCGTTATGATGTATTGATATGACATCACAACTTTATTATTCGAAGAAGGTAGCTGCTCTACAGAACACCTTCAAGCCTAGGCATTGTCCTGATCTCCCTCACAAGCTTTCCCCGCTCAATTCAAATTATCCTAGCGCACATTTTATGTGGTCATACTCCCGATATTGTCTAGCACCGGGACTCACGGGAACAATACTAGCAGCACGCATTTTAAGAGGTATTTAATTTTTAGTTACCATCGTCAGCGTCTCCCACGTCCACTTGATGATAGTGAATTATTGTGGCGCAAGGCCATCTGCGGCCATAGATCGCAATGGCAGAACGCGTTTTGCGATTGCTAAAGGCGGGGTCAAATACCCATTTCCCAAACATTCCACCCTGATTAAGCCGAGCAACTGGCCAGGGAATGCTTGCACCCATAGTATGATCAGGTGGTAGCCGGAGGCAAAAGGGATTGTATAGGACCGATTTCTACGTGACTTATGTCCCGAAGTGTTCGGCACAAGGCTGCAGTGGAAAGCTCTTGCGCAGCGAATCAACTCCATCTTATTTTTCGCAGCTTGATGGTTTCTGCGAAATCCCGACCGGTGAGAGAATCTGAACAGTGAGTGACAGCCATCCAAAACTTTGTTTATATCATGCATTCGGCCTGCTCTGTTCCATTTTTTTCCCGCCCCGGCCGAGACGCGACTCCGGGGACATCCTCCCAGCGGCGGAAAGATCGCGACCGACACCCGGTCTGTCCCCAGAAACTCGGATCTTACTTTGAAGACCCGCGCGACACTCGAGGCTCAAACAAAACCGCGCCAAGCTGCCCTTTGACCCTGGGCGGTCCTCCTGAACCTCTTCCACGACTATCTAATGTGGCGTGAAAACATCGGGTCAATTGGAAAGCATCGGGGATCTGGTAAACTAACTGTACTTATACAGAGCACCACCATGTAGCAGCCTTCTCTTGTCGACAAGCCACACATGTAAACTTCTGTATATAAAGCTCTTCGTTTCCCGAAACTTCGGAACTCTGTTGACTCTTGTCCGACATCAAGCCGGAGGCGCCAATGTCGCTATCCCAATCACAACGGGATCGGGCCGCGCACCTCCGCATGCGAAGCGGTTTCACGCCCACTTCTTGCTCTCGCGTTAGAGTAAATAGTCAGTCAGAGCACAAACATAAATCGACCTTTAAGCTGCGTTCGTTCGTCAGTGAAAGCAGCAAAATACTCTACCTTCGATATCATCGTGCTTGTTGAGTCGAATGTCATGAAATACGAATGCCCGGAAACCTGGGCCACGACAACAAATGTATCTTCAAAGTCGAGGACATCGAAGCCTTCTAGGATGGCCTCGCACCACTACAGGAGAAAAGTAATTAAGCAGTGAATCAGAACACGTGCATCACACTTTATCATCTAAATAGTAAATTTAATGAAACGCCACAACAGGTGACCTTTCGCTACGTAGTGATAGATCATGATTCCACGCTACTGGATAAACGGAGTAAAGAATCAACAGAACCTCTAAGGCAACGAGAGTAATAGCATTAGAAAGATTTTTCGTGTCGTTACATAATGTATTTGCACCTGTGTTTCCTGTTTATGCAAAATATGAGTGTTTCGATTGAGAATTATAGTGTTAACTCTTGTTTCCTTTAAGAATACCACGAGGTTCCCATGTTTTAAGACTAAATCATAAGGCGTGGTCTTTTAGAATTTTCGCTGCTTGTGGACATAAAGCAAATATACTGTATTTTTCAGGAAGCACGAGCAGAGCTATTGGTAAAGCGTTTAAGGGTGTCCAAATATGCACTTCCAGAACCGGCCATTTTTCGGTCTTGCAGGTCTGCGCATGCGTATTCAACGCGCGATATGGGAGGCAACCATTGCGATGGTGTGCCATTATTGTGCCATTGTGTTCCCATCTGTGAGCAATATCAGTTTTTTACAGCTGCTTTAAAAAGGGATGTTAAAGGTTACCACATGAATGTTTGTAATGACACTGAGCGCTTGTGATATGTACGTCTCTTTGTGGTTGGGTCTGTGCTACATCTTTAGTAGTATACGATACTGACCCCTACTGACCCCCCTTCCCTCCCACCCCCGCTGACATCATTAGGCAGCACGTGGACTCTGAGCGGACTCTGAGTGGACACTATGTGGAAAGGTGCTTTAGTCTAGATCAACATGCCGTTCGCGTGGCAGAGATCACATGTTCTTACTGCTTTCCGCATGTGCATTCATCCCTTGCTATGGGTGGTAATCGTCAAGAAGGAGCATCAATACTGTCCCAGGGTGATCAGATCTCTGTGTAGTTCTGGCTTGTTTAGAAACTTATGAAGAAACAATACAAACTGCAAGTGCATGAATACATTGCGACGCAATAGCGCTGACACGTGGCCGTATGCTTTCTTTCCTTTTCAGTTAATATCTGCATTAAAGACAGAGGTATTATTGGAATTCTGTCATTTTAAAGTGCCCTTAACCTACAAATTGAAAGGAGCAAACAAACGTTAGCCCTGAATAATAAGAGTTATGTAAAGTGACACGTAAGGAAAACATAGCCTGATTGAAATAATATTTTGAGCTCACGGCTATGAGAAACTTGGAGACTACTTTCTTCGAGAACACTCTTTCACGTGACCAAGAAAGTTTTTCAATTCAATTAAATTTATTTATTTACCAAGTACACATGGTTAGGGTTGAGGCAAAAAAGCAAGAAATTGTTTCTTCACATTCCCCTCGGCACCTACATTGCAGGGCAGCAGATAAAGTGCAAATTTCCTACACAAGTAGCATCGCAAAATGCAAATAATTGTTGTCAAAAATGGTTTGCGGAATTTTTTGAAAAAATAATTAGGAATGCGGTGCACACAAAAAATGGTAACAAAAAAGGAAACAGAAAAATGCACGTCACAGAAAAACAGGATTTTGGTTGTTCGAATCAGGTCGGAACGACAGAGATAAAGAAGCAGTGAAAGCATGGTGAAATTTAAAAGGAGCACATACACTCTGCATATACATCTTTGCGGCATGCTCGTGATAGATCAACTTTTGCTGCATGAAACTTGTTTAAAAGACGAGGCAACATGTTTGCTAGGCTACATTTACCATATATTGTGCGGCATGTTGGAATATGCCACAGTTCGCTGTGTCTGCTAGTGTAAACTTGTACATTTAGCGAAAGGTGCGACGTTGCACGCGAGTAATTCACATTTTTTTTTATGTCCTTCTTACATCTTTTAGTCAGCGTAACTTTATACATTTCAGACACTTTTATGCCATTTCGCATGTGATTATATCGCATGTGATTATATATAAATCGCATGTGATTATATCAGAATCGTCGGTTAGTATTGCACATGGAGCCTTCTTCTGCAAAACCTAAATCTTATTTTTATTGGTACCTGTAGTTGTTCCCCAAACTAATTGCTCATAGTTCACTTGGGTCATAAAAAGAGAATTAAACAGGATAAGTTTAACTTTCCATGCAAGTAAGTGACGATGCCAGTTAATGATACCTATGACACCAGAAAGCTTACTGATGACAGCGCTAACATGACTGTCCCAGCTTAGCTGGCTGATTAAATGAAACCCTATTTTCTTGATATTGTCTACAACCTCTATCATTTCCAAACCTACCTTCAGATCTGTTTGGTTTGGTTTATTAGGGTTTAACGTCCCAAAGCGACTCACAGGCTATGATGGTCGCCGTAGTGAAGGGCTCCGGAAATTTCGACCACCTGGTGTTCTTTAACGTTCACTGACATCGCACAGTACATGGGCCTCTACAATTTCGCCTGCATCGAAATTCAACTGCCGCGGCCGGGATCGAACCCGCGTCTTTTGGGTCAGCAGGTTTTGGGTCTGCAGAATTTTGGTTCGAATATAATGGCCTTAATTTTAGTCAAATTAATTTTCAACAGATTGTTAAGGGGCCATTGATGAAGTGCATTAGTGTCCTATTTGCCTCGCAGGTCACATCTTCACATGCGCTTGATGAGAAGAACAGTGAGACGTCACATGCATACATAGCACACTTCGCATGCAGGAATTGATTAACGGCATCATTTATATACAAGTTAACAAGAAGCGGTTCAAGAATAGTTCCCTGAGGTACGCGAGCAGATACTTTTTTCACTGAGAATCGACAACTATTAATACTAACTAACTGAAATGCAAGCGGTGTGCAAGATATGACGCAAGAAGCATGTGAACACAACCCCTGAAGACGTAGTCGAGCAGTTTTGTCAAAAGTATATTATGACTGATGTAGTCGAAAGAATGCGAAAAATATATAAAAACATCAAGCGCAATTTTCTTTTCCTCGAAAAACTGTAAGATATACTGTTTCTGGCTTAGTAATCTTTCCTCCGTAGGTCTATACTGATAGAATCAAACTGCGTATCTGTTATTATTTGGTGTTTGTCACAAAAGCATAATATTTACATGTGGGCAATTTTTCCCAGTCGTTTAGAAGAGATTGGCAACATGGAAACTGGCCGATAATTTGAAAAGCAAAGCTTATCAGCTTTCTTATATAAAGCTGTCACTTTAGCAATTTGCATGCGCCGTGGGAACACTCCGTATTTAAAACGTAAATTACATATAGTGCTAAAATTGGGGCTAGAACATCTAACAGATGCTTCACAGGCCGTAGCTGGAAATCATCCGCATAGTGGCATCTGCTTCTCTTCATCATCATGAAAGCAGTAAATAGTTCAGAAGATGTAGTTGGACTTACATACATAGAATCGCTACTTTGCCTCATACGAGCATAATATGACGTTTGACGGAGTTTTGTATTCTCTGCTGAAAATATTGATTAAACGCCTACGCTAGCTCCTGCCCATTTACACTTCGTCCTTGAATAAGTACTTCTTGAGGAGAGTTAGTCTGCGGTGTGCGTAACACAACGTTGTCAGTCTGGTTCCATAACTTTCGAGAATCACCTAAGCATGATTCGAATTTGCAGTACTGATACAAATCCCTGGCACGCCTTAACTTTTTGTTCAGCTTATTTCTGTGGACTTTGTATCTTGCTAATAGTTCGGGATCGCGTGTATTAATCACGTCTTGGTACATTTTTTCCTTATATTGCGTCTGCTTGAGCAATTTTGACGTCATCCACTCCTTGCACCCTTTTAGAGGTGCTACGTGCGCCTCATACGGATAATTTTCGGAGTAAAGCGCTTTAAAGTTATCAAGAAAAATAGCATAAGGTGCTTCCACATCTGTCACAGACAGCCCGCCAGACCAGGCTATATCTGAAACAGCTCCTCCTCCGAAGGAAGGCTTCTCTCAGTTAACGCTTGATGAAAGCAAACACGTGCTGGTTTTTTCTTCGTACCTGATTTCACCCCTAGCAGTATTGGGAAATGGTCACTAAAGTCGTAATAAAAGACAGCGGAACAACGCTCTTTTCATGAAAATTAGTAATAAAAAGGTCAGTGAGTGACACTGTATGCATAGTAACTCCTGTAGGCGTAACAATTGCGTTAAGCAGCCATTTCCGGAGAGCATCAAAAAAAATCTTTTGCTGTGCTGCTATCGGAAAGCAGGTTTACATTAAAATCACCGCCTAGAATGACACTTAAGTTGTTAAGTCCACAAAATTCAGAAATACGTAAACGGGAGAAAAGAATTCTCAACTGCGACCATCAGGAGGGCGGTAACAAACAGCAATATTAGTACGTTCAAAATTAAAGCAAACAATTTCGTAGTCAGAAGAGACACAATAAAATCTTCGTCCTGGGTAACAATTTCTGTACCTTTTTACTGAAGCACAAATACCGCCACCACAATTTAAGGATCTGTTTATGAAGAACGAGTCGTACCCGGGCATATTAATTGCTTCTTCATCACAGGAGTGCCGGGTTTCCGTAATCATAAGCACTTCAAACTTATCTAGTTTATTAAACAGGTACTCAAGATCAGGAGTTTTATTCAAGGCACACCACGCATTCACATGGAGGCAAAGAAAAGACGTGTTTGTTAATAATAAGTTTCATTTTACTTCTTTCATTCAGACTTCATTTTAAGGTTCTAGACCATCATATTCGTTGACAAGGATACGCACGTGTAGACTAATCAACGTTTGCGGTACCTTGACCGAGTGGCCCGTGGTTCCATACTGTGTTCTACTTCGCTTTCTACAGTTTTCGGTTCTAGTTCAATGATATCATTGCTATCAGCGCTCCAGGCGAAAAGGAAAGCATTAATTAGGATTTATTTTACGTCAACCTCACTTATTCTTTCCTGTCACGATTTTCTTCGGTTCGATTCCACAAATTTTTCCTTACCTCTCGGACACTTTGTGAAAAATCTTCACTAATCGAATAGGTAGATCCTTTAAGTTTAGAA
Source organism: Amblyomma mixtum (assembly GCF_055824585.1). Taxonomy (NCBI): domain Eukaryota; kingdom Metazoa; phylum Arthropoda; class Arachnida; order Ixodida; family Ixodidae; genus Amblyomma; species Amblyomma mixtum. The sequence goes on along the minus strand of NC_143019.1, from coordinate 30,376,183 downwards.
CACTGTTTTAAAATGTTAACTTTGCCGCCGCGGTGGCTCAGTAGTTTTGGTGCTCATCTGCTGACCCGAAAGACGCGGGTTCGATCCCGGCCGCGGCGGTTGAATTTCTTTCAAGGAGAAATTCTAGAGGCCCGTGTACTGTGCGCTGTCAGTGCACGTTAAAGAACCCCAGGTGGTCGAAATTTCCGGAGCCCTTAACTACGGCGTCTCTCATAGCCTGAGTCTCTTTGGGACGTTCATATAATGTTCACTTGATCAGGTAGGCTAGCAACCTGAAGATCACCGGTCTATCTTTTTCTTCATTGTCTGTTTTCGTCTACCGAGTCGATGTATTCTTTCAATACCTGATACCGTAACGTTCAGCTTATCTTCAAAAATATCTTTTGTGACTATTGTCTGAAGTTGCTCGTCGGACTCTTCTTCTTTCTCCTTTATGCCAAAAACAATGAGGTTTCGTCGTCGGCTCCTATTTTCTAAATCATAATTTTTTTTTGTCATCACTGACAGCTGCTGCTCCAAATCAGTTACTTTTTCCACACATTCCATGATTATTTCATGAAAGCTTCGTATCACTTAAAGCTTCTCCTCAGTAACGTTGAGCTTCTGGTTTGTTACATTTTTCCCTTTGTTCATTTCCTGTATGTCTGCCGCAATCAGCTTCAATTGCACCGAAATCGAATTATCTGGTCCGGGTTTTACCTCGATGCGGCCCCCCAGGAGCAACAAGAATAGCAGTGAAACACTTAAAATCAAGCACGGGCCGTGGGCACGGCAGCAAAATAAGGCAAACATTGATGCTATGCAGGAAGTTTCCGTAGCGTTTGCTCACCGGTATGAAGAAGAGGAAAGAATTTGTAGCCCTCATCTTGGCATTGCCGCCCCGCCCACTGCCGCGTGCTTCGTGGCACGTCTCTTTTAAGGCGAAAGCCTTTAATGCCTTGTATATTGCAAATATCGCTTCTTCCGCAGCCTGGTAGTAACGACACATATCGCCTCTACCGATGTGTACATATAACAAAGAATGTTTTTTCCTCTTAGGAAAATATGGGCGGGTTCAACGCAAGCATTTTTCTGCGGAAAAATTTCAATACCGGCCCACAGCATGTGTTGGAGTGCCGATTCATGCGATCATCAAGAAACACCATTTATCACACCTAGGTCAACCACAACGGCAATTAAAATACAAAGCATACACGAAGAATCTAAACCTCTAGGACACATTGCCCATGGCATGAGATTGAAAACTGTTGGACGATGAAGTACCGAGTGGTAGCGAAACTGCGCCTAGGATTTAATGCCATCCAGCTTTCAGTCTTCGAAAAGACGGACAACTCGCTCAATAATTCGTGTTGTGAGAACAAAAAAGTGTTTATAGAACTTCTGTATTCTGGATGCAGCATGATATTGCTGAAGCTCAAGGCTGGAAATCTGGATACTGGGAGCGTCATCACCCTGCCTTTCTACACGGCATCTCTCAAAAGAGCCAATGTTTTTTTGCAACCAACTCAAGAAATCAGCTTACATAGGAGGGCACATTAAACTGCACAGAATGAAACAATATCAGGCACAACCTGTCTGCCATATCGTTCTCCCGTATTCTTGATAACAGCTGTGGCATCTTCAGCAGAGACAAACCTAGTTTCAAAGCAGTTGATATTTCATCAAAATATCAAGGAGTTGACAAAACTACGGATTTCGCAGGAACTCAGTCTCGCTGATTTCATTTCGAATCATGCAAAAAATTGATAACGAACCAGCAGAACTTTTATTTTCTGCTCCTTTGGGACTATCCTGCTCTTACACGTGCTACTCTCTGAATATCAACACTGTAGACTGAACAGTCTTAACTTGGGCCGGCAAGGGTTAACACCAATAAAGACAGAAGTGAGGATGCAATGTGGCCTGTTTAGCGGCACACATCATGGCATCGTTTTCTCAACATATACTCTTGAATACAAACAAAAGAAAGCACGCCGTCATTACCATCGCAAGAAGGACCAACTTACGTTCGATATGTCGTTGATTATGACGGCGTTGCATGGCCTGTACGCAGCTTGGCGAAAGGTGGTGTAGTTTTCAGTCATTTCGAAGGCTGCCGCTCCCATCTGAAAGGCGAAGGCCACGGTCTTCTCGGGGTTTGCGAAGCTCGATAGGGCCATGGGTAGAGCTTCATACTGTGGAGAGAAGTGGAGCAGGAAGGCCTAGTACTGACACACGTCCGCGTTCCACGGGCTGGTATATCTCAGTCACCAATAACTAGGACCAGACTGACGCGAAATGACAATTTTAAAATGGACCTCTTATAGAATACAACTCCAGGCCTTAGTCGGGAAGAGCCTGTTCTTGAAGTCTGCTGTCCAGTGTTAACATCTCTTCCTGAGCAAAGGATGTGGAAAGATAGCCGATACTCAATAAACTAAATTCAAACAAAAACAGGCTCATTCTCGGTTTTATCTGTTTTATCCCTTCAGATGAAACAGATAAAAGAGTGCTTTTTCGACGCCATAAAACTTAAAGGTTCAAACTGCACCACATCGAAAGATTATTTCTCTTAGTACAAGTGTTTCGATTAAGGAACGTGGCGAATTTGAGGATGATCAGGAAACCCCAGTAGGGCTGCGCTATAACCAACGCTTCTTGGTGGTGCTAAGCTTCAGAGTAGCTTAATATTCTTACCCTTTAGCTAGTCTGTCATTCTTTTCATTCACATCATATTCCATCACACTTGATAGCTCAGATTAAGACAGGTTAATAAAAAGGAAATGGAAGAACGTGCTTGAAATATGCATAACACAAGCTCACCAAGGTGGGCGGGTAGGGTGACCGACTTTGCAAGGCGTTGCTTGGCAGGGCGGTGCACTTGCCCCAGTCGGGTGCGCTCACCACGCAGGTGATTATGACGGCTATGTCAATGTAATCCCTGCGAAGTGGACGAACATCTGTGAGACTACTGTTGCAACTGCAGACCCGGCTGAGCGATAGGAGGCACGTGGGCTAAGGGCATGTGCTCGAAAGATCCTGCTGGCAGTAGCCATGTGCCAGACCTTAGATGTTAGGGTTAGAGCACCGATGATTACTACGATGACATTTTAAGCAAGTGCAGGAATGACTTCGGGAAGACAAGAGGGAAAGGTTCGACATTTTTTGCGCCAGGCTGCACGACAGATTTGTAAACAACTCATAGTGCTTTAGATAAGAATGGCCATGCTTCTAAACTTCACGAAAGGTGACAACCTTGAAGGTTTGAAGGTCATAGCACAGGTTTTAACTCAGAATTTTATTGACAGGTTAGTCATTTAGACAACTAAGCAGGTAAGCCGGCCTAGGTATGTACAAAGGAGCTAGTGAGATGCAGCGACAAGTGCGGGCTAAACTGTATTTAGCCAATACTGGGAAAGCTATTAGATGGAGGGCTTTATGCCCTGCGTGGCACTCTATACACATGAGAGCAAAGAGCACAGAGCTCAGATCAAAACATGATGTTCGAACACTTACAGGACGCTGATAACGGCGTCCTGGAGTGACTTCCAGGAGTCTGGGCCGCTGTATCTGTAATAGCCGAATCCGAGAATTATTTTTCTAGTCCCGCTGTCTGCTCCAAATATGCTCTTTATTTTCTGAAAGCAAAAAAGACAGAACAGCAGATTCAGGGCCTCAGTTCTTAAGCATTCTTTAAGCCAATAAAAATTTCAAGAAGCGCTCACGTAAATGTCTTACATCTGGCACAGTTAGCTTTTAAAGGGGTCGCTTTGTGCAAGGGGGCTATGGTGGCATGTATGGGGTTTAATGACGCACATTGCTTAGTGTCAGGTAACGATCGACCCACTCACTATATGTAGGGCGCAATATGTGAGCAATACAATACAAGTGTGACCTTGAAACCGACCAAGTGTTTCCACGGGTTCAAGTGGGAACGGTGGTTTTGCAGATTCTGGCTACGGGATGACGAAGTCATAGAAGAGGAGACATCACACAGATAGAGCCAGCACGGTCTTTTGAAGCGAAACGCTTCACTAGGCTAGTGAATACCGCACTTCGCGTGAGCCGGAGCCCAGATTTATCACTTCTGAGCATGCACGAAACCGAGTGACATCACGCACGGCTCAGGTGGCCGCAGCCGTCGCCGCCGACGCGGCACTACTTAAAAAAAAAAGAAACTGCGTCGAGGCTGGGAATCGAACCACGCCGTCGGCATTTGAAGCGGAGACGCTACCACTCCGCCACGAAGGCTCAGGGTTTGAGGATGAATAAAGGCGCATCCATTGAATGCGTAGGTTTCATAAATAAAATAAAAGGAACAAAAAGTAAGAATAACAAGAAAAAACAAAAAGTAAGGAAACGAAGATTTAAAAAACGATAACAATAAGAAATGAAAAATATAAAAATTAAATGAAAAATAAAATATGAGAAATAAAAAAATTAGGAAAGAAATGAAAATCAAAACTAAACGGAAAAAGAAAAGATGTATAATAAAATAATAAAATAAACAATAAAGATAAGAAAAGAAATAAATAAAATCTGAAAACTAAAAAAAAAACAGTGCGCCAGGAAACGCTTTCACCTTGCAGCACTTTAGAGAGCCAAAGTGCCCCGTGAATTTTAACCGCGCCGATTAGCGTCTCCTCCTCCGCACAGGCAGTGTGTCGACGGCCGACCGCCTCCACCGTTATCGTGGTGCTCCCAATGCATTGTAAGCGAACTGTGACAGGCATGACGTCAAACCAAGCAAAACTGCAACTTTTCGCTTGTGTATCCAGGCTTAACCAGAACTAAGCCACTGCCTAATTTTTTGCAGATACAACCACGTTCGAGTACATCGAGTTAACTGCTTTGCGTTTTCAAGGAGCCGCATACGCATGCATACGCTATTCCGGAATATTCGACCGAGCAGCCGTTGTGCGCTGCGTTAATTGTTGGTACCCTGAATTCGCTATTATAGACTCTCGCCACTCGTAAACATAAGTTAACGGAACACTCTCCCTGCCTGTTTTTTTAGTTTTGCGCGGAAACCTATAGTATTAGTGCAGAATCCGGTTCATCTGTGATGTTAGTGGTCAATGGACTTTCTGTGGAAGCAGTCAGGGTGCAGTTCTATGTTTTCCGATAGAGCAGTAACATGGATCTCTAAATATTTCAGTGTTATCCCTGGAAGGCGTTGTAGCCGGCAAAAGGATGATTAAGGCCACTCTGCCGCCCCGCTCTGACCAACACGTAGCAATATCGGCGTCCCCTGGGTAGCTCGGCTGCCCACTTAGTTTCCTCTAGGTCACTCAGTTTCTAGCCCCGGTTAAACCGATCCTTATTATTTTGTACATGGTACAGTGTTACGTTATCATTGATTGCGTTTAGCGTAGACCTTTTATCAAACGAACGCCGACTTTGGCGTAAAGCTGTTTTGCGGTGCACCAAAGGTGCATCAAAATGCTACAACTCCTGCCTACAGCCACAGCTGCTATGCTACAACTCCTGCCTACAGCCACAGCTGCTATGCTACAACTCCTGCCATCTAGACATTTGCGCATCCGATTGAGAAGGACAATGTGTATTCCAGTGTCACATTCCAGTTTCTTTTACTCTTGTGTAGACGCCTGGATTTTAATAGGTCGACAAACGGCATTGTCTGGCGAACTTAAAGACACACGGTGTTGAGAAGCGTCCTAGTCGTTCAAGCTCGTATGGCATAAACATATTTCATATTTCGAGTGTCCATATGGGCATGGTAGCACGTCATGTCCCCATTCCCAGCCTCCAGTACCACTTCCTTTCTGAGATTACAGAAGCGTTGTAATTTTTCCCTAAGAAAACACTTATAGAAGAGAAGCCTGTTTCAGCATTATTCGCTGTAGTCAAACCGAAACAAAAAAAAAACGAATGATGAGAATGGCTATAAAAAAATCGTAAAAAAATGAAGCAAGCAAGCAAAAACAAAGGCGAACAAGGCTAGAGAAAGACTGTCCGCTTCTCGTTCTGCACACAGTGAAAAAAAAATGCGAGAAGACAACTAGATGAGATATTCACATTTGAGGGAAAGAGAGAAATTTCCTGAAGCGCAGGATTGCGAGGAGCTGGAAACTTGCCTGCACGACTCCTGGAACCACTGCAGATACGTAGTGCGACACCCTTTCTCTCGTTCCGTGCACGTTCATCATTGCGAAATGGTCGATTATAAGCGGCAAATTTCGCAGCCGTTCCAGAGCTGTGCTGTCGAAGGACGCCTCTGTTGTGGAGCTGCAAAACCAGTTAATTTTCAGTGCAGTTGTACTTAGCGGCTCAGGCATGTTTGCCAAGGATGCCCACGCGTATAGCCAGGCATGTTTCAAGTCTGAACGTAAAGAAGAACATAATTTTCTTGGCTGCATGGACCGAAACAATGAGGCAGAGCCATTTGTGCAATGAGGATAATATAGAAAGAGATCTTTGCAGTTGTTTTGCGCTTCACTTGGGAATTAAGCAGACTGCTTCTACTGTGTTTGTTACTGCACTGCGGTTTCAAGGAACATGAGCGAGCTAGTACAATGCGATTGAAAGAAACTGTGGAACGCGACCAATTAAAAGTGCATTTCCAGTCTTCTCATACAGCAGATTCATTAATACACATAACTAAATTAAATTTTTTGGCGTTTTTGTTTTCTATTATTGCCAAAGCCATACTAGTTGCACTTTCAGCCCGTCGCGTAGCGAGACCGATAGCTACCAATGACCTACCAATCACCTTAGCATATTGGATTGGATTGGATTGCATTGCATTGCATTGCATTGCATTCCATTGGATAGGATTGGATTGGATTGCATTGTATTGGATTGTATAACCGCTGCATCACCACAAGCCTTACCACAAGCACCACCACCAGCTACACTACTAGCTGAACCATGGCATAGCTACGGATATTGCTTTCGCAATTACCGGGCTTAACCAAGCTAACCCACAGCCATTTTGCAATCTCATGCAATAGAAATGGTGTCAGCGCTAATGGCTCTTAAGACAGTTGAGGCTCCAGTGATCATCCATGTGCATCTATTCAAATATCATGCCCGTTCCATGAGTAGTTACGTGTCGTACCACCATGAAACATTCCTTCTTGATGCTACATAGATCGTTGGGCTTGTGTGCATGTTGCAGTTTTCTGAAAGGCGATTCAAACGAATAGCAAGTGATAGTCAGCCTCATCCCACTTTTTCGGTCTTGTTCTAGTAGGCCGCACGCAATTTGAGAGAATAACAAAAACGTCGTTGCGCCAAGAACGTTACGCTCGATCTGGTAGCAGCAGCGACCGGGTTTAATCCACACAAAACATGTACGTTGCAATTGTCATTATGATGAAAAATTTGTTGATCACTGGTGGAACTCTGTCCATTATTCGAGATCGACTTTCTGTAAAGCATCTCTTAAAAACGAACGCTTTCCATGTGATACACAGAAGTACAAAGACTGATGCGTGGGCGAAACATGTTTTTTTGTGTGTGTTCATCCCACCAAATATATTGCCAACAGTTTACCTTTCTCAACATACACAGCTTTATAACTATTATATTCACGGCCACCGTTTCGGACATTATGCATTATTTGCCGACATACGCCGGTCACCCGAGTCCAGAAAACCCTGTTTTGGAGACGTAGCCTCCATTTCTGTAATGATGAGTGTTGGTCTTAACTCCATCATCAACTGAGCAGAACGCTACAACATCGCTTACGTGTTTGTTCGTCCAAAATGTTCTGGTGATGGATGCGATAAAGCTGTCACCGTCATTGCTTCTTAGTGGCAAACGGTGAAAATTTCAATCGTTTTGGGGGGGGTCAGTATAAAAGAAAAGAATGACCTCTTTGCATAATTGAGGGCGACAACATCTTTTAGGGTAAAAAGTAACAACGTTCCACTCATAGTAGACACTTTTAGTTGCTGCGTACGTAGCGACATTGCGTACGCAACGCTCACTGCGTTCCGTACGCTGTAAAGGACACCCCGGTCACACTTATAGTTGGCCGTACCGCCGCAGAGCAGTCGCGTAGCTGTTGTGTTGTGTCGCCATCTAGTGACAAACACTGAAAGCGCTGTAGCGCTCGGCTGAACATTTTTCAGTTTCTGACAATATGAATAGTATATTACTGTTTTTAATGAAGGAAAAAATGTATAATGTTTAAGGAAGTGCAAAAGTAGGCACATGACTAAAAAAAATTATTCGACAGGTGCGGTTGCTATGACGATAAACGTACACAACCTTAGTTAGGATTAAAAGGTCAAAAATCGCCTCATTATCTCAAAAACAAGGGGCATTTGTCCCTAATATTTTGGCGTGTGGGTGAGAGTAGACAAAATAAAAGCTAAATCAAAGTTTAGAGCGAGCCATCGCATTGAAGAAAGCAGCGGCGAAGTGAAATCGGTCCGAAGCGGGCGAGATGGTCGCCGCCATGTTCTCTACGCAGCACGTAGCGTCCCGCGTTGCGTACGCTACGTTATGCTTTACAGCGGGCGGGCGTACGCAACGCGCGGCTAGATACGTTGCGTTCTGCGCATGCGCATTCGTTACCCGCGGTGTCGTTGCGTACGCAAGCTCACTGCGTACGTCCAACTAAAAGTGTGTGTCACATGCATTGGATTAACTTTGTACTTGTGGTGGGTAGGGTATAGGGCATTGTAATGCCGCTCCCTCTCTTCGTTACTGCGGCTGTGTTTACTCACCGCGCGTCGAAAGAGAGGCCGCATGCGGTAGTCGGATACTTGGCACACACTTCGCCAAAGACCTTGAAGCTCGCTTGGTCCAGGATGGGGACCACTTCGCTCTTGCTGGCGATCCGCACGTGCGTATAGATGAGGATGTCGCACGTCGAGTCTGGCGGGTACACAGCTGCCGTAGTTGCCTGGTGGTCAACCGAGCACAAGAGCGGCGGTGGAGTCGTAACTGTGCTCGTAGTAGCCCCTGGTGCTGGTTGAGAAACTGCGGAAGAAGGTTGAAGCTGGAGTTTCTCGCGGTACGGATGTGCACTCCACGGCGATAGAGGGAGTAAGTGAAGAATGTGGATCGGCCCTGAGTGATTTGAAATCACTGACGTCATGAGCGATAGCACAGTGCCTCTTTGTGGTAACTACTCACATTTCTGCAACAACCTCTCGAGACATATGCATAGGCCTCGTCTTTAACAATCTGGCAATGGCCTAAAACCTGGGCATTATCTCCATTCACTTCAAGTTCCCGAGGGTTCCTTCAGGACCTTCAGAGACTGGGAGGGGAGTGCTGCATGAAAAGCTAATATGCGTGTAAATTGTAGAGTGATGTATAATTGTACAAATATGCATTTCAGTCACAAATTGCTTCTTTTAATACATCGAGAAATGCGAACATTTCAGCAGCGATAGTTGAACCTCGTTTTACTCAGAGATTACCATTACACAGAGATGACCATTACACTTCGCTGTTATGTTTTTTTTTTCATCCCTCTTTTCCACCTCGCATACCTGTACCATTTAACTTTCCTATGGTGTTTCCATGTGCCTGTTGTTGGTCGTTTGGCATAATCCGTTTCTTTGCGTATTTCGTCTCTGTGCCACACTGTCTTTACCGCCCTCTTATTTGTTCTCTGGCATTCTTTTGTGTCCTTACAGTTTCTGTGTACGAATGCTCTTCATCATTTTTTCTCTGCTCGCTCTGTTTTGTTATGTTGCCGTCATTCCTTGCTTTTTCTCGTACTGTTCTTTTCTTTTTCCACTTTCAGCTGCTATCTCTCGGATTCCTTCTTACCCTTGTCACTTGCATGTAGCTAGTATGCCTTGGCGCCATGGACTTTGCCTTTCTCTATTTTTAATTCCCGCGTTTTCTCTTGAAACTGTGTTTTTTTATTTGGACTTTTAAGCTCTTTTTAATTGATCTCTAATTCGTTTTTAGCCTGGCAAACCGCTGTTAGTCCGGGTTTTCTTTCTCTTTCCTTTATGTTGTGCATAGCAAGCTCGCTTGCTCAGATGCCATTTTGTAGACGCAGGTTTAGCACTGGTCAGTCAAAGCCCTCCGTGAGGTGCGAAACTTGAGCACGTGTTTTTTTCTGTTCCTGAAGTCATTCTTCTCTGCGCTTTGTACCCCTGACGTTTCCCTCTTGGTACGCTTCTTCACGCAGAACTGCAGATTATATTCCAGGCAATCATTTCGTCGAATATTGCGTTAACTGAAGGCGAAATGCTGGGCTAGTTGGTTGTACATGCTTCAATTCCCAAAAGCACACACCAAAGAGACGGACAAAAGGAAATAAACGACGAAGAGTTGTAGTGGTGTGTTTTTTTTTTCTGTCACGGTCATTTTGTGCGCTGTGGGCAAATGAAGCTCGTGTTAGAGCTTCGCCCATGCACGTGCCTGCGTAACACCGCAAAATAGATCTTACTTCCCGTCGAAGCAGACGGCTATCAGATGAAGACACTGCCTCTCAAGAATATCATTTAAAATACGGCTTTAAGAATCCACTTGACCATTTCCTGAATTGCTGCATGGCGCAGCATTCTTTTCAAGGTACTCGCATCCTCTTAAACAAGCAAGGTTCAAAGATTTCGCGCCGAACGACGTATTTTCGCTTTGCTATTTCATGTACAGTTGACTGTGCTCGCGCTGTCGAATAAGACGCACTTTGTTGTAATAAGTCTCGAATAATTCTGATGGACTTGAAACATATACGATTACGTATTAAGGTCAACACTCGTTTCCAGGCGCCGGATTATAAACTGCCACTTACCACTCGCTGGATCCCTTGGTTGCGGTGGTGTGATGGGTTCAACGAGAGGATCCTGGGCAACATTCATTTATTGATTGAATAATACCGCCCCGAGGGTTACGTGTCGAGGGGTCCGAATAAAAACCCGCTATAATGATATAACTGGCAATCCTTCGCTATTTTTCGCTGTATTTGTATGTGGCGTGTGTGCAAACGTTCACACGTTTTAAGCGGTACGATTGGTCGGATTTTGGAAAACACAAGTACTTACACTTCTACAAAAAATAACTTTCACATCCTCGTGATCTACGGCTGGTTGATTATCTCAGGTATTGCACTTCTTGGTTTAGAGGACCATTTTTCTGCATTTTCACGTACTCCAAATACAAAAAGGGCATCATCGATTACACGGGAGTGTCATGTGGCTAAGACGGCTTTTATAGTTTACCCACGGCTTTTTACCCGTAAATAGCGGTTATACGCGGTGCACGCGAGCTAAAACATTGTCTATACAGAGTCGAAAGACCTTACAAAGACTTTAAGCCCAGCGATACTGCGCAACAGCACAGCATTTCCCAACTAGCGCTATTTGCCACCTCTCTGCGGCAACTACATAACAGTACCATATAACTTTTTTTTACTTCAGGGTAGAGACGTGTGGGCATCCCTCACCTTTGTCGGGAGCGTAGTGCGGCTGGCTTCCATGCCACGTCGGCTGGAAGTAACGTCGACGTCATCCTCATCTAGAAAGAGTATAGACGGAATGAATGCATAGTTGTGGCGCAACCCGGCTTCAACTCGTTTTCTTTGAAGACACAAAACTTGCAGACTATTTCTACATCATACGAAACATTTGGATTTCATACAATAAGGTAGCTGAAGTCTTTAAAACCCTCCCTATGCGCATCAAATAGGCAAGCCACAAGAAGGCTGATGGAAGACGACAGAAAAAAAAGGAGGAAACAGGGACAACAAAGAAGCAAGGAAAGAAGAAACACAAGAGGAAATATTAGGAGGAAGGACAGAATAAGGATTGCATAGGGAAAACAAGGACATGAAAAAGAAAAAGTGAGGAAAAGAAAACAAAAGTCGAGAAACAATAAAAATTCAGTAGCAATGATTGAAATTGAGATAAAAAGAAAGAAAATGTGCTTCTCCAAGAAACAAAAATAATAAAAACGGCAAAAGATGAACAGAAAAAAAAATGTGCTTATCCGGCTATTGATAGTCCTGACAGAGAGGCGGTTATTTCTTTTTCAGAAGACTCCGAAGTTTGAAAAAAAAATGTTCCTCGCTCGTGGAGAAATTGAGTAAGAAGTAAAACTCACATTGTGTGGCGTAGGCAGCAAAAACGATGAGTAGACAGATGATGCCCGCGATAATAAAGAAGCAGCAAGCGTAAGCCCAGTGCATCCTTTCATTCCTGGAAGTGCATTGGAGTGTTTGAAATGAATAATGCGCGAACATCGTTTCTACGGCAGCAAATTAAACGAGTCGCTTCTTAAACTGAAGAGGGTTGGGAATCAGAAATGTGGTGGGTAATCAGAAATTTGTATGCACATGTGGTGTGCGCATACAAATTCTATTATGCGAAACATACCCTCGACTCCAGCAAGCGGTAAAGAGTATGCACAGCCTAAATTGCTTTTAAAAAATGCATGGATACTGCTATTTGTCAAGTGCCACAATTTGGCACCCTAGTGCACCTAGAACAATTCACGCCAAGCAGCATATTTCGGTATCCTTGGCCCAAATGAAGAAAAGGGTATTGCATTCAGGTTTATCGCTCCCTCCGCGGTGCCTTAATAGCGATGGAGTTGGGCTGCTGGGTCCAGGGACGCGATATCGAATCCGCCAGCACGCCTACATTTTGAGGGAAGCGTAAACCAAAAACATGAATGTACTGTGCAATATAAGTGCACTTTAAACAATCTGTCTGTAATAACCAGGCCTTCCACTGCAATCTTTATTTCAGCCCATGCACACCTCTGGGATGTTAAACCGCATGTACCAGACCACACCATACCATTAACGATTTGTTGAACGTGATGTTGCTGGCATAAGGGCTCTCGCAAAGCACACGATCTACGTGTAGTCGCGATCATTGCAGCTACTCTCTTTTGTAAACAGATCACAGCTTCAAGCAATAACCATTATTAAGAAATATTTTAACAATAGCCATTCATAAAAAAATTTAAGTAGTAGTAGTAGTACAAGACCTTTGTTCGGCAATAATTTACAGGCCGAGCATGTCTGCCGCCTGGGCGACCAGAAGTCGCTGTTCTTCCTCCCCTTCAGCGCCAAGCCAGTCGAGCGAGGTGGTGATGGATAAAGAAGGAGGGGGGTAGGAACCCGACTGCTGAGCAGCCGGGCAATAGAAGAGGCAATGGGCAAGGTCCGCATAGATACAGGGGCAGTTGGGACAGGAAGGGTCCAGTCGGTAGCGACAGAGAAAGAGGCGAGACGCGGTGATAACTGCATTCATTTGGATGTGCCGAAGAAGGCGAGCCTCCGGCACCGTGAGCGATGATTGAGGGGGAGGGTAAAGGCGTTTGTCTAGGCGGAGCAAAAAATTTAATATATTGGTTCTGTGTGTTTCCCTCTCCTGTTTTGTAAACACAATCGCTTGGAGCATAGGCGGTTTCCTTTGCCCATCTCAGCTTGAACCAAGCGAACAAAAATTAGATGTTACTTGCCACCTCAGCAACTTATTCGCAGCGCACTTGCAGCTTTTCACAGATTCAGCGTCATGTGATGGGGCTTGGATGCCAATATTCACAGTTCATGAGCGTACAGGGAGCCGCTGTTTTTTTCCCAAATGCAGTTTTCACAGTGCAATGGATTTCTGCCTGCACACATTTCTTCTCCTAAAGTAACCAATACTAACAAATAAATTAGGAGGGAAATAGAAGAATGGTGCCTGTACTTACGTATCAGAGTCTGCAAAGAGAGGTTAGAACTCTCGTTACAGAGCTCAACGACACCACTGGTGTTACCCGCTTCTCCTGTGGCCACATCCCCGAATTTAAGCACGATATATCTAGCTTGTTCTGGTTCTGAACAGATGGCGCCCATTTTTAACACGATAGCGTTCACGGCCTCATGTCACAAAAAAAAAAATCGGCGTTGGCGCGACCGTCATCATTGTTGTGACGTCACAAGGAAGCAAAGGAACTAAAAAGTCAGATAAATTAGTGCGAGTATTGGGATTGGCCCCAGGCGTCACTTAAATAATCGAATTTAAGTACTTGTTGTGCAGAACAAATTTGATTTAATTGGGTGGGAATCCAACCCAGGCCCTTTCGATTGTGAGAAGAGCACACTATGCAAATGCCACAAAGACTTCCAAATTAATACACTATAGAGGTGTATCTAATCAATCCTTGTGTCATCTGACTATGTGTGGTGCATTAAAGTATTACTGGTGAGTGCATTTTTGAATATTAAAATTGTAATTCCTAATTTCGCGATTAAATTGAAAATCTGAACCACAGAATACGAATTCTGGGTGTCATTGTGCTTGGGCGACTGATGCTTGTGTGTGCGCCGAGTCGTTGTGTGAGATGTGCATTGGTTTGCATGAATTAGTGACTATGGTAATTAGTGACCATTAGTGATTGAGCCAAAAAAATTATAATTGTATGTGGGTGCTTGCACTGAAACAATTTGTGGGTATGCGAATGGGGCTCGACAGAGCTATCGGGTTTCACTCTTATGGAAGAAGCTTAGGCGTCCTCCAAATTTTTTTCTAAATGAAGTGCGAGAAATTAGGGAAATATTCCCTTCACAAAGTTTTGTTAAATATTTTATGCATTTATGCAGCAATATTTAAGCGTCTTGGATAACCACCACGAATTAATTTAGTGGATAAAGTCAGGCGCAATTGATAGGCTTCCCTGTTTTAATCAATTGTTATTCATACGTCCAAACAGCTCAAACAAACTATTTTTACCCACTTCTGTTTACTTACCTTTCTCGAGCTCCAATTCTATGCGAAAGCAATCAAGAAAAATCATATGTTCAAGTTACGCAAGTCAATAGTTGGAACGAATCTTGCCAGCTATGAACCATGTCACTCGTGAAATTTGCCTACGCACCTAATAGCCTCGACCTTGTCGGCAGGCTGCCGGTCGAGCTCGTGGTCGCTTCTGGAAGAGAGCAAAGAAAAATAATTTGTTGTTCGATTGGTAAATATTTTATAATTTTACAGCGGCCGCTACATTTGCCGGCTCTGCGGCCTTTGGATAAGACTAATGTAGGCGAATAGGAAATTGGAGGAGAGAGAGAGAAGCAGTTGCACTGTGTCATGCTGGTTTGTCTGCATGTAGTGACGCCATATTTGGGGGCACTGCAACGCCCCACACTAAGGGGTGCGAACACTGTCGTGATGAGAGACCGCTGAGTGACGTCACGTGCATCCTACCTCAGAAGAGAAAAAATAGCCAATATTGTTTCAGAAGGCCTGCAGTGTTACCTGAAAATTGTAGAGCGCACCGATTGCAGCTAACAAAAAGTAAACACAACTAGGAAACACGAAGCTGGATTATTTCCTTCTTCCAATCTTTTGCCACCGTGCGGTTTCATTGGCCGTACTCAAGGTACCTCTTGCCCTGCATATCAGCTGTACTTTTTTATGTTACTCTTGGTATAAACTCCAAATAGCGCCCATGGTCACGCAACGACCTCGTCGGATATGTTGCGATGCCTGTAATAGTCTCCACAACGGGTACTGAACAGACCCTGGCAGTCTCACCTCGGGATGTCGACGTGATGATTAGGAGTTGATGTGCTGCTAAATATACAGCTGGACGAAGGGAAAAAAAGCGCTTTGACGTCGTTGGGCTACGTATCGTTTCTTCTGGTTTATGTTAGGACTGCTTTTCGATAACTAATCTGTCGGGAACATAAGTAGCCTCGACGGTAGCAACTGGAGTTAAAACAGTTACATTTCATTTTTGTTATTCTAGGAATAGTCAGGCAGGGCACCGCATCAGTCTTATTTAGCACTAGAGAATTTTCGCGTAGCCATGTTTACACCAAATCTGTAAGCATTAAAGCGGATGCCAGAACAAAATCTGTAGCTGAAAATTCACAGCCCCGCATGTGAGATACACATTGGGTAGGTATTTATTTCCAAGCGCCCTTTTCCCGAAATCGGCTCTGGCATTTGGACCACGTCTGAATCCAGGGTGGTCAACAAATATACTCTTTAAAAATACATTAAGGGTTGCAGGCACTAGAGATTTTTTTTTTCAGACGTCTGTTCCTTGATGTAACTGCTACGATTGCGTTAAAGTATTTCGAGGGATTCTGCCTTGAATGTGCGGTACTTCCAAAGTGAAAATGATGAGTGCTTTTAACTTCACCATTTTTAGATGTCCCCAATGAAATAAATTATTAGATGCTTCCAAAAGAATTCTTTGCCCTTAAAACTTTTGCACAGCAGACAAACATCCGGACAAAAACACCTATATTAGGGGCCACTACAGCTGTTGTGTTCTGGCTTCTGATGTGCACAGATAACGATTACTAGAGATGCTTCATGTGTTTTCTGCTAAAATATAGGCTACATACCGGCGCGCATTGTTGTCCGAGGGCGGTCATGCGTGTTTTCGAGCTTGGAAGAGGACCCATTATATTAAGCAATGATACCAAACTAGAGCAAGAAATGTAGACTGAAAGGCACGGAGGTTAACCAGGCGATGCCCAGTTGGCTGCCCTACACTTGGGGAGGGGAACAAAGTATAAAAAAGGAAAAAGAGCGGCAAGGAAATGAGTTTTCTAAGTGAGTTTCTAAACTAACCACAAGGGAGACTAAAGCGGACGGGGCAATAGAGTGAAAGCCTGCCAAAGACGTCTGAGTTACGCCTATAAACAAGCGGCCAAAATTATTTTGTATGTCACAAGAGATCTACCCTTAGCCGCCACGAAGGAAAAAAGCCCATAAGAAAATCAATCCGGTAAGCGCTTAACAAAGTAAAAAAAAAACGGAAGATCACAGCGGGGCTACAAAAGGCAGACCGCCGATATTCCCCAATAGGCGCACTTCGTAGATAAGTCAGGGCCTAACCACCGCTTGACAACTGCTTGCAGCACAAAACACGCTGTATCGCCTTGACCGCGGTTATTCACCGGACTCAGGACCCAGCTGAGAGTGTGAGGCAAAGGCTCGAACTGAACACTCTAAATGGGCAACGGCGGTTTCGTAAAGTTAGCTTTCCCTTCTGGGATTGAGGGCCGACACACACTTTCTGTTTTTTCAAACACTCCTCTGCTTCGGTGAGAACTTAGTGATCCATTAACTGCAAATGTAAACGGGAGCTCTTTCTACGTCGTCCCTTTTCTGAGCGCGTTTAAAGCTCTGTCGGTCGTGCAGCGAATAGCGGTCGGATCAGGAATTCTGCCGTAGAGTCCAGTAAAAACATATCGTGAACTTACGCATTGTTGAGTTATATGCCTGCAAAACGCTGGCGTGAAACGGTGGGCACAGCCCACAGGCAACGGATTGATAGAAGCAGCGCAGCAGTCAAGGGCGATCGTAGTCGGAGGGACACCAGCGAACGTCTCGCGGCTCAGGCAGTCACGTGCCTTGCGTGGCACGCAGTAGCCGCGAAACACGCTGAGGAAAACGAAGAACAGCGAGCGCTTGCCATAAAGTAATCCTCCCCCAGTGTGGGTATGTGCCATTCTGTCAAAGGCTACAACAACAACTACAATCCTGTTTTATGGAATGACAGGACATAAACTTGCTCCGATCTTTATCCTCTTCGCATGAGTGGGACACCTAGTGAGGAAGTACAGAGCGCGACGAAAGACCAACGTGAGGTGTCCACTCTGCGAATATGTATATTTTTTTGATAAGCTCCCCATGAAAAATGGCTCACTTTTTCTCGTATTTTTAAATTGTGCAGCTATGTCTAATACACATTTGTTCTTCGTGAAGCGTCCTGCCTGCTTCGCAGAATAAAAACTTCTGCCCGTTTCCCTCAAAGCTTCCGCTTCAAGCACCATACTCCACATTGTCTTTTTTTTGCCCTCGAAAATCAATATTCAACAAAATAAAACTTGCTCAATCGGAGTCTGTACACGTTTTTCATCCACAAGGAGCACTACAAATATAAGACGAACATGACAGAGCAGAATCGAGTTCAAGCTCAAACGTAGTCGCATGGGCCGTGATAACTGCATTCTTTGCAGCGCGGCGGACGGTGACTTCTCAGCTGCGTAGTTCCGATCAGAGAGTGGTGCAGCGGCCGAACTTCCATTTTCGCCCCAGTTCACCTTGCAACTTTTCAAGCGGAAATTCTCGCTGAATAGTATTATACATTCAAAACTACATATACCCAGGGCAACATTGAATTGTTTAGACAGGGTTAATTCAGCGTTAGTTACTTCAGTCAAAATTACAGTACTCTAGCTACCGGAGCTGCCACTGGGGGCATGTGACAGTCAAATGACATGAATTTAGTCTTTCTTGGCACAGCTTCGCAATAAATTAGTGCTTTCATAACAATGCCGGACAGCAGGTATTTAATCTAGAACTACAGCACGAAAAACCAATTAGCCCAAGAAAAGACGAGTCAATTTTCGCATTACTTGTTGGCAATTCGTGGTCCCAAATTCTATAACTGGAAAGAACTCCTGTATTTGTGAAGACTCCGATGTCACTGTGATAATCATTCATAATTTTGATTGCAAAATTTGCTTGTACACAGCTCATTC
The DNA here is from genome assembly GCF_055824585.1 of Amblyomma mixtum. NCBI lineage: Eukaryota > Metazoa > Arthropoda > Arachnida > Ixodida > Ixodidae > Amblyomma > Amblyomma mixtum. The sequence continues at coordinate 30,357,771 of NC_143019.1, read as the reverse complement.
GCTATGCACAGGAGGATGAAGAAGTCAATGATCTACAGCGCCACCGGTTTTTGAAAAGTGTATTTTTTTCTATTCTTTGTACTTCAAATTTCCTGAATTTGCTTAAACTTTTCAACAATTAATATATGTTTTCTAGCTTCAGCCATTCCACTAATCTACTTCAACGCCTCACGCCTTTTTTCCGCACAAACACTTCCTCGGCATTCACCACCGCACCTTGGCCAATCCAATGCGCTGGTATGTGCCATTTTTACTGAGGGAGAAGAAGAAGAATAAGACGGTTCCTGCTCAGTCCACGCATCTAGGCCTTCATCGACCTCAAGAATCACAGGTTCGTTCCCATGTCTGCAAGCTTCAGCAATGGGTGAGCCCTTGCCTTGTATTACTTATTGTGCATAGCATCGCGTTCAGGGCTGGCTTTCCTCATGTATTAGAAAATGTGCCAGACGAGGTAAACGGAACAGAAAGCCTAGGAAAAGGGAGCAGTAACTAGAATTAGCTGGGTACCACGAGATCACCAGAGAGTTCAGAGGAAAGAGTGGGCATTCTTAGCATTAGCCCGACAGAATTCTACTGGTCCGTTTTTAAGACATCTCCTATGTTCTCCGCGATTGTTTAGGACATGCGTTGTTGCTTCATGACGGTATAAATCTCAACACCAGGCAAGCATCAGTAGATGGTTTAACAATTTGCTTATTAAATCACAGCTCCAGTCTATGTCGCCCAGGAGCTTTTCGCACGAAAGTGCTTGTAACCGGAGAATGCTGAGTAGTGAAGAAGCTTTTGTTTATTAATGTCACGGGACAGCCTAATTTCAAGCATGCCTCTGCAGTGTCACCTCGCGCTGAGCCCTAGCCTCACTTCTTGTGTTGTTGATGTTGACCCATAAAAGAGAACTAATAATGTATAACACCAAATCTATTTTTTGTGAGAAAGTTCAGTACTACTCATAGATTGCGTGATAGACCAGAAGAATTGTTACTCGAAGCTGCTATGCAGCCGGCAGCCGGAAGAATAGCGCAAAAAACATAATACCGGCCGTGTCGCCTTAATGGCTCACTGCAGTCAGGTGGCGTGTATTCCAACGTTAAGGAGTAGCATTATAGTTCTACGTTCCGCTGGTTCTGCTGCTTAGTGGATTAGCACCGCGTTTGAGGACGAAGACAACTATTGCCTCTTTCCAGGTGACGCTAACTACTCCCAATATCCGGGTTTGACGGGTTACTTCGGCTACGGTACGTAAGTGGCCGTAGCGTGTACTTTCCTCAAGTACTGCCGAACTAAACGCATCCTTCTGTCCTGCACGTAATCTCATTTTCAGGCACGGGATACACCACGCAGGGAGCAACTACTAAAGGCAAGTATAGCGTGGCCAAGGTCATCAGCGAAACACTTACTGTTATTTTATTTCCTGAGCTGTCTACAGCCGAGATACGTCATTACGGAACAAGGGATGGAAAAGAAGCGCGCTTAAAAATGTACGGCATAAAAAAGAGACAGCAAGAGATCTCAATTTCTGCCTCAATCAAAAAGCTACAAATTCAAGCTGAACTTGCCGTCTCGAGGATGCCTGCCCGATTACCACTGACTACTGTCACGTTGTATAAGCACAAAAGCACGATGCTAATGATCAGGTGAAGCGATATCTACAAACCTTATGACGAGTATTCCTCATGCTACTTTCCTCCATAGCACACTGTTTTTGCCAAGTTGAAGCAAAATTTTTATGTTTTTATTGTTGACCTCAACGCTCACAGGTCGCCCAGTCTGCTTCCGAATTGTGCGTTATAAATAAATAAAAATACTTCTTTCCCTATGTGAGTACGTAGCTTCGCTCGCCTGATTTGTCTGCAATGTATACTTCAAAGATACGACTCATTTCGGATAATGCTACTCTTTTTTACTTTTTCTATTTGCTTAAACAGTGACAGTTTCCGCTGCAGTTGGTTTAACTAATATTTGGCGTGCTACTCTCATGGTGTTTCTTTAATCTACTTTACGTTCTTTGTTTCTTAACAGAACAAACGACTTCGTAAGTATGGCTCCAGCTTCTCATCTTTCATCTTGTTCATGACTGCAAAGAGTGAATTAGTTACAGAACATGACTGCACAGCATCCATTTCTTAGTTCCTTTCGTAAAATGTCAGCGAGTTTTCCTGGTAGCAACTTTATTTCGAGGCATGGTCTGATGTTGCAACTTAAGCGATGACAATCATGACGCCCGCAAAGTGGTGGCAGTGTCCACCAATTGGAAACAGGTTACTGTTTGCTCGACATTATTGGCATATAGATCATCTCTTCAGTGCAGGTCTCTTCAGGACAATAGAAGGAAGGTGGATGTCTACTAATCTGTCAAGCGAGGCTTCGAAAGATGTCCTCACAGTAGTGCTGCAGTTTCTGAGCCATAAGGATGCAATTAAAGTTATTTCTTTCTACGGCAACTTAAAATGACAGTAACCGGTTGTTCTAGCCAAGATTGAAGCGCACACACAGCAACGACACATTGTATGACTAGTGGCCATGCCGTGGCCGATCCAACAGGAACGCCCAGGTAGTATTTTTTAATCTAAAAAGACAGATCATGTAGCGCAGGGCAGCACCAAGGTTTACGCGACACTGGCGCAGTACATGTACACACTAGGTGCTTCCTCTGCTGTCAGAGGGCTTCTATAGTCTCTACTTATTTCTTTCTCTAAACTGAAGTACTAACACGCATTATTCACACTAGTACGGGCTTTTGTTCCGAGATACATATCCACTAAATAATGCTATCGGCGCGCAAAATTGCATGAAGCAAAGGGAACCTACGTAAAACCAGTGCACACACTTATTTTGTCTTGTTTAGTGCCTCTCGAGAGATCAGTTGCATTTCTTGCCACATTTAACTTCTCCAAGGAAAAACAACATAAGCGCTGCCGGAACCATGACGTCATTCCTGTTCCTGTAGCAATGTGAGCGGTCCGATCGGGTTTTCATGCTTTAGTCCCGCTCCCCTGCTGTGATGCCTCGGCGCTGCAGGATATACTGTAAATAAAAATATATATAGATATACTTATATTGTGAATCAGCGAGAATACTGAGCAACATGCAGCGCATTTTTCCGCTTTCCAGCGCCACTATCAGAGTCCGCAACTCTTTCACTGTTATATGGAAAAGACTTGACGCATCATTCACTTAGTATTTTTCCCTTCAAGTTCTACCTTCCTTGCTTTCATTTTGTCTCGTCGTCTGCGAGGGCTTAAGTCACGTGCCACTATTTAGAACGGCCACTGAATCACCGATACTTTAGGCAGCTGGAAATACGAGCTGAAACATCTTCGGCAACCTTGAGGAGATAGCAGAGTAGGTAAATTGCCAACCTTCACCCAAGAGGCTCGCAGTCGTATCACATCTGCACTTTGCACTATTTCTTCGCATATTTAAATTTCAGTTTGGTGTCTTTGGCTAGAATGCCAGGACAGCTCGAAACCTCGTGTCACGTTCTTTTTTATTATGTGACAGCGTGGAACCATCATCGTAGAAAATCCCGGCGCCTGCCGACCAGACTGGCGATTCTCCGGTGCCTCATGCAGAATTCATTAGCGTTGTCCTATTTTATATATACTGCTAAAACGATGAGGCTAAGATACGTAGCGTGAAGCCGATTGCACCACAGGTACCCATAGATCTCAGCGAATTCGAACGATCATGTGTCAGCCACAAGTGTTGTAGCCCTGAGAGAGTGTCTACGCCTGCCTACTCTTTGCCTATAGTACGCAAACGATTTCGTATGCATAGCCCATGAGTCAGAAACACAATTTTTGGAGACGTGCAGTGAGATATGCGAGCAGTTTGGTGGCAAAAAAGGTCACGGGAGGCTTCCGATCCGACTCTAGCTGAGGTAACCTACCGAGTAAACACTCATGGAGTTTCTCGCATGCGCAGAAGAAAGCGCCACCCCCCTTTTTATCTGGACGTGACGTTTTTCAACGTCTCTTGGTTTCTTCGAAGCGTAGGCTTTCGCTCAGAACCGAAGGCCGGCTGTCTTTGGGCATAGCACTGCTTCGAACCATGCGATGAGGCGTCAGCCGTCAGGTGAACGTTTTTTCCTTGGCTAGTACAAAGCGAAGAGATGCTTGACAAGAGCATATTATGTTCGGCTAGAGAGGAGGAGGAAGAACATTTATTTTCGCCGAATATGGCACGGCAGCCACCTCCGGGTCCGCACGCAGGTGTCCGGGGAGGCTGTCTGTCGCACCGCGGCCGGAGGACATCCGATCCCGTCTAGGGGAAGAGGTCTTCAGCCTCGGCCGCCAGGCGGACGGCGAAGCGCTGCGTTTTTTCGCGGAGCTTCTCAGCGTGGTGTCCCATTCATCGCTAGTTTTAAGCGCGTTGCGCCCTGGGGCACGCACGCATAACGCAATCTCCTGCTATTAGTCCGACGTGTAATCCTGTTTTGTCTACTGTATGGTGTCGAGAAGCCTTATGAGCTCTGGTATGCTGGGAATGACGGGGTGCTGGTATGTAGCCAGGCCCACCAGGCCCCAAGTTCTTGTTGTCTCTTGTTGTCGCTTTTCTTGTCGTCTGTCTTCTCATCCTGTCTTTTGGGCTAAATTCTTGGAATGCCATTGAAGTTGGTCGGCGATTTCCTTTAGGGGATGCATCTTGCTATCGTCATGGTAGAGTTTGCCGTTTCCAGCAATGTGTCCCAAGGCTATTATCTCAAGGCCCTTGGTATGGCGGGTGAATTGGTCACCGGGACCTCTCTTAGCATACCATGTTCGAGAGTGGATTCAAACCGTTGGTCATACTCTTGTCTTGCAGATCCCCTGGTAGCATTTTATCCATTTGACTTATACTCCGTTTAGGTCTTGTAGAACCTCGCCCATATTTCCCTCAATGAGTTCCGATGCTGAACGGATCCGAAATGGCATAAGAACCACTCAAAACCCACTGAACAGCGTTATAAAAGTTTAGAATGCCTTTCCGTCGTCGCTCAGTAAGATTTGTGAGCAGGCACAATTAGCATCGATGTGCGAAAATCAGAATGTGTCTTTGAGCATTCCTAGTGTGCGCTCGACTGCCAGAATCGGTTGCGCTCTCGAAGAATGAGCCTGTGGATCTCTGTAAAGTGCACGCAAATCCGCAGTCCCCGCAAAGCTTTCCGCACCACGCAACTGGAGCGCACCCCGCTGTAGGCTCCGATACATGAGGGACGATGTCTAGTTCCTGCGTCCGTTTCAGCTCCTTGCCTGTCTTGTAGAAAAAAAGTATAGAAAATGATCAGAGCGGGATAGCGCGAGTTAAGTCGAATGCGGCCAAATTTTTATGACGAATAGAAAAATGGAGAAAGTTTTCGCGCGCAAGGAAATAAGAAAATGTAGCCTTTAAATGCATTCCTGTACTGAAATAAAATTTGAAGAAGCCATTCGCGTTCCAGCGGTAAACACGCGAGGTGTAGTTTGAAACAGAACTCTTCTCACTAGGTGCCGCCGCGGTGGCTCAGTGGTTATGGTGCTCGGGTGCTGACGCGAAAGGCGCGGGTTCTATCCCGGCCGCGGTGGTCGAATTTCGATGGAGACGAAGTTGCAGAGGCCCGCGTACTGTGCGATGTCAGTGCACGTTAATGAACCCCAAGTGGTCGAAATTTCCGGAGCCCTTCACTACGGCGGCTCTTATAGCCTGAGTAGCTTTGGGAGGTTAAACGCCATTAATCAAAACCATCTTCTTCTGATTTTGACCGATTCTAGGCAGGCTGTGGGCCGCGGTTGCGGTAGCAATTACTTTATTTTAGCATAAATAGCTGCTCAAGTTAAGTACTTCAAGTGCACACAGTGCTGACAAAGACGGTACCGATTTGTTTCACTTTCCATGGCTTGTGCATGCAGATCTGTTTCGGCCAGCCGCACCCTCATCGGTTGGTGCATCCTCATTGGCGCTGTCTTCTTGGTCGTTTCCTGCGTTATTGCACTTGTATATTACGGTGAGTTTTCTACAGGTACCCGACTACGACCTCTTCAACGTACGCAAGCGATTAAGGCAGTCATTCTGGCCCTCTTATTTCAACTGCAAGTGCATAGAGATTGAAGACCACCCGATCAATAAACTAACGCTCTTTTATCAGCGTTGCAAGTTGGCACACTTGAGGAAGTATATTACCTAAGCCCACTTTATTTCGAGGTGACACAATCTTGAAAACTGGCTATAAGTTTCTTGTTAAGTTCCTTAATTCATCGATGGAACGTAAATGATTGTCAAAATAAAGTAAACTTCGGGGATAATTAAATTCGCAGTGCCAGCTTGCGGTAGGAGATTGCCTGTATTGAAGCTTATCTGCATTCTAGAGGAGCTGAATTCAGAAAAAGAAACTTCTGTGACTATGGCAAGCATCACTGATGTGAACAGAGAACCAGAGTTGAGAAAAGAGAACCAGAGATGGTGTCATTTTATAGATGTTATGCGTGACGGAACATTCCCCAATATTTCATTGAGGACTGAATCAGTAGGTACAAAAGGCGATATCCTAAACTGTAGACTATACAAACTTTCGTTCTGCCGTGCGAAACTAAAATTTTGGGAGGTGTTCATAAATTGTTCATCGTAAACTTTAGGAGGGTTGAACAAAGAAGTAGAGATAAACGCACGCAATTGATACAGTTAGCAGGGTAGGAAGCTGTGAAAGTTAGTTATAATTCATGGTTGAAAAGCGCGTAAAAAGACAAACGGATGAGGAAAGAGCACAACGGTAACGCTTGTCCTTGTGTTCTTTCTTCGTCCATTTGTGTTTTGAAATGAAATGAAATGAAAATCTTTATTTGCCATCAAATATAGATGGGGGATTGTAGAAAAAAAGCTGTCCTTGGACAGCTTGACGGGTCCACAATCCCTTATGTTGGCAGAGTGGCGGCATCACGTAACATATTCTTGATATGCAAACATATACATACATATTTAATATGATACAGACTTAGTACTCGTAAACGAAAACAACAGCGGAACTCACTTCTACAAATCCAAACGAAAACCACAGCAAGGCTAGATAACATTACATAGAAACCAAATACATCTGCCGGAGGTACTTGTAGGCTGCCGTGAAGAGGTCAAAACGGACAAAATTATAATAATTCAAAAGCGTTGGTATTGTGTACTTAAGGCACTGTTTCCCGTAACTTGAACGTGACATTGGTACTGACCAATCCTCGAAGTATTTTGTAAGGTAACTTGAAGTTCTGTCTTGTAAATGGGATAGGTTACGTATATTGTTGATATTCCTGTGGATTTCTTGTTTATATACATGGCTTAAGCGATATCTATAGAGATTGTGAGCTGGAATTACACCATAGTTGCTAAAGAAAGTTGAGGTGGAAGCAGTTTAAGAAGCATTATATGTGTGTCGGAGATACTTTTTCTGTAACAGGTGGATGTGTTCTATATTAGTGGACGCGATAATTTCATCCATAGAAGTGTTACAGCTTGTACATTAATATGCACACATTTTAGCCACATTTAAGATATTTTTTTTGCGTTGTTCAATAAGCACGCATCGTCATCATCATCAGATGCTATCTTTACTCTTTTGTCTTTGTTGTCGCCGCGATATAAAGAGTGCCCTCTACCCGCTTATCAATGCTCGCCTTTCGCTCCTTGAATAGGTACAGTCGCCCTCTAATAAGACCAGGCATTGAAGTCCGGATATTCGTGTTCCAATACTCAGCTTCGTTTTTCTCGACCTTTGCCTGTAGACACTAACCGAGAGGAGGAGCAGGAAGAGACCCCCGGGACAATGGCTGTAAGTTTATATAGCAATATACGGCGTTCAAAATATTCCAGCTACAAAAGCACAAGAAGCATGCATGGTAATGACAATTCAGAATACTGTATATAAGTACCCTGATTGCTGATTCCTAACAATGTCATGTAAGATTAGAACATGTAACAATGTAAGATTAGAAGCCTTAGACTCGTAGTATAGACAAGGTAGTCATGAACACGTTGCATGTGTATGTCTGCTCGCCGATATCTGAAGAAAGAGCGTGGGAGTGAGATAAACTGTGCTTTCGTGCTGTTGCTATGTGGCTTAAGCATATAGGACGGCACTCTCTTTCCCAGTGCACTTTCGGCGGGGAAGTAGAGGACATGTAGAGCACTTGTTTTATGTCACCTAACTACCACTATTTATGCCTTGTCTTTGGAGCTATCACAAAGCTTGCACAAAAGCTGGACATTCTGATCATTCCCTGGAAAATGTCACTCATTATCTCTACCTAAATTGTAATCTACTGCGGCTAAAAAGATTGCTTTCACTCTTGATTTGTACTCGCCTATATGCTACATTGGCAGACTCTCATGGAAGTGCCGGGAGAACAAGAGATTAAGTTCGTGACAACCCGACCAAGAAGTTCCGTTCGTCCGGACCCTGTCGCAACCAGCCGAACAACAGAAGCCGAAACAACCACAACCACGACACTTAAAACGAGTGAGCCGGCTATATATTACATTAATACTGGGAAAAGATTTGTGAATTGTGAATGTGGCATATATGTAAGCTTCAGCAGAGCTGTCCCATATATCTGAGACTATAGAAAACATAAAGCGGTGAGATGACACTCATTACCTGCGGTTATTCAGGCACAAGCTGAAAGCTTCCGTCCAGTGCCGCAGTAATGGAAGAACTATGCTGTCACTGCGATGAACGCACTCAATGCTGGATAATAAACCCCCACCTCAGCCAGCCTTTTTTCTTCCTTTGTCATTATTTGTGTTTTAGGATGCCCACGTAATCAGCAAAAGTTCTAAGCACATAAAACAGCCTAAAGTGATCCCGAATAGTTTTAATTATCCATCTGACCGCGCTCAACTATTTTGGTGTCGCGTACCTTCCCCCTAACAAGATTCTGTATGTACTGCCCCGCCTCATTAAGAGACATGCTTCACGTGTTCGCAACGAAGCTTTCTAGAACCAGGATCGTACTTATTACATCTTATTACTATGGCGTTAGTGTGTACAGGTGCTACAAGCCAATACAGAACTACAATCACTTTGGGCTTGTATGGGATTGTTATTTCGATAAACGCGAATTCTCGCTGTTAAAACTGAGTAGTATAGCTGCATTTAGCCAGCTCCTTCTAAGCTCCAGGAGTATTAATTCGCTTGAAATACTGAAAGTAAGATCGCAACGCCGCCAAACATCGTTTCGTGTGCAGAGCGGCGCATTATTTGTGTAAACACTACACGTTTAAGAAAATGACAATGACTGCTACTTCGCCACTTTTCTGAAAGCCCTATGCAAGTAGGCAGCACGTTTGAAGGTAAGTCATACTTGCACAATGTATGATACTAATCTGAGAAAAAAAAAACGAAGCAATGTAAGAAATCGCAATGAATTGAGCTCCCTTCATCATGAGAAGGCATTAGTGAAGCGTTGTATTTTAACCTTCGTATGAAACAAAAATGCAGCTAATAACTAAGAATTCAAGAACAGATATTATGTGGAAATTATGACCTCTAACGGCAGGTAAAAAATAAGAACTTGCCAGTCTATTTTGCATACACGTCGACGGCTTATACGTTCCTAAACGAAACAAAAATGCTTGAGTTTTCACCCTTTTTATTCCATGTTTACTGAAGTTTTTGATTGCTTGGAGGGACTACAAGTACGTTCACAAGCATATAAATTTCAGGAAAAAACGGTACTTAATTTTAGTGTGCCACGTTTCAACTCTGAATCAATATACAAGTTTTCTATAAGGAGGAAACAATAAAGTTGAAAGTAAATTTGTTCTCGAAATTTTCAAAGTATTTTTGTTCGACCAGATCAAAAAATGTAGGCAAAAATTATTGGTATTAAGTCTTTAAGCAAGGATTATACCCCCGTTTCCTTTATAATCGGAGATTCACTGTGTCTTCCCCCTATATTGCCCATGCAGCCACAAGTACGATGCCTACTACTACGACCCGAACTACGACGACGCGAACTACGACGACAAGCACTACAACAAAAAGCACTACAACGAGAATAACAACAATCAAGGCTACTACGACCACGAAAACCACGACAAAAAACATCACGACCGCCGAACCACCGCCACTGCTGTGCTCGGTCGGCTTCCCTGTGGTGCTGCCTCAACTGTATCCTCCGGACTGGGTCTGCGATATCGTAATTTACACGCACGTGCGAGTCGCTGACAACAAGAGGCTAGCCGCCGTAGTTGCCCAGACGAGCTTCGAGTTTTACAGGAAAGCTTGCAAGCTCTACTCGTACACTACATGCGGCCTGTCCTTCGACGCCCGGTGGGTTTCTAAAGCATACTCGGCACATTTGTACATTTATGAACCTGCAATTGCGGAGGTTCCGAAGCATGAAACATTTATTCATCGCCATGCCTCATAGTTGTATGACGCGGTGTTCCGTAAGCACTTGACGCTGAGGATATGCCTTCCTTTCACGTTGAGTCCAAGCCCTGCGGCGAAGGAGTCTAATGCTTTTCAATACACTTCCGTCTATTCGGTTTGTACGAAATATTTGATATTTTCGACTATTCTAAATACATTAAAGAGAGATTTACAATATAATTCTAATGACAAGTGCAAGTAAATGGTGAGAGAATAGGATTCCAATGATAAATCCAATAAGCAGACAAGGAAAGAGGAAAGCAGGACATCTCTGGGGGATCAATATTAAGGAAAACAATGTAGAATGTTGTGTCCGCTGCTTATACTTGGGTGGCGCTGGTGAATACTGTCATTTAAGTCGCTGAAAATCTTCTCCATGACTTTACTTTGAAGGCTAGGCTACTTGCACCGTAAATACCCCAAAAATTAAAAATTGAAAGCCGCCGCCATGGCTCATTTTAGTAGAGCACAGAATGCGACATACGGAGTACCGCGAGCCGCTACCGAGCTCGCGGTACACAGGAGTCCAAGGGCCGGCATGGCGGTTAGCTCTTGAACGAGGCTTTTGAAAGCTGATAGGAGATGCTTCGGTTGGTTGGCGCTTTCGACTTTGTAATCCTGCTCGAAATGCACGGGCCGACGTTCATCCCGTACGAATGATACCGCGAAGTAAATTTTAAATTTGTATTGTGTGCGTGGGTGGTGGTAATCAGAAAGCGTTTCTGTAATTGAGTTTTACCCTAATCATAAACGTATTCAACAGCCTGTGATACTCTCCACTTCCCAGCCAGACCATACTCGGGGTCAGTATTTAGGAATGAAGCTGATATTGTCCAGGACTTCTTGTACTCCTAATTTACCATTATGTCATCGTTTCTTTGCCAGAATATCCTCATTCACGTAATATTCAGAAGTAAAATATGCGACTTTTAAAAGTGGTCCACGAAACATTCGAAGCAAAATCTGCATTCGGGTTTCAAGCATAATGCCTGAGATCGCTCACTACCTCTACCAGGCCCCTCTTTAATCAATAACCAGAGCACATGAAAACCTTGCATGAAATACTAAGAACTTGTGCGCCCTGCTATTTGTAAATAACAGATCCTGAGCACTGCATACGTTGACACCAAAAGTTAGGCTCTCGCCACTTTACATCCAACTTGAAAGTTGTACTCAGAGGAGAATCCAACCTGAAAGTGAGTTGGGTTTCAACTGTAGTTATGACTGACGCAGGTCCGTTAGGAACCGCGCTTAAAGCATTGCTAACAGCAAAACACAACCGTGCAGCTATGTACACGTCATTGATCGTAAACGGTATAGTCCGGACATGAATATTCATTTGCTTAGTGGAAGTTTTCTTCTTCGATTGTGCAGCTTTCTCGACAAAGAAATGCTCCACTCTATAGAGATACGGCACGAGCTAACAGCAGCGATGCGCACGGAAAGGGTGAACCACTACGCTATCATGAATCTCTACGGGGAGAAAGAACTTGTGGAAAAATACGCGATGGCCGCATTTCCTGTTGTCAAGGTAAGCCGCTCACAATTGGTTGGCACTTGTTGAGAAGCATGTCTTCCGGAAAGCCATTATTACGGCTCTATCTTGATGGCAACTGTTGGAATAAAACTTTCTAAGCGAGTAATGGCATAGCTAGTACCGTAATGTCTTTCAACCGGTGGCTTCAGGACAGTGAGTATACCGCTTAGCTCAAGGCTTGAAAACAGTTGACTCGACAGTGGACGCTGTCAAGAAATGCGCCAGCGATTATACGATGTGATGCGACAAATATACGTTACAACTTTCGATTGCAGCTTTCACATTTCATTGCGCGCTATCACATTGCGTCTTCGAACTTTATTTCGACTTTACTTCGCAATGCTCCATGGGCTACTGGCGGTGGAAGGTACTGAAGGGTATAGGGGGTGCATGATGCTATTTGCAGGATTCTGAATGGAGGGTGGAGGGCCTATCTCGTAGGGCCTATCTCGTAGGGCCTATCTCGTAGGTGGAGATCTTCAAATCTCGGGATTTTCGAATCTCGGGACATGTTTCCGCACCGTGCAGGCTTCATACACACAAACAAACCGGGACTTTGCCGAAAGCGAGAGTTGCTATTAGCGTAAAACGAATAATCTTCGGCCCAGATAAACCTCAATAATGGGGAACAAAACAGCAGACTCAGTCGCTCTTCCTTCAACGTGATTAGAAGAGAAAGACTGTTGGTTATCGTCAATGAGATTGATCTGTGAGGGACTTTGTCCTGGCAAGATGGCATCGATATCCTGTTATATTTATACAGAATGGCTGCAGGGCCGATTGTTCCTGCCGATTGTCATTGAAAAATTTCTGAATGATGCAAATAGTCCATGACCACTCATTTTTACGGCTCATCCTATCTAATATGGATTGTATTATGTGGGCTAATTATGTTTACCGTTACATTCTTTTACAACGCAATGCACAAGGCTCCGCATTTGCCCTGCCCGAGCAATGAATTACATTGCAACTTCACCCGCTCAATATAACATGCCTGTCAAAAAAGGAAGAGTGGTAGACTTCAGGTGACCCTTTCGGTCTAGCGTGGGTTTTTATCCTAGAAAAAGGTATCAGGAGAGCAAACATTGATATATATGGCGATTAAGGACGCAGTGCTTTTTTGTTTAAAGATGCAAAAGTCGAGCGGCCGAGAGTAATAACAGGTCTTTAGGTAAAGGTAAAATCTTAGGCAAAGCATTTTCCACAGGGTGTACGAAACAATGTGTTCAGAGTATTTAAGAACAAGTAGATAATTTGTTGTGAATGGAAATAAAATACGCGGTGCCTAAGTAATGATGGTGCTCAGCTGCTCACCCGAAAAACGCGCGTTCGATCCTGGCCGCGGCGGTCGTATTTCAATGCGAAATTCTAGAGGCCCGTGTGCTGTGCGATGTTAGCGCACGTTAAAGAACCCCAGTTGGTCGAAATTTCCGGAGCAGTTCACTACGGCTTCTCTCATATCCTCAGTCGCTTTGGAACTTGTTAAATCCCACAAAGCAAAACCAAAACAAAAAAATTAATAAATGATTTGCTCATTGCTTTCAATGTGCCTATCGAATTTTTCTGTTTCGATCTTTTCAACGCTTTTCTTATTCTTCAAGACAGACAAGAAATAGAGGCTTAGAAAAAGCGCTTTTTATTGCAGAAGTTCCGACAGATTCTGGGAGACGACAGAAAGAACCACAAAGTCATTCTAGGCATTGGCTTCCGCAGTTATCCCGACGGGATCGAGTCGATATCGTACCTTGCCGGGAACACTGCCACGTGAGTATTCGCCGGAGAAAACCTCTGGTAACAGGTCTCAACACCCCGCTGGCAGTGAACACTTCAGTAGTTATGTGGCTTTGCGTTGCGACATATTTCTACAAGGTGTGAGAAAAATAAGTATAAGTGCCAGTGAACTATGCCGCTATCGTGTTATTTATGTCCATTTATTGTAAGCTGTGCGGAGCTCTGAAATATCTGCATTTTGTATGGAGTGTAATGTGGGGACTTGCACAGGTAGTGTGGACGGCCACAGTCCTTGTCCCAGCAGTGCTTCTCAGCAGGCCGGCGTTCGCAAGCGCGCACCCGAGCTTCGTCAGCTTCGTCAGCGGCGCTAGCCGCTGGGGCAGCAAACCCCAACTCTCTTTCTTACAATACCCCCGGGATGAAAAGGCGCCATCCTGGCGGCCTAAGGGCACGAGACGATAGCTGGGTCGTAGTAAGGCTTCAGGCGGTCTAAGTGCACAATTTCACGGCCGCGGCGGCGATGGTCAGACGAAGGCGAGAGGGGCTCCACGAGATAGTTAACTGGCGATGTCTGCTGAACAACGCGATAGGGGCCCTGGTATTTGCTCAGCAGTTTTGTAGACTGTCCTGGGCTGGAGGAGGGCACCCAAAGCCAAACCAAGGATTCAGGAAGATAGGGCGGCGGCAGACCGGGAGAAGCGGCTCGGGAGCTTTTATGACGGTGCTGGTCGTGTGAAGTAAACGAACGGGCGAGTTGGCGGCATTCTTCGGCATGCGCAGCGGCCTGAGAAACGGTTGTAAATTCGGACGAATCGGGGCGGTAAGGAAGTACGGTGTCCATGATGGAGGAAGGCTCGCGTCCGTACAGAAGAAAATACGGGGAAAAACCAGTAGTGGCTTGCGTTGCAGAGTTGTAGGCGTATGTAACGAAAGGTAGAACGCGGTCCCAGTCTGAGTGATCGGCAGAAATGTACTTGGCCATCATGTCGCCGAGGGTCCGGTTAAAGCGCTCGGTCATGCCGTTCGTCTGCGGATGGTACGAAGACGTCGTGCGGTGAACGATATGACACTCCCGAAGGAGGGCTTCCACGACGCCGGACAAGAAGACGCGACCCCGGTCGCTGAGCAATTCCTGAGGCGCACCGTGACGAAGAATGATGTGCTGAAGTATGAAACCGGCTACATCAGAGGCAGTCGCAGCTGGAAACGGGGCAGTTTCGGCATAGCGCGTGAGATGATCAATGGCGACGATGATCCAGCGGTGCCCGGCGGCAGTGATGGGAAGAGGGCCATAAAGGTCAATTCCAACACGGTCGAATGGCCGGGCGGGACACGGTAAAGGTTGCAGAGGAGCAGGTGAGTGCGGTGGCGGGTTCTTGAGACGCTGGCATTCCAGGCAAGAGCGTACGTATTGGCGGACAAAACGGTACATGCCCCGCCAATAATACCGAAGGCGTAGGCGGGTAAAAGTTTTCAGCAGACCGGCATGAGCGCATTGTGGGTCGTCATGATAACTGGCACAAATGGCGGAGCGGAGATGCCTTGGAATCACGAGCAGCCATTTGCGACCATCGGGGAGGTAGTTCCGACGGTACAGCAGCTGGTCGCGTAAGGCAAAGTGATGGGCTTGACGTCGGAGCGCTCTAGAAGGGAGGCGCGCTGAGCGGTTGGCTAGGAATTCCAGAAGAGAAGTGATCCAAGGATCCTTGCGCTGCTCAGAAGCCATATCAACGTTGTCAAGAGAAGGTGCGAGGCCGGAAATAGATGGTGGGTCAGGCTCAGATGTCAGAGGGGAGCGCGAGAGAGCGTCGGCGTCGGAGTGTTTACGACCGGAACGATAAATGACCCGAATGTCGTAATCTTGTAAACGCAGAGCCCAACTAGCGAGGCGGCCAGATGGATCTTTGAGTGAAGACAGCCAGCAAAGGGCATGGTGATCGGTAATAACATCGAACGGGCGCCCATATAAGTAAGGACGAAATTTTGTGATCGCCCAAATAATAGCCAAACATTCTTTCTCTGTGACAGAATAATTAGTCTCTGCTTTTGTGAGTGTACGGCTGGCGTAAGCAACGACGTACTCATTGAAACCAGGTTTTCGCTGAGCTAGAACAGCACCGAGACCAATGCCGCTGGCGTCCGTGTGGAGTTCTGTAGGCGCGGAAGGGTCGAAATGGCGCAAGATCGGAGGAGAAGTGAGAAGCTGGCGCAGCGTTGCAAAAGCTTCGTCGCATGCAGGGGACCAAGCCGACAAGTCGTGGCTACCAGCGAGAAGTTGCGTCAGCGGGGCGATAACGGCAGCAAAATTCTTGATTTGATTTGATTTATGGGGTTTAACGTCCCAAAGCGACTAAGGCTATGAGAGACGCCGTATTGGAGGGCTCCGGAAATTTCGACCACCTGGGGTTCTTTAACGTGCACTGACATCGCACAGTACACGGGCCTCTAGAATTTCTCCTCCAAAGAAATTCTAGCCGCCGCGGCCGGGATCGAACCCGCGTCTTTTGGGCCAGCAGCCGAGCACCATAACCGCTCAGCCACCGCGGCGGCAGCAAAATTCTTGATGAACCGGCGAAAGTAGGAGCAAAGTCCAACAAAGCTTCTCAGTTCTTTCAGGGACGCGGGCTTCGGGAAATCAGCAACTGCCCGGAGCTTGGCAGGGTCCGGGAGTACACCATCCTTGGAGACGACGTGGCCTAGAATAGTCAGCTGACGGGCGCCAAAACGACACTTTTTCAAGTTCAGCTGCAGGCCAGCATCACTGAGACAGCGAAGAACACTCTCGAGGCGGAAAAGATGAGACGGAAAATTCTTGGAGAAGATGACAACGTCGTCCAAGTAGCAGAGGCAAGTCTGCCATTTAAGTCCACGGAGGATGTTGTCCATCATACGCTCAAAAGTGGCAGGCGCGTTGCACAGACCGAAGGGCATCACATTAAATTCATACAGCCCATCAGGCGTGATGAAAGCTGTTTTCGGGCGATCGACGTCGGCCATCGGCACCTGCCAGTACCCAGAGCGCAGATCCAACGAAGAAAAGTATTCCGCTCCCTGCAGGCAATCCAGGGGGTAGACGTCCTTCCGTGTAATTTTGTTTAGCCGGCGGTAGTCGACGCAGAATCTAATGGAGCCGTCCTTTTTCTTGACGAGCACGACCGGAGAAGCCCACGGGCTGTGAGAGGGCTGGATCACGCCGCGATGTAGCATGTCGTTCACCTGGTCATCAATGATGCGGCGCTCGGCGGAGGAGACGCGGTAGGGGCGTTGGCGCAAGGGTCCATGGGTGCCAGTGTCGATATGGTGGCGAACCGCTGTTGCACGACCCAATGGTGCTTGAGGAGAGTCGAAGGATGCGCGGAAGCGCTGCAGCAAAGCGATTAGCTGGGCGCGTTGGTGAGGTGGTAGAGCGGCATCGACAGAATGGGAAAACATATCCGTGGAGGACGGGTCGGCGACGTCGGTGGGAGGAGTGAGGGCGTTGATGTCATGGGCGTCAGGGTCATCAAGGACAGGAGAAGCGTCGTCGAGATCGATCACATCAACCGTGCCAAGCGATTCTCCCCGAAGTAAAGTGGTGGGGAATGGCAACGGGTTTGCGACGTACAGGGCGGCACAACCACCAGAAAGAGTGAGCACGGCATGAGGGAGCATGACAGATTTGCGGTGCGCACAAAGAGGAGAGGGTGAATAAAGGACAGTAGCGTCAGAGAGGGCAGCACAAGTCAGCGGCACGAAAATAGAAGAGAAAGCTGGTACGTCGACGTCGTCAGCGGCGAGAATAGGCGCGGCGGTAACAGGGGAGACGTCCACAAGAGCATCACACAGCGGCGACAAATCAATTTCAGCACGTGCACAGTCGATGATGGCGTGGTGCGCGGACAGAAAGTCCCACCCGAGGATGATGTCATGAGAGGAGCGGGCGAGAACGAAGAACTCAATGGTGTATGAGAGGCCTTGGATGACGAGGCGGGCAGTGCACGCTGCGAGAGGACGAATGGGGTCGGCACTGGCGGTGCGAAGCGAAAGGTCAGAAAGCGGCGTCATCACTTTTTTTTAGTTTGCGGCACAAGTTGCGACTAATGATGGACACGGCAGCACCAGTGTCAATAAGCGCGTCAACAGTAACACCTTCAACGATGACTTCAATAACATTCATGGGAGCGGTGATAGGGCTTGAGACAGTCGTTGACGGCGCAGTTCTTGCCCCCGGAACTGCGGCGCCTAGTTTTCCGTTTGGAGGGGTGGTGACCGGCGGCGCATAGGAGAGAGCGAACGGCGTCGAGGAGACGGCGACCGATGGCTTCGGGTGTAGGAGTCGGAGCGAGACGGAGAGGGATTTTGAGGAGGTAGAGGAGAAGTGACAGGAACGGAAGGCAACGGAACGTCGTACGTCGGTGGGCGCCCGTAGTAGTAAGGACGGGATCCGCGCGTGCGGCGCCAGCGGGCCACATGGCCAGCGAGACCGCAGGCATAGCAAATCGGGCGGTTATCTGGGGTGCGCCACGGATTCACAGGGCGGGGACCGGTGCGAGGCAGAGGATGGTGAGTGAGTGGCAGCGCAGGGGCGAGCTGCTGCTGAGGGTATACGTTGACAGGTGGCGCATAAGTAGGCATAACCGGCTGAGGTCGTGGCCGGGCGACTGCTTCCGCATATGTCAGCGGTGCAGTGACCAGAGGGGGTGGATTGGCAGGCGGCAGAACCTCAGCTACCTGCTCCTGGATAACACGCTGAATAGAAGGCGACAGCGATGGCGTTGGAGCGGGTTGGCAGGTAACCAGCGATAATTGACGAGCCACCTCCTCCCGCACAAACTGCTTGATGTGCTGAAGAAGTGTCGGCTGATCGTGGGCAGGACTGCCTGCTGCCAAGCTCGAAATGGTGTCGTCCGAGCAAGTGGTACGGCGGGTGACATGTCGCTGTTTGCGGAGCTCGTCGTAGCTCTGACACAGAGACACCACGTCGGAGACGGTTTGGGGATCTTTAGACAACAACATTTGAAACGCATCGTCCTCAATCCCTTTCAGAATGTGTCGGATTTTGTCAGCCTCGCTCATAGATGGATTTAGCCGCTTACACAAATCAACGACGTCCTCGATATAGCTCGTGAAGTTCTCGCCGTTCTGCTGGGCACGACTGCGCAACCGTTGTTCAGCACGAAGTTTTCGGACAGCGGGGCGGCCGAAGACGTCAGTCAGGCTGGTTTTTAGAGCCGCCCAGGTAGTAAAATCCGCTTCGTGGTTGCGGAACCACAAATTGGCGACATCGGTCAAGTAGAAGATGACATTCGTGAGCTTAACGACGTCATCCCATTTGTTGTAAGCACTCACGCGTTCGTAAGAGGCCAGCCAATCTTCTACATCGGTGTCGTCAGTACCGCTGAAGATCGCAGGGTCGCGCCGACGGACGGCACCGGAACAGATGACAGCGGTGGGAACAGATTGGGCCGAAGTTTCAGATGTCGTGGTAGAGCCTGGTAGCCTGGGCATCGTGGCGTAGCTCCAGAAGAGCAAGCAGCACCTCCACCAACTGTAATGTGGGGACTTGCACAGGTAGTGTGGACGGCCACAGTCCCTGTCCCAGCAGTGCTTCTCAGCAGGCCGGCGTTCGCAAGCGCGCACCCGAGCTTCGTCAGCTTCGTCTTCTATCTTCTTCGCCTCCTTCGTCGGCGCTAGCCGCTGGGGCAGCAAACCCCAACTCTCTTTCTTACAGCAGCATATTGGAAATGTCGCTAACATATGCAGTTGCTGTTGAGTGTTACGGGTGCGCATAAACAGCTACGAATGATCATACCTGGTAAGCTTTTCTTTCTTAGCCTTACGCATTGCGGACTCCATCTTGAGCCTTGTATAGGTATCTTGTCCTCTTAGCATATCAGTTTTTTTTTATCTAAAGAAAAAAGTTGGTTCCTATTTAGTACTTTGTGTTTGTGTTCTGAAGACATTCAAAAACTTTCGGATCATTTGCTTCCATTGTATGCACTTTTGCAGGTTAGTCGAGAAAAAGCGTCAAGAGGCGTAAAGTGCAAAGAATGCATTTACTCAGCAACTTACGCTTTCTGCAGTGGTTTCCTTTACGTGGACGAGCTGCAACTCACATTGGGCGGGAATTAGTGAAACAGTTGTTTTCATGCAAAAGTAACGCTTGCATTTCGCACAAATGAATCCTCGCAGACCTTTGCATGGTAGCACCTTGAAAATCCGCTGTTTCTCATATATGGCTGGCCACTGATAATTCTCCTTAGCCATGCGGCCCTCAGGACTCGAGTCTTTAACTAATCCCCCCCCCCCCCCCCCCCCCCCCGTCTCGGGCTAACTTTCTCTAACTCTCACGAACTGTTTCCGCCACGACGACTTACGAGAAATCCTGCACTATGAAATAAGTCCGGCAAGTAAATAAGTACCACCAATAAATGACCTCTGGGCGGCAACAATTTCCGGCTGAAGCACATTAATCCTTCGTCATACCTCTCGTCCTGGCCCATTAGTAAAGCACTAACACTTGGACTGGCCATTATTCCGCCTCGGTTGTCGTATCATTTTGCGACCATCGAATCCACTCCATAGGCACAGTCTTCTTTGTTTTCTTAACTCTGCCTTCCCTTTTTCTTTATATCAGCAACATTAGTCAAATGGCAGCTTCGAATTCACTCTAAGGTGTTCCGGATGTGATGTTTCCCCATCAGCGGCATCTGTTTCGGGAGCAAGATTTTAGTACCAATTGCTGTTGCGTTCGCTAAGATCCGTTCTGACTCTCGTCTCCGCACAGCGCACTTATTTTATTAAAGTTTCGGTTCATCTGGAAAACCTAAAAAAAAGTGTGTGCTACCTAATATAACACACTTTTTTGGTGTTGCATGGTAATTCAGGTAGCCAAAAAACAACCTCACAGTGATCCCTTATAGGCTGTTGATGTGAAAATGCGGCATACAGTTTCCAGCGTTAGTTGCGCCAAATGTTAAAACACCAGAATTTTGGGTCGAAACAGAGCTGTTATGTGGAAGCGAACGAACTGAAATACATTTTACTTACGACTCATCAGCAAACAGCATTTCTGCTACCTGTGAAAATAAAAAGAGTCGGTCTCCAGCACTGCTTTTTTTTTTCATATAAACAACGGCTTGCAGAGCTAGCAATTGACAATTCGCTCTTGTGTGGCTGCCTGATCCCTTTAAACATTGCTGCGCTGCCTACCTTTCTGCCCTCTTCGCTGCAAACGACTAAAAGGTTTTAACCGGTAGTTTTCAGGTAAGAAATATGTGGAGAATTCGTGATGACAGCCCTCACTCACATGAAAGATGGGGTGCAAGACTTTGCAGTTTACATTCTCCTCACTGTATGAAACACCTGCTCACTCCCCATCCCCTGTTTTCTTACCTTGAGATTTCCCCTTCAAAAGAATGAAAGTAGAGCCATTCATTCGCTTCTGTCGCGAGCATGCGTCTAATAATTATTATAAATATTGCTCACAAGTCGGATGTGTTTCGTCCTGCGACACGTTCAATACACATCCAGTGCACAGGAGCACGGGAAGAAGAATAAAAGCAAAGGCATTCGTTACGTCGCGGGAAACTACGTCTACTCTACTCAGAATGAGAACCGTCTATCCGCGCACCGAGCAAATTTCAATCTATTTGTCTTCCCCAGTGGAGGCCGGTTTAATATATTGATGCGCTTTCCTACAAAAGATGCTTTCGTTTTGCTTTCATTGTTTCTCAGACCAGAAGTGGACATCCTTGTGATAATCACCAGCGTTCTGTCATTGCCCGACGCGTTTGAGTGCACTACGTTGCCAGTGAGCGCATGGAAAACCCCGAGCACGTTGCTGCTTGGAATGGTAAGTCTTCAAGCACACATTTGCGGAGGTGTCACGATATGTGCGACACATATCAATCAAGTTCGCACACACACATACACCCGTATCCCGTCATGAACTTGATGAAGCATGGTAGTCGTACAAAAGCGCGTACAAAATAGTGCCGCTCACTTCATTCCTCGCAACTATTGCCGACATTCCAGCATAACTAACATTAAGGCGTCGTTATCCCTTCCATCCTTAGAATCTCGCAGAACAATAGCACTTATCTGCCTCTTCCATAAAATTGTTTACAGCCATCAATCCTTCACACTACCTCTTACAAAACCGGCCCGCACATCTCACCCAATGCATAGTCACCTCAGTTTTAAAAGCTTTTCGAGAAGTACCACTGCATTCAACTCATCAGCCCTGCCTCGTGCAATAATTTATTGGAATAGTCTTCCTCACACCATCGTTCAAATCTCAGATTATGTTATTTTCAAATTAAAAATAAGCAGCATTTTGTTCTGATGTGTGTTCTGTAGTGTGTTTTTCAATTTAGTTCTAGTTTCTGGTTGGTTGTTTGCTATCGTATTACGATGCTAAAATAACCATCTTCTACTTGCTTCTTTTTCGCACCCCAGTTATGTAATCCCCCTGACATGATACTACAGTTGGAGCCCGTGAGGCATTTGAATAAATAAATAAATAAAGAAGGCCTTGCAGAGTAGTGTGAAATTTGAAAACTGCTCAAAGGGTGATACAGTGGCCGCGAGAGTAGAAAAAAAAAGTTGGAGGACGCTTAAGCTTTGCCTTTAAGAGTGGAACGCAACAGCGTGTTCCAGCCTGCCAGGGAGTCCGCGGAACGCCATCGGCCGTTAGGCGGCGCCTAGCCCGTTGTACAAATCGCTCGGAGTCTCTAGGAGACCTCTCGACAAGCCCAATGCCACAAACGCCAGCATAGCTTTCGCGCCGAATGAACAGGCAGCCAGCCACAAGCTTCGTGGTTAACGCGCTCTGGATGTGCGCTGCGTTGTTCGTCGCTCACCGCGTGGTTCCTGCGTCCCCGCACGGCCTCACTGCGCCCGAACAAGACGAGCGGGAGGCGTGGGCTTTAGGAGGCGTTGCCGTCGCGCGCTATCTGTTGGGGCAGGGGTGTATATTGCGAGGATGAAGTTTTAGTGGGCACCGTGTGATGGCGCTACGTGCACGCCAAGCGAAGAGGAAAAATAGCGGGCTTCTGGGATTTTTCGCTCACTGCCAATGCCGGCGACGCCGACGACGACGACGGCACCGGCTTTTCTGCGACACGGGGCCACTAACGCTGTCGCCTTAAAACAACAGGCCGTGCGGTCGGCTGGCGAGAAATATGCATATAGGTGGGAGTTGGTCAGTGGTCCAGTGGCTCGGGCCCTCATTAAGCCCGGATTAACCTCCCGCTGTGGCACTTTGCAAGAAAAAGGGAAACAAAAAGATCAATATCCGAAAATATTTATCTGATTCTAAACTGTAGCTGACCCTCAAAAGTTTGGATTACACGCTGGAAACCAACCTGTTAATTTTTCTTTTGAGCTTCTTTTACGTCTCAACAGCAAGCTAAGTGCAAGCCGAGGCTTGCGAAGCCCACCGCAAATTGCCTTTTCTAATTCAAAACTTTCGCTAGGAGCTTCAGTAACAGGTAGACGGCAGTGCAAAGGAACACCATTGTCTAAAGCTGTTACCTGATACCATTGCTGCTAATCTACCCCAGGCCACCTCACACCAGGAGGGGAATCATCGAAGCTTAGGAAGAAACAGCGCTTTCGAGGCCTACCAAAACTTTCTTTTTGCGAATTCGCAGGAGAAGGCTTTGCCAATGGTCAAGTTGAGCTTCGGGGCACCGGATCTGACTGTTGCCTTCTCCTTCCAAATGGGTGTGCTGGTGTACAAAGCCGATGGAAGACCTGCAAGGCCAGGCGACGGCCTCTACAAGCAATGCATGACCATGAGTGTCTCGGACTACTCGCAGGCAAGCACTATCCTCCTATTCGCTTCCCGATGGGCTCCAAGTAGTTTGCACTTATTGTGCAACCACCGTTTGCATCACTTTCCGCTCTGTCGTTGAATTAGAGCATCCGCTTCCCGGGTAAGAGGCCTGTATTTCGAGTGTGTGTGTGTGTGTGTGTGTGTGCGTGCGTGCGTGCGTGCGTGTGTGTGTGTGTGTGTGTGTTCGTGTGCGTGCGTGCGCGCGCGCGCGCGTGTGTGTGTGTGTGTGTGTGTGTGTGTTCGTGTGCGTGCGTGCGCGCGCGCGTGGAAAAGGTGAAGCTTCTAAGAGGAAATTATTGCCAGCGTTTCGTCCACAATTTGGCCTTCATTGTGACTACATGATAGTTTCAATCCATGTGCATAGGCGATTATATCCTTGAACTTGAACATGTGAGTATCCCTTATTACATTTATTGACACCCTCTCTTGAGCACTCAACAATTAGCTGATTTTTTCGTCACTATCTTTGATAGGTTGCTAGACCAAGGACAACACCGCGTGCAACATCGACGAGTTCTACAGCATTCGCGAGATATAACAAAGACTATCTAAAGGTGGAAGCCCTGATTGGGCCCATGAATGCACTAGCCAAATACTCAAGATGCAAAAAGTCAGACAACTTTCTTCATTGAGCGTTAGAGATTTCGTCTGTGAACCTTTCAGGAGTTCTTTTAATTTCCCTTACACTGTAGCCCTTTAAAAATTTAATCGGATACCAGTAAAAGCGGCACATATTTTCAGGTGTATACATGGAATTTAGACCGTTAGTAAGTCCAGGATTGCTGTCTCTGGTTCCGGCGAGGAAAGCGGACCTCCAACATGGGCAGTCACCTTCAAACGAGTAGTGTTCTCAGCATATGCAAAGAGGTTCCGTACTGGAACACCCATTGAAACCTATATATCCTATTCCATCTGGCTTTATGCTTGTGTACTCTGGCCCTTTGTGACTTTTAAGAGATCATGCTTTCTGCTAAAGCTGTTTTCTACTTCGTGTTCTTTATGGTTCAAATGCTTTCATTTGTAGTAATTGTTATATTGAGTCTATTTTATGGAATTGTGCGCAATCTGCAACGTTCATCTAAAGCAGCGGATTTTGGCACTACAACTGGTTTAAATTCAAAACTTGCGGAACACATTTGATAACGAATATAAGTACAACCTTGCTCGACTCTGAATGCGTGGAAATCACACATGTAAGTTTACCGAAGAAATGCATCGAAAAATTGCTACAAAAGTGGAAGAGATTTAAGCGTGCCTATCTACACAATGAAGACCAGAATATATGTAAACATTTTTCCGCACTAA
Source organism: Amblyomma mixtum (assembly GCF_055824585.1). Lineage (NCBI taxonomy): Eukaryota > Metazoa > Arthropoda > Arachnida > Ixodida > Ixodidae > Amblyomma > Amblyomma mixtum. The sequence continues at coordinate 30,333,006 of NC_143019.1, read as the reverse complement.
TTCCAGGCAGACAACAGGCTATGCTGCCTTTTCAGAGTGCAAATATATTTTTTCATGCTACCGGACTTGAAAAGTTGTACTCATTTACTTGCCTTGAAACCATGCCCCTGAGAGATTGATCTTTTCTTGCATGTACTGGGCGTCTCTTTCTCTTTATCGGATGGCACATGCGTTTTTACTTTCTTCGACGCGTAGACTACTCGAGGCGACTGAACTCTTCGACTAAAAATGGCATGCGCCGCTGTAAGCATATTCAAGCGTATAGCAAGCGCACTGATACTCACAGAAATGAGCACAAAATGTCGCTCCATATTCAGCAATTCATCTGGAATGAATTGTGAATACACTTCCTTCGCGATCGATGGACTCACTAGGCTGTCGGAATTACCAGTGAAAGCAGGGTCGCTTGTGAGCACGTGATCATGTGCGCGTTGCGATCGTTAAGGAAGCCCGGGTCTCCGAAAATTTCTTATCAAAAGGCAGCAGCATGTGCTGTCTTTAGCACGTCACACAGCTTCTTGTAAACGCTTGGAAAAATTCTTTTTTGCGACGTCCATATTTCTCTCCCTCAGGCGTGCGTCGGTATAGAACAGGGGCTCAACAGCGAGAGGGTCACTGTCGCACTCAACGATGAAGAATCGAACCTGAGGACCAGAAACTGGTATCTCTTAACATACGAGACAACTAAGTTCATGAAGGAAAAGGTGAGAGAATCCTTGCTTGCGCTATGCCGCATCCACTTGCTGCCTGATGTAAAATCCTAACCCCCATATCACATTCCCGTGGTCTTATCACCCAAGAAGAATCAGTTTATAATGAGGTCTTAATCGTAAGACTCGGTGCCATTGAAAGAAATGTAACCCTGATTTATTCCAAACTTTAACTTACCTTCATGAAAACAGCGCAGATAAAAGGAGGGTCAAAAGAAGGACACACACCTTGCAATCATTTTTTCTTGTTTTGTATCAGTTTACTTGTTTCGGTACTTGGATTTCTTTCTGTTTTTTTTTTGTCATGACAATGAAAAATTACAAACTCAGTGAACTCACTTGACTTCCCTGTTAAAATTTTGGGAGGATCACGAGAAAAAATTCAGGGTGCACTTTGGCTCTCTAAAGTGCTGCAAGGCGAAAGCTTTTCCTGGCGCACCTTTTGTTTTTTATTTATTTTCTTTTTCATATTTTATTTTTATTTTTCCACACCGCTGAATAGGCTGCCGCTTACATGCATATGTAGCGTCAAAATTCTGGAATTAGCTCTCAACGGCGTTAAGAAATGCCAAGTATGTACTTCCACCACCTTGCACTGCAGCCAATATCAAACGGGAATCCTGGCATGAAATAAGGAGTAAAGTTATTTTGTAAACTAAGTAAGATGGTGCACCTACTAGATTCCTCTCACCCCTGTTTGCAGGCCAAGCTAGTCATGGAGACGCCGGAGACTCGTGTCAACTTTACGTGGTACTTGATCAACGTGCATCTCACGGACACAACAAGAAGCTGCATTCCTGGGGGTCCGTTTGGCCGCGTGAGGGCCTTCAGGCACTTCTTCCGCGAAGAATGGCAGCGTCGGAACACGTGACACATGAAGAATTTATCTTCTAGGGCATGTGCGACATCGTCTACACGTCAGCACGTGCTCTCCAACCACTACAGCGGATACATGTATTCTGTTTTATACAACTCGGGCGCCATCTGAAGAGCGAGAGGCTCACTATATAATGGTGTGCTGTCGCCGGACTTGCTGCGATTGTGAACTACCGAGCTGAAGTGTTTTTATAACTTGACATGTAGAAGTCGTACAGATCTACCCGCCACTGTTTTAGATGTTGAAGTGGTGCCCGTTTCAAGTTGGCTATACGTGCTTTATTAGATGACAATCGCAACAAATATGATATAGAGACCTGTGCGGATGTTTTAGCACATGATTTTATTGTATTCGTGCCTCGAAGGAAATGGTATGTTTTTTTTTGTTTGTTTTATGAACCGGAGGTCTACAGAAGTGTAATATGGTTTGATCTAGCTGATATAAATAGCCTATGCAGCGATCAAATATTTTTTCAATAGTGTGACGTACTACAATCACTGCCGTACCGCAGAACTGCCGTTAAAATTGTACCTGCATTCAAAAATAGAGAATTAGTGAAGGAATTATTGTGATTGCGGGATGCACTTGTGGCCCACACATGCTCTGTCAGGTCCGCTGCAGCAATAAATAGCAAGACCTCCTGTGCCCAAACCTTTATTGCGCTCTTAAACGAATCACACGGAATGAAGAGCTCGGCCCTTACCAGCGTTTCCCATGTTTAGTTTCCAGAATATTCTTGCCAATCTTTGTAGTGTTTTTTCATTCTTCAAAGCTGACAGAGCGCTGCTTTATCATTTTGAGATGCAAGAAGCTACAAAATTTATCTCGATTGATCGCGTACAAGCGCAGCTGCTTCTACGTTGTTCCAAGATATTCTAGTAACTTTCCAAGATTTGTCTCAAAACTCTGCTATCAGCTCTGAATTCTGGACAGCCGTGAGCAACGGCACTGCGTTCGACGAGTGCCGAGCTCGCGTGTTGCTACGCTGCCGTCGAGTCATTCAGTTCTTTGCGGGCGCAAGTCAACCCACATAAATAGTTTCGTTTCGAAGACATTCTCGCTGTTTTGCTGCTCGCTGGACTGCAGTCACCACTACGCGACAATGTTCCACACATATTTCGCTTTTTCTGAATGCCAAGCATCTTTAGAGCTTGTAGTGTGGTTCAAGATGTGGTTTTGTGTTTTTTTTTCATATTTCAATGAATGAGGGCGCTCCGTTCATTGTGTTTATAATGTAGGTTATCAAAAACAAGTACATGCCATCTAAGTACACTCTTCCAAGGACATCGCCGCTCTGTCATGGCTGTGCTTGGCAGACTAAAGATCATCCTGTGTACTGGGTACACATTTGGGTCATTAGTAATCGATCGCAATCCTGCCTGTCTAATGAAGCAACGCGAACATCCGGCATACATAAATATTCTATGTGTTCATGTAACGTTTAAAAGTCCTCGGAGGTGTGTGAGTTTGGGAGTTACGTAATGATGCACACATCGCATGCAAATGGTTATGAACACTCTCTGAAAGAAAAAACTTCGCACGTATTGCTCGCTTTGCGGACAACGAATACGCTAAAACTTTTTATTAATGTATTCGTTAAGATTCTCAAGTTTAGAGTCATCCAGATTTTTCATTCCTCGCCATTTTTGCTTGGGCCATCCATAAATGGAGTCTTAAGAAACTAGAGAGAATTTTTACGGCATTCAAATCGCTGCGCAAGTGCGGATTTATGCGATGTAAAAGACGACGATGAGCGGGCAGTGCAGCAGCCATTAAGACTGAGGACATCATCATCATCATCATCGCAGGACGGGCGCTCGTGGTAGGCCAGCAGCGAACAAAGAACGGAACAGACAACTGATCGATTTTTCTCGTGGTTTGTGTCCATCGGATTGGTGCTCATACTCTAAAAAGTGCGTTTCCCTTTGCAACTGTTGTGATGTTTGCTAGGCGAAGACACAAAAGAATAAGAATTAACTGAGTCATTGGCATAGAGCGGAGGGTGGAAAATTATTCCCTTCCGCCGACAAAGAGACAACGACGTAATCGCATTGATCCTAAAGTGTGGTTTGATTGAAACGTGTGTTGTCCCAAATAAACAAGCAAAAGCAGTGCCCATATCTGAATTCAACTGCTGGAAATCAGTGAAACACTGACAAGAAAACATTGTCGTGTTGAGTGCATTCGGTCGACTTTACATGCCTGCAGGTAAAGTGGAAAATTTTCAACTACCATATAAAAGCTGGCACCAAAAAGGCAATCGCATGAATGATGTGCTTTTTTAGGACTGCGCACTAGCTCAGCGATGCGCTTTATTATGATTTGTCTCAATAAAGTACATTTATTACCTCTACTTGCGCCCTCACAGTTTTCACTGAGGTGCATTCTATAATGATCTGGTCATATTGTTCGTTTTTCGATAAATAATATGCACCTAAGACCAAAATCACCGTCCATGTACGCTATCGCCCCCCCCCCAAAATAAAACTCGAAACAAAGACAACCAAATCAGTTACCGTGCACGCAAATGGCAAAGCGTCTGCACATTGGCTTCTCTACGCGAGCAGAATTCCTTCGGAAATTTCGTAAATGGTTTGGTTTAGTTTATGGGGTTTAACGTCCCAAAGCGACTCAGGCTATGAGAGACGCCGTAGTGAAGGTCTCCGGAAATTTCGACCACCTGGGGTTCTTTAACGTGCAATTTCGTAAATGAGAGCGATAAGGAACTAAATTAGAGCGATAAGGAACTGCGTGATATATCTCTACAGCATTTGCCTCGGCAAGCCATCAAGGGTTGCATGTTGTCCGCATTGCACGTCGTGCCAATTTTCCTCTTCACCGGTTGTCTTCAGTTATTTTCTTCAAGCGTTAATAAAATCCGTTGAGATGGAACTTGTGAAAATTACAAATTGTGCGCAATGCATGAAAACAACGAAACGATTAAATACGCAATTTCTTTCCGGTCTTCCTATAGAACTCCTGATTGAGCAGTTCTTTGAGCATTTAGAACATGTTTCTTTTGTATTACTTCTACCCTAACAGCTGGCTATGAAATCAAATCGCAATTTCCCTGCTATCTCTTTAAACGCACCTTCCTTGGAAAGAAAAGGAACTGGCGCACTTAATACCAGAACTGCGCCCAGCTATCATAAAAAGTTGATGTAATCCTTGTCTGATGACCCCGCCCACAATCCACTCTCTTCTGCTTTGTTGCAATAAATGCTTGTTTTCTTTCTCTTTCGAATGTTGAGATGCCCTCCTCAAAAACGTTTTTTTGCGCTCATGTCGCATCCCGGTCTTGGTGCAGCATTATCCATTGTTGCTCATGTTAATGAGCATTTCTCTTGCTTAAACAAATGTGTTAAACAAACGTCTGCACAGCACTCGCGCATTTTTTAACAACGTTTCATTCTTAACCCAATCTCATCTCTTTCAGTGTCAGGTAGGTTTAATGGAACGCGGTTTGATATAGGTGTCGCTCTCACTTCATTTCTTTCAAAAGCGAAAAGTTTAGCGGTTTTGTTTTTATTTTGCATGACATATAGCTACCAATAGCACTCTCGAAGCGAAGTAGCTACTGCTAGTGTTTTTAACTCAGCGAAAACAATCCTTCGTTCTCATCGGACGTCGGTCTCGTTCGAAGGGTTACCCACGAAGATTCGTGGAGAAACAGAAGTACTCGATCGCGTGTATCTCGTGACTTGAGCAGAAAACGACGAAGCCAAGGGACGACCAACACCGCTGTTTCACTGCCCTCAAAGCTTGGTCACTAAGTCTCCTGTGTTTCTACTGCACTTCTGGTACCGAGACTCTGCAATGGGTAAGCCTGACCTTATTTACCGTGTGGCATGGTTGTTATACCCTTAAATCTAATGCAACGGGGAATCATCTTCGATACCGGAGACAAACACCCGGAGTCTGAGAGGCAAGTGATCCTAACGTATTCAATGACAGCTTAGTTTGTTCTGGAAAGTTGATACCCTGCCCTCCGACATTCCAGTGACGGAAGCTTCGGGCTAACTTTGGAAATGGAGCACAATACACAGGGCTCACAATTCGCGCGTCCTGCAGTCCTCATTTTACCGTCATTCACATCTCGGTGATTGCTGACGATATCAGTATCTGAATTATAATGTTCGAGCGTCTCCATGCTTTATGATGAACTGGAGGTGATACGTCAGTTATATTAATAGGAGGAACCGACAGACACTTTTATTATTAATTTGCGCTCGGTGTTGCCTATCATCAGATCTATTCGAAATTGGAAGTTGAAAGCATTCTGGTGCTTGCGTTGTACGTACTACAAAAAAAAATGCTGTTTTGGGGAGTTATACAGAGACTTTTAAAGTATTTAATGCCTTTAAGCTGTAGATTCCTTTGTTTAATAATTTCTAGGCATTGTGGGTTACTGCGCAGTCTCTTATGCTGAAATGAAGTGTATTTAGTGCAAGGCGGTATACTTACGTTTACGAAGCCTTGCACATTAATTAAATGTGCTCTCACATAGCGTTTGTTAGTAGGCGGCTTCTTTTTGGGCAAGCACTCACGGAAGATTGCTGTGCACAAAGTGAAGTACTGTGAGATGAATAAAAAGTAATATCCTGGCGTTTTCCACTTCTCCGTGCAGCTGACGAGGTGCTTCTGGTCCCGAGTCTAGCAGGCAGCCAAGTCCCGTCAGGTACGTTGCGGCTAGCGGAGGTGAAGGCAGTTATCTTTGATTTCAATGTTTCGCTTGGGGGATCATTTTCATTTTACTTTTTTTTTGCACAGATGCCGTAGAACCTTCAGACGCTGTTAGTCAAGGCAAGTATTTAGGAGACTAAAAGTGCGTAATCACGGCCGGACCGCTATTTCTCCTGAGGTTTCACATGTTCAGTATTTAAAGCCTTAGTACTATTTTTATTCATATCCAGTCTAGGTCTCATGTCTCTCGAGACCTGGATAAAGAGGAGAGTAGAGCAGCTTCGAGGAGGGAGAAATATAAAAGATTGAAGCTAATGCAGGAAAGAGAAGGGGACCCTCTGGAAAGTGGAAGCCATTGCAGATTGCAAGAGCGAAATTATGCTTCCAGAGATAAGGGCGCTGGCCTCCGTGTAGAATAAGCAGTTTCCCGATGAGAATGTATGCAATCGGGTTTCTATCTGGCTGCGTTTTCACGGGCTCCGTACTCTATAAATACAGAGGTCGTTCAGTAAGGCTTGTTGACGGGCTAGTTGGTTTTTCATTTTGATTTCACGACACAAAAAGAGACGAGGACGCCTGTCCGTTGTCTCCTCGTCTCTTTTTGTGTCGTGAAATCATTTGCGCCTAGGTGGGTTTTTTCCCAAGTTTCAAGACAGAGGTCGTTGATGTGGGAAGTAGCTTGATTAACTGATGCCTGATAATTTACTTCCCTCGTACATCTCCTGTATTATGCTCAATAAAAACTCTAATCTGGGCGAGTTGGTTCATAGCTTGAAAAGAGTACATGTATTTAGTATATATTGACACATGCCTTCCTTAGAAGATGAGGAAGAACGCAACGGGCCATTGGAGAAAGACGAAGTGACTCTGCTTCGTCTCGTGCTGACCTGACTGGCTGCCGGTGTTCCTCGGCGCAGGAGACTTCTTTGTAACGTTACGTTACAAATCTGGTGGAGGCAGTGCCGGGTACGCTTCCAGCGCATAATCTACCTCTCACTACGGAGCTTACTCCGGTACATCAGCGCCTCGGCCGCCGCCTACGTGGAGAGCCCCCGGAATTTGGACCACTTCCGGCCGCTACCAGGTCGACGCAGCCTCGGGCCCCTGTAACACCTGCGGCAATGACATCTGAGAGTAGGCTTCCCGCAAACATCCTCTGCCATCAGCCGCGAACACCACCGTCTTTTCATGGAGACGTGTTCGAGGACGCCGAGGACTGGCTTGAGGCCTTCGAGCGTGTGGCACGTTATAACGGGTGGACCGATGAGCGTAAGCTCCACAACGTCTACTTTACTCTTGAAGAGTCGGCGCGGACATGGTTTGAAAACCATGAGGCTTCCTTTCCATCCTGGGAAGCCTTCTGTCGTGACTTGAAGACCACTTTTCCAAGCGCCGACCGCCGGGAGCGAGCAGAAGCTGCCCTGCACTCGCGGAACCAGCGCCAAAACGAGAGCGTGCGCATGTTTTATGAAGACATGACGCGTCTTTTTAAGCGCGCAGACCCACAGATGCCAGAAGACAAGAAGCTGCGCCACCCGATGCGAGGCGTGAAGCAAGAACTTTTCGCAGGACTAGTGCGCAGCCCACCGCGCACTGTTGCGGAGTTCCTCAGTGAGGCTACCACCATGGAGACGAAGCTGCAACACCGGGCTCGTCAATACAATCGCGACGTGAACATCATTGGGTCCGACACACTACCTATGCAGGGCGGAAGCGATATGGATGCACTACGCAACCTCGTCCGTGCTGTCGTGCGAGAAGAACTGCAAGCACTCCGGATGCCTTGCAACACGCCGTCCTTTCCATCACTAGCTGAAGTCGTCCGGGACGAGGTGCGTATGGCAGCTGAGCGAGTTCCTGACGTTTCCTACCAGCTCGACGCGAGACCCACCTACGCGTCCGTCCTACGTAGGGCTCCCACGCAAGACAACAGTATCAATACCACAGCTCCAGCAATGGAGCCGCAGGGTCCTCCTCGCTACACCCCTGCGCCAACCTATCAGCGACCCCGTAAGAGTCAAGTATGGCGGGCCCGCGACCGTCGGCCCCTCTGCTTCCATTGCGGTGAAGCAGGTCACCTCTACCGGGCGTGCCCGTACCGCCGCGTCGGCCTGCGCGGTTTCGCACCGGACGACCCCTGCCCTCAAAATGGCGAGCGGCCTACTGAAATCGAAAGCCACCTTGCTGCGCAACAGCATCCTGTTACGTCCGGCTACCAAGAACGTCGGTCTACGTCCCCAACAAGTTACCGTTCCTCAAGTCCGAGCTATCCCCGACGCCGACGCTCTCCCAGCCTTCGCCGGGAAAACTAATGTCAGCGGCCTTCGGAGGCAGGGTCGCTGATGTCGCGAAATGTGAAGATCCTCCGTCCTCGTCACGCCGACTCGACGAGATTTCGCTGGGGTCAGGTAGCAACAGCATCCGACGGGCTGCCTTCGACCGATACGACGACATTCCGCTTGGGACAGGTGGCGACAGCATCCGACACACTACCTCCGATTTGCGCGTAAAGATTGATGGAGCCGATGTAACGGCGTTACTAGACACCGGTGCAGATTACTCGGTAATGAGCCACGGTCTCGCCCGCGAATTGAAGAAAGTTTTGACGCACTGGTCCGGCCCGAAAATTCGCACGGCGGGAAGTCACTTGATTACCCCTGTAGGCAAGTGCACAGCGCGTGTCGGCATCCGGGGTTTTGTGTATGTCGGAGAATTCGTCGTACTTCGTGAGTGTTCCAAAGACTTGATCCTTGGCCTAGACTTCCTGCAGACTAACGGCGCTGTCATTGACCTGAAAGAAGCGCGTGTGACGTTCTCGACGAAACGGGCCGTGGAGCGCATTGAAATCGAGGATCCGGAACTCAACGTTCTGCGTATTGTCGACGATGATGTGAGGGTGCCAGCACGGTCTAGTGTGCTTGTTCTTGTGCGTCATGACTTGTTTCACGACTACGAGGGCATCGCGGATGGGCACCTCCCGCTACTTCTCGAGAAGGAGATAGCCGTTGCTCGAGGACTCGTTCAACTCCATAACGGTTGTGCTACTGTCCTCCTGACGAATTTTGCTAAGGAGATGCGGCACCTCGCCAAGGAAACGGCTGTTGCCTTCCTTCACGACGTTACTGCCTCGCCTCGTTTATGCACCGCCGGGGCCAACCCTCAAGAGGAGGCTACATCTTGCCGTCTCCTTCAAACCGTTAAAATTAGCCCGGACTTGACGCCCGATCAAAGGAATCTTCTTTCGGCTCTTCTGACTGATTTCGCAGACTGCTTCGCCACTGGCTCCAAGGTCGGTCGTACTCCTGTCGCCAAGCACCGCATCATAACCGATGAGGCCACGTTACCGGTATGCCAACGCCCGTACCGGGTTTCTCCTAAGGAACGTGAAGCCATTCAAACGCAAGTGAATGAGATTGTTGCGGACGACGTAATCCAGCCTTCGACGAGCCCATGGGTGTCGCCAGTAGTCCTCGTCAAGAAGAAAGATGGCACCCTGAGATTCTGTGTCGATTACCGGAAACTAAACAACGTGACCAAAAAGGACGTCTATCCGCTCCCCAGGATTGATGATGCCCTCGACCGTCTACGCGATGCCAGGTACTTCTCCTCATTAGACCTCAAAAGCGGATACTGGCAAATCGAGGTGGATCAGAGAGACCGAGAGAAGACTGCATTTGTGACGCCCGACGGCCTATACGAGTTTAAGGTGCTTCCGTTTGGTCTTTGCTCTGCGCCGGCCACGTTCCAACGTATGATGGACACGGTTTTATCAGGTCTGAAGTGGCAGTCGTGCTTAGTGTACTTAGATGATGTCGTCGTTTTCTCGCCTACTTTCGAGCAACACCTGGACCGGTTGCGCATTGTGCTTCAAGCACTCAAAGGCGCACAATTAACGATCAAGCCGGAGAAATGCCATTTCGCTTTCAAAGAACTTCGCTTTCTCGGCCATGTTGTCAGTGCACAGGGCGTTCTCCCTGATCCGGACAAGACTACCGCAGTGTCAAGTTTTCCACGTCCCAGCGATAAAAAGACACTTCGGCGATTTCTGGGCCTTTGCTCTTACTACCGACGCTTCGTCCAAGATTTCTCCAAGATAGCTGAACCACTGACAGCACTAACCAGAGAAGCCATACCGTTCCTGTGGGGAGGCGATCAAGAACAAGCTTTCCAGGAGCTCCGAAGCCGCCTCCACAGGCCCCCCATACTCGCCCATTTCGATGAAAACGCAGCAACTGACGTCCACACTGATGCCAGCCACGTTGGCCTTGGGGCTGTACTTATCCAGTGGCAAGATGGCGTAGAACGAGTTATAGCTTACGCGAGTCGAACACTATCCCGATCGGAGGCGAACTATTCAACGACCGAGAAGGAGTGTCTTGCGGTAATCTGGGCCATAAGCAAGTTTCGACCATACCTGTATGGACGACCCTTCCGTATTGTCAGCGACCATCATTCGCTGTGCTGGCTGGCCAGCCTCAAAGACCCGTCTGGACGCTTGGCTCGATGGAGCCTTCGTCTTCAAGAGTATGATGTTACCGTTGTTTATAAGTCGGGACTTAAACACCAAGACGCAGATTGCTTATCACGCGCGCCCTTAGACTCCGCTGCAGTGGAAAACGCCGACGATTTTCCCTTCATTGGGGCCATTACTCAATCTCATATGGCTGACCTTCAACGCAAGGACCAGGAGCTGGCGCCGCTCATCGAGTATCTAGAAGGCCGCGGTGGTCGGGTACCGCCTGTTTTTCGTCGTGGCTTGCAGTCATACACTTTACGAAGTGGGGCTCTCTACAAGCGCAATTTTGAAAGATCACAAGAGACATTCCTGCTCGTAGTACCTATGGACCTACGGCCTGACATCTTGAGCGCTTGTCACGACGAACCATCCGCCGGCCACTTGGGAGTTAGTCGCACGTTTGCCAGAATTCGGGCGAAGTATTATTGGCCGAAATTATTACCTTCAGTACGATCCTATGTTAAAACCTGCCGTGACTGTCAACGTCGAAAATCTCCCCCCATGAAACCAGCCGGATTTCTTCAACCTATTGCTCCACCGAAAACTCATTTCCAACAGGTGGGAATGGATCTTCTTGACCCTTTTCCAAAGTCAACTAATGGAAAGCGTTGGATTGTTGTCGCGACGGATTACCTGACCCGGTATTCTGAGACCGCGTCGCTCACAAATGGAACTGCCACCGAAGTCGCCGCATTCTTTGTTCACGACGTCGTATTGCGCCATGGCGCCCCGGCTATTATTATTACCGACCGTGGGGCAGCTTTTACGGCCCGCCTGACTAAGGAAGTGCTGAATCTTACACACACTAGCCATAGACAGGCCACGGCGTACCACCCGCAGACTAACGGCCTGGTGGAACGGCTAAACAGAACTCTGGCCGACATGCTGTCCATGTACGTGGATATAGAGCATAAGACCTGGGATCAAATTCTCCCATACGCCACGTTCGCATACAATACGGCACTTCAAGAGACGACGCGGATTACTCCCTTCGAGCTTGTCTTCGGCCGCCGAGTGACCACTCCCCTGGATACGATGTTGCCCGTATACCCCGACTGCGAAAGTGAACTTGATATGGACGTCGCTAGTTTTGCTCAGCGTGCAGAAGAAGCGCGGCAGCTGGCACGGCAGCGCATATACCTACAACAGCAACTAGACGCTGATCGCTACAACCAGGGACGGCGCTTCGTTTCCTACGAGCCTGGAGACTATGTATGGATTTGGACACCCGTTCGCCATCGCGGACTGTCTGAAAAATTACTGCGCCGGTACTTCGGACCATACCGTGTCCTCCGCCGCATCAGTGGCGTTACTTACGAAGTAGAATCTGCCACCCGAGACCCCTCAAGCCGCAGACGACACAAGCTCACTGACGTTGTACACGTCGTCCGAATGAAACCGTACCACGGCCGCCCTGCTGACCGATCTGGAGACGGATAGTACCCCGTTTTGTGTTGTGCTCCTCCTGTACCAACCAAGCCCACTATCTGTCAGCCCGTAGCTCACCAGTATGCTCCTAGTCGGCCGCATCGAGGCGATGCTGCAAACGAGGGGGGCAATGACACATGCCTTCCTTAGAAGATGAGGAAGAACGCAACGGGCCATTGGAGAAAGACGAAGTGACTCTGCTTCGTCTCGTGCTGACCTGACTGGCTGCCGGTGTTCCTCGGCGCAGGAGACTTCTTTGTAACGTTACGTTACAATATGTCGTTTGTTTCCTTGTTTTCGTCCCTTCTTTCGCGCAAGTACGTACTCCATTCAAAATGTATTATGCTGGAGCCGCTAATAATATCACGATTTTTCTGTTTTCTCTCTAATCATGCACAATTTTAAGTTGGCTTTTATAGAGGAAAAAAAATCTTTTTAGAGGTTTTATTTTTTTTTTCGTGGTCACAGGCCGACAGGCCGCTCGAGCCTCTCAATGTGTCAGTTCCTGTTTGAACGGAACAATGTTTGATATTTGTTCACAGGTGCAGTTTCGTAAGTACTGCAAATCTTTCGATTCTCATTCTTAATTCTTATCATGCTGTTATGTTTCAAGAGCAAAATAAAAAACAACACAAAAGAGTGTTGACGTTGTACGACACGAGTTCGAGCGAGTTCTAGGGGAGAGGGAAGAGAGAAAAAGACACCCTAGCGGAGCCCTCAGGGTAAACATCCACTATCCGGAGAATATTTGATATGCTAGACGAGCATTATTGCAATATACTTTCATGAAAATGCGGCCGTAATTGGTACTGAGGCATTGCGACAACTGAGTGATTACTATGGCTGCGGTACTTAAATATTGGAAATGGTTTGCAAACTTGAGGGTCTGGTCAACCCCTTAACTCCCGATTTGTGATTCACAAAAAGGAAAAATCAAATACGTTCTGATTTCTGTAAGACACATGTTCTAGAGAGTAATTTCAGATTATTTATAGGGCCCTCGACTTTCCCACAGTGACTCTACTGCGCCATCGGATTTCCAGTTATTCTTGGTTTCAGTGATTCCTGCCCGAGGAGCGCAATATAAAAAATGCCTGTATTTACAGCCTTGTAGACCAATGGTTAAAATGCACACTCGAGAGTCACAGCAGTGATAACATAACATGGATAGTCCTCTGCTTTAAACGCAGTCTTCTTTTATTTCACCAGCCTTGCTTGAAATCCTTCCACTGCACTTGTTACAAATATTTCGAACTGTGATTTTCATCCATGGTGGATGCATTATATCGCGCCTGAAAGCAAAACCAATGAAAAGCAATGCAATTGCACACAATATGACGCTAAGGTTCCAAATAAAGCTGGAAATTTCTCTCCTTCCAATAAGAACTCGTCGAGACATAGCCCTTTTATCTCTGTTTCACAAATTAATCCATGCCACTCAGTCACCTTTATCGCACCTGCAACGACCCTCTTATTCATCAACCAGATCGCACAATAACCTCAGCTACACGCGCATTTATGGCAGTACTCACGCCTTTAACTTTTCTCCGCTCCCACGTGCTATATGTCTATGGAATGATCTTCCAAACTGCATTGCATCGCAGCGCAATCACGGCAAGTTTCATAATCATCTGGTCAAACATTATATCGATAACACCTAGCACGTTTTCTTCTTTGCCCCAGTCGTGCCTTTTTTTTGTTTTTGTTTTTTTTGTCACACCCTGTTTATCAGCCCATTTGCCTTCCTGTGTATTTGCTCATGTTCTTTTTTTTCCCGTTACTATTATGTCGTATTTATATTCTATTCTTTTTTGATCCAATGTTTTTTTGCATGTATTTTGTACTGTCGTGATAATTTGTAATCAGCTTTTAGAGCGTAACAATCTTTGTTTCTACGCATTTTTGTTTTCTAGCTACTGTTGCACATATTTATTGCTCCCCCCTTACACAATGCCTCCCTGGAGGCCTGTAAGGTATCTGTAAAAAATTTAATACAAAATAAATAAAAAAATAAAAAGGTGTCAAGTTTCTGAAAATGTTCGAAATCCATAGTGTTCGAAATGCCACACAGAACTGCGCGCCTAGTCAACGATATTTACTGATGCTAAAAGACAAGCGCACGCAAATTATAATAACTGCATCTAGGCGTCTTTCATTTGCAGCGAACGGTCGTCGTCTTATGGCCTCATAATCGGCTGCATCTTTGCTGCCCTGCTGCTGCTGATCGCCTTCGCTCTGGCCTTCGTATTCCTGGAAGGTGAGCCTGATGACAGCAGGAAAAAGTGCGAGCAAAGACGACAATGGGATGAGCTCAGCTGTGCCAGTGTACGATTGCTCTCGAGCTATGGCAGACTGTTTACTGTCTTTTCGAACACATATTAAATTACAAATTATTCATTCAACTTTTCGTGGTTAAATCTCATTCAGACCGCTAAAGATCAACTGTTGACAATTATTTCAATCGCGATTATATGATCATACTGGTATTTTTGTCGTCGTTGTAGACGGAGTCAAAACCAGACCGCAGAGTGCAAGACATCAAGTACTTGTCTGTGTAATCGCAGCATTCCTCTCTATAGAAGAAGTGATTAGGAAACAAATAGCAACAAAAGACTGCACCTTGATTATCCAGTGCACAACCAAAAATATAGCTGTTGTCGCAACGAAGTAAATAGTGGCTTAATGGTGTTACAACGGCTGGCATGTACCTGTTTTAGAGGAGCTAACTTGTATCGATCTGTTCATGTTTGACACTTTGAATGAAGACACAAAAGCAACTTTCAGGCTTCTTGGCATAAGGTCGATGGTAGTGACGCCACCTACACCTGAAAAAAAGCCACTTACATAGACAAATCGTGCAACCACTTTAAAACAGTTCTTCCCAATCATATGTTAAATTGAGGCAGCGAGATGGCTTTTTTTTACGATTATAGAGAAAAATATTCGCGGTTTCTACTAGGAACGATATTTACAAAACACCTTATTCTTAACGGCGTTACGTAGTTGGTTAGCCTGGTTCACTTCGCTAGCGTTGGGTAACCCACAGTTAGGTCCCTGTATTCGCGCCCGCGTCCACATTAATGATAGAGTTAAGTGAAAGAAAACTGACTTGCTTATCTGCACTTGCACCACAGAGATCTTTATTTCTTGTTTTGTAGATACGGATATGAAGGACGATGATCAGGGTTTCGGAGGTATGCTCCCACCCATTGGACCTGTAAGTATGACAGAGGCTTTAACATCCCCTTGTAACAAAAGGAAACGCGCCGGTGAGGTTTTGGGGGCAAAGACGACTTCATCAAGCTTACTTCAGCTTAGTCACGCTTAACCACCTTCAAACAGAACTTGGACTGGTTTGTTTTCAAAACTCGAGGTGATTAAAAATGCCCAGTCGTTCTGCGCTAGTGTTTAAAATGGTGACACAATCGGCGATTAATCTGTGGTGGTCAGGCTTCTCACAGCGCTAAATTGCGGGAAAACTCGATGTAATTCTGGAGAAAATTTACAAGTCCGCTGCCTTCACCCTCATACCGCCTTGCGTCGTCCGATGCGCCACACAATGCTTCCTGGGCATTACCTTCGATGACGTTGCCTTTCTTTCTTGAACTAATGCTTTTTGCTGGAAACCTAGCGCTGCCGTATGGGACCGATATTTGCGGCTTATACCCATCGCTGTACACTGCAAATAACTGTGAACATAGACACGACTTTTTTCAGAGATTACTTGAATATTCAAAATGCTAGCACAAAAAGACTCCAGATCCTTTACCTCCACGTTTCATACATTCACCACCATTAAACTCTCGAATAGTTAACGTCTTCAGGCGTTCTATAAGAGTACAATTTGAAATAGTCGCCGCGGTGGCTAAGTAGTTATGGCGCTGGGCTGCTATCCCGAAAGTCTCGAGTTCAATCCCGGCCGCGGTGGACTAATTTGAATGGGGGCGAAATGCTAGAGGCCGGTGTACTGTGCGCTGTCAGTGCAGGTTAAAAAATCCCAGATGGTCGAAATTTCCTGAACCGTCACTATGGAGTGGCTCAAACACTCAGTCGCTTTGGGATATTAAACCCTCATACACCATAAACCAATCAATGCGGAAGCATTGGAGATTCCTCCGGCGCAAGTAGTCCTCTTTCGACTAGGTTCTGCCTACACGCCCATATATCCAGAATGGGTTATTCTCAATATTACTGTTTTCTTTTCTGCAAAGTGTTTGAATGGAACCGAATGTAAATAAATATGTTTCAATCGCAACTGCCACGGTGGGCAAGTTGCTCCCAATGCTTAATGTATCCACAAACTGTAACAGCCTCCCGTTTGATACATATACATTTAGCATCGACCTTCACGTGCAACACAGAGCCATACTCGGGGAAGAAACCTTGATGGTGTTGTACGCTGCAGTTTACAGGCACAATAAGCTCACTACCATAAAATGAATGAAACACTTAGTTCACGCATGCACTTGATTAATGTAACCTCTCGCTATTCGCATATATTATCGGTACCTAACCTGATACATATAACCGCATTTATTGTTGTATTGTTGTACCCGCTGTATTGTTTTGTGACAAGATATGATGTGATATTATACATTCTTTGTATTCTGACGAAGTGACACTATGAATTCTTAGTGATCTGTGTTAAGTGATATTTGTGGTCCTTGTGACGTGAGATTCTGCATGAATTTTACATTGTTCTAATCCGGTTACATTGTTTTAATCCTGTTCAGACTGGCGGGGGCGGAGGTGGCGGTCCAGCCGGTCCTGTTGATCCTGCTGCCCCCGCCGGTCCCGTCGCACCCGTACCTGTACCTCCTCCAGCGGGTCCGGCGCCTCCACCGCCTCCATTACCCCCATCATACACAGCCCAACCACCACCTCCAGGGGTCCCTGGCCCAGATGTGCAAACTGCCCCGCCATTTACATTTGGTGAGTGAGTTGTGAATGTCTGACATAAGCGCCTACACCAATCATGCATCGGCAGCATGGTTCAAACGTGTTTCTACCGTGAATTTGATTGCCGTATGTTGCATTGGACTAAATGGCGAAAAACCGACTAAGGGTGCCCTAGGGGTGATGTATGGCTAAAATTTATTGTTTCATCCTTTAGCGCTGCAGATATCCTTGGGAACTTTGCACTTTGTTTGAAACTGTAGCCTGAGTGAGTGAAGGGGAAAGTATGTCAGCTGAGTGAGTAGGTGCATTTAGTGAGTGAGTGACAGGTGCACGAACGCCCGCCCGTCTTACTTCGTGAGTTTTACGTTTGAAATGTGACGCATCGTTCAGGAGTTTACGAAAGCACTGCTCTTCACCACTTGTGCAACTAGCCTCTGCGTCAACAATCGCATTACTAAATTATTTGCTTTACAGTGTGCCTTTATGCGATACCACAGTTATCCTAAATTTGCTGTTAGCAATAAGTGAGAATAAATTAAATACCATTATTTTGAAAAGAAAATTCTCTACCTTTTCTCTGCCCAATATTTCACTTTGCCTGCTTGACGTGAATTCATAATTTGCCAAATACACAATGAGAAGCGCCTAATCAAAAAATCTCTGCCTCTCCCGTAACCGAGAGTAGAGTAAGCATGAAATGATTACGGGTACAACACACTGGTTGTAGATGGTACTAGTCTAAATCTTGAAATGGGTCTAGTGTTCAATACACCGCACCACACCACACCACACTCTTCTTGTTGCGTAGAAGCGATCGCCTGCAGTAGTGCGGGCTTAGGTAGGCAGCCGCGAACCGTGGCGGCCTTGTCGCTTTCGGGAGCGGCCGCATAATCATGGCGTTGTCGGCAGGGGCGAGCAGTCTTCTGCTATGGCGTATCAGTCGCAAAGCGATCGCTTTCCGCAAGGCGCTTCCAACCTCTCCTTTCATCAGGCTCCATTGCTCGGCTTAAGCAGCTGTGACGGTGGCGGCATTGAAATGCAGGACGATGCAGAAGCGCACGCGGACACGGCACAAGAATGTATATGCAGCGCGTTCGAATACTCCGCGAGCGTGTATACATCTGTCTGCCAAAGGGGAAAACGTCATGAGCTGAAGGCCCAGCGGCTGGTCTTTTACATGCGTGAGTGTGGCACCGCAGCGCCATCCTTGGGGACGGCGCGGAAGCAGTTTTCCCGCACAAAGCCCTTCTCGCCCTGGAGCTCCCTTCTTGCTCTAAGCGGCTCTCTCTCAAAACCCGTAACAGATCACGTATTAGTCTCGATAAATCTCGTACGGTGCCCGGATGCTCTCGTTTCAGGGCCCGGATGAGTGGAATTTAGTGCCCGGATGTTGGCTGTCGATCTCGGCGTGACGTCACCGCACTGCCGACAACTGGAGCTAAAAGCATTTCATTCTCAATAACGAAGAGCGAGGACACGGTGGCCGCTTCTGTTGTTTTTGCGATGCCGCACACATTCAAACCAGAGCAAGTTGAATAATGCGGCAGCGGTCAAAATGAAGAGCGCTCGCTTATGATCGGTGCATAAACATTTTAAGCTTTAAAATAACGCATTCACAAAATTCCAACGCACCCTGAATTCCAACGCGCACTCGTTTTTCAAAGGGGACGGGGGGGGGGGGGGGGGGGGGAGGAGAGGGAGTGCGGTTACTTCGATTGTAAAGGGAAACAGATTTCCATTCTTTGACAGAGAAGTGAATCTTCTCACTTGGAAGAACCAACCTATATTGCAACCACTCTAATGTTAGAATAAAGAAAACCGTATCACAGCCCCAGTCTCCTTTCTGAAAGATGCCTGTTCGGCTTCAAACCGAAAAGCTAGTCCCTTTCATAAAATTTGTACCAATCAAGCATCTACTGAATTGAGACGGCGTGCGCCTTTTCGGCCTTCTGCCTCGCCAGCTGCATCCAGCAATCAGGCACATGAGTTTTAGAACCACGAAACGAACGTGAGGCCAGGCGACTGCGACTTGCCTTCATACACAAGACCAACTTACTTTAAAGCGCACCCTCGTCGACGTCCGCAGCGCAGACCTTGGAGCGAGCAAAGATGGTACGCGCCGATACCATCATGGCATCTTTCTCTTGCGGTGAGCGTCGTCGGCGGTGGCGTGCTCGGCGAAACTGGCAGAGCGCCAAAACGCTATTATCTCAGCATGGGAGCGCCGGTGGTTGCTGCGAGCTCGGCGTGGGCCTACCCGGCTGCCCAAATGGGCGCTCCGAGGCGCATGAGCCCAGCGCCGCGCAGCGACAAGCGTCGGAAAACATACACAACTCGATGACCTGTCGCCTCTTGTCGCTGGTAGTCGCGCTCAGCTCAGCTCAGCGAAGAAATCGGCGCGAAGAGCCGTACCGGATGCCGAGAAAACTGCGTTCTCTGATTGGTTACACCGACCGCAAACCAGCGAGCCACTTCCGGGGCCGGCGCGAGCGCGGCACAAATATCTGACATGGACAGATATTTGCCAAGCGCCAGCTCGCGTCTGCGCCTCGCGCAAGCGTAGACCGGCTCCTGCGTACGCGGTCGCGCAGGCGCTGCGCTCTTGTGTATCGGATGGGCGCATGGAGATGCGCCTATAGCCATCGCACACAAGGTGGCTTATATTCGACCCGACGTCGTAGTGCACTAGGAGCATCTTCTCAACCGATGTTTCGATGTCGGCTCAAGTCCAGGTCCATCGATTTTCACGACTGCTGTAGGCCATGCGGGCGAAATGGATAATATCGTTTTGATAGAAATAACGAACCGCAACTTTTGTGATGGTGACTAAACTAGGAGATTGCTGGCGTATTTCATTCACTTTTGTTCTCAATTCTTTTGCGAATGTCATCTTTAGTCTTGTTTCTTTTTCCTTCAGGGAAAAGGCGCGTGTTAGTTTCGATTAAATGTTATCGCAGCAGAAAAAAAAACGACGGGGTGCAGCCCTTTATTACAGAAACAGAGGTGGCCAAGTGATATGAGACATTTGGTCTGTCGAGATACAGCGTAGCACGTTATTAATTGTTCCTTTCGTGCTAGAAGAGAGCAATGCCTTGAAATCTAAAAATTTGGTTTTTAATTTTGATACAGCTCTGCTAATATATACTGGTTCTTTCATGGTTATAGGCCATCCGTGATCAAAATCACGACAGTGGGTACAAGCACGTACGAACACGCAAAAATACCTACAAAAAAATGCCTCATCACAGACACACATGATGTGAACGGTCTCGTCGCTGAAGTCCCCATTATTTACGTCTCCTGCCGGGCGGCGCCTCAACCTCCAGGTCCACCGCCGACAGTGCCGACAATGCCGCCGACTACCACGCCTGAGACTACGACACCGACAACTACTACTATGATGCCCACTCTGCCTCCGCCACTGCTGTGCTCAGTCAGCACCATTGCGGGGATCCCTTCGGTGTACCCGCCGGACAGGACTTGCGACATCGTGGTGTACACGCATGTCTACGTCCAGGACGGGAAGACACTCGCTGTGGACAGCGATATTAGCTACGGGGTATTCAAGGCCACCTGTGGTCTGTACGCGGAGAGCACTTGTGGCCTGTCCTTCGATGCCCGGTTTGTATTTCTCAGTTTATATTGCATTCTACTGAAGTAGTAAAATAGCGGAGCAATGAGCGATAATAGCATTGGTTGGTTGGTTTATGGGGTTTAACGTCCCAAAGCGACTAAGGCTATGAGAGACGCCGTAGTGGAGGGCTCCGGAAATTTTGACCCCCTGGGGTTCTTTAACGTGCACTGACATCGCACAGCACACGGGCCTCTAGAATTTCTCCTCCAAAGAAATTCTAGCCGCCGCGGCCGGGATCGAACCCGCGTCTTTCGGGACAGCAGCCAAGCACCATAACCGCTGAGCCACTGCGGCGGCATAATAGCATTATCAATGTGAGCGCATACTCATGAAATATACACCATTGGTCACCTCGCTGCGTGCGATAGCTTAAATTATTCTTCACAACTAAGAAAGCACGATTGAAATTCACCTATACTGCTTACATGAAACGCTGGAAGGCGCAATGAGGTTAAAACCGGTGAATTACGTCTAGCTCAATTGGGACGACAAAAAAAAAGTGCATTCTTGCAGCGAACATAGTAACAGTAGCTGTGAAGTTGAAAATAAGGGCGCTTCTTGCTAAATGCATGCAGCCCCCTGTCACAGGGCAGGTTTATGGGACGTGCTTTAACCCACTACCTCAAACGGAATGCGAGTCGTACAGTGGCAACCACAGTCTAAGTCAAATTTCGACGGTTTTTTTTTTGCAGTTATTTGTCTGTGGACATGTTCGGGACGACAGAAATACGGGACGACCTGTCCGATCTTAGGCAGCGGTCAAGGATCAACCACTACGGTGTCTTGAACCTTTATGAAACGCAAGGGAACGTTGCGAAATACGCAGTAGAGGCTACCGCGGCATTCAAGGCAAGTTATTCCCATGATTCAGTTCAGGTTTTGGAAACAAATTCGCGAGTTCATCGCGATTTCGAGATTTCAGAAGGATCTCAAGACAGGGCTTGAGCTGTTAGAAGTGACTCAAAGAACGTGGGGTGGAGCACCATTAAATTGTTCACGTGATTCGTTAATGTTTGAAAAAGAAAGTGTTAGTTCATCGCACCGTTGTTTGCACCGTTGTTTGCAGCGGTTCCCCTTTTCTCTGTTCCCCCCTCAGACGGGCCCGTACCACGTGACCGTGGTGTTTAAAGCGCTAAATACTTGGCCCACGGGCCCAAAATTGCCTTAGTCCGCAGCCCCAATAGAAACAGAACCGAAAATATTCTCTCGCATATTCTTGCGGTATTTCGGAACTTCCGCCTGCATGATGTAACGAGAGCCATTCATGTCGTAGGGACTCAAATTGAGGCCGACATCGCCTTGGGTATTATTTAGCCGCCACCGCTTGCAGCCACAAAACTGGCACTACGGAAACGCTAGCAACTGATCCGCACCTCAACGTCCTGCCATTCCTGGAGGACGGGGAAACCTGTTTCTTGAATTTTTGCATCACCTTTGTCGTCATGCCGGGAGGGGCTTTCTGTTCGCGATTATCGGTCGGCGACACAACTGCTCGCGCTTTATATATCTCCTGCTCTTATCATTTTCAAGCGCTGCGATGTTTCAAAGAAAACACCCTGTTTTCATTCGCAGGGTTTCCGTACACTCTTGGGAGATGATAGAACAAACCACAAAGTTATGTTCGCCGTTGGTTACTTCAGCTACGAAGCCGACGCTTGGGACAAGCTCCGATACATCGCCGAGAACACTGCGTCGTGAGTATGACGCAATTTAGCTGGTACATCGAACGAGGTGGTAGTCGCGGACACGGAGCTTGGTGTAAAATAATCACTGTTGGGAAGCATTTTGATATTCATTCCAAGGTCACGAAGTACCGTAGCAGATCCTGATTTCTTAACGAAAACGATTCTCGTATGTCGGGAGGCAGTTGCTTGATGTGTGACAAAGTATAACGAAATAATAAAGTGAATAAATCTGAATCAGCGTACATCGGTATGGGAATGGCAGGAAGTTTAACAGCGGCATCGCAGCAATCCAATTTTTCAGGCAGTACATCTACTTACTGGAAGTAGTAACCACTGATCCGGTTCGTTGAAGATAATTGACGAGGAGAATTAAGTCATAAATAGCCGCGTACCGGCATCCTTCAAGAAAAAGTATACAACAGCAGTACAAGCCGACCGGTATGCCCCAGAGGGGCGGAATCTTGAAGGCTAAGAAAGGGTTTGAATTAAGTCGAGGACAGCGCAGTGAGATATGGAAAAAATACATGTATATAGCTGGAGCGTCTCGAAACATGAAAAGAGCAGATTTGGTCAGGCAAAAAATGCACCTTAATGATAGCCAAGTTGATATCTAGAATAAATGGTCATGGGTTGGGCATGTAGCGCGAAGGCAAGATAACCGGTTGTCCTTTAGAGGAAAGAATAGATTCAAACAGAAGGTAAACGTAGCACCAGGCGAATGAGAAGCGGAAGACTGACGGATAAGCTGAGGGCAGCTGCCACCAGAGAGTGCTAATTGGAGAGAGATTACAGCGTCTTGTCCTGAATTGGATGTAAATTGGATTGATGATAATGGCAGCACTATGACGTTATGACTTATAACCAAAGCTTCTCTTCCGGTTTCCACCTAATACTTACTGGTTATTTCTTTGATTCTACTTATGGTTTCTTCAGGGATGACGTTGACATCGTGGTTATAATAACCAGCGTCCTGACAATTCCAAGCCGAGCAGCGTGCATGGCTCTGCCTGCCAATGCAGCGAGGAGCCCGAACGCGAACACGCCCACCATGGTGAGGGCGCCAGGCGAACCAAGACTCCGTCATAAACTCTAACGGAATCACAGAGTCCGTAAACAGCATCACAATATTTGAAATTTATAGCATAGGGAGACGAAAAGCTCTGCGATGAGGAAGTGAAGTAACATGTAATAAAATATAAAGTTCTCAAAATGCTCCTCATACTGGAAAGGCAAAAACTGACCTCTACGTTAAACAATCTCGGACAAAAAATTCTTAAAATTACCGAATTGTAAGATACCGTTATAGAAATATTGAAGATAGTTGTCCATTCGGATATGTAGCAAAATCTTTCTTTTAAATTTTTTCCTTCGATGGCATCGAACAATTCACTGTCATATGAAAGCAATGGGGAACGCTTTTGACGATAGCTTAAACTTTAATAGAAAAAAATTCAAAACTGCTGTGGGCTGATCAGCGAATATATATTGATTGTTATAGGGAAACTTTACATAACATGAAAATATTGCGTTCACCAACAGTTTGCCGCTCAAAAATGCTTTTGTCCAGAATTGTTGGCCATGATCATTACGGGTGACGAAGTCTGTCGACATGTCTTGCTTACCATGCGGTGAAATGTGATTACTTCTTTCGTTCAAGAAAAATGCGTCCTAATTGCACTAACAGTAGTCAAAAATTTATCTGAAAGAAATCACAGCTGGCTGTAACAAAAAATGCGTGCTTAGTTTGTAGAGAGTGGTCGCATGGCCGTCTCAAGAGTTAAATACATGTGAGATGTGTCTTAATATTAGGCAAGATTTCTTCAGCATAATGCTCAAACATTTACAAAGAGTAGCAGAAACGTCCATAGATTTAGGCGTTGCGAGGAAACGGGAATTTTTCTTGGAATTATCAATAAATAGGAACCCAAGGAATAACCTATCAAGCGCGTCCGTACCGTTGCTTTTAAGAATCATGACGACATCCGTGATGAAAGCGCTCGTTCGAGCTATGAAGCAGACGACAGATAGAGCAGGCGATTACAAGCCAAGTTCACAGAACACAGCTGCGAGACGCAGCACCATGCACTACTGTGCAACGCGCTGAATTTTCCCAAACAGCAAGTGAGAAGTTGAAATTATCGAAACACTTACTTTTAACCGTATGCAGTCGCAAAAATAAATATCGTTTCGCTTACCCCAAGAGAAAATTTAGAGAAAATTAAAACGAGTGATGTAAATACGAACATAAATACATGGGATCGGCACAGCACGCGTTCACATGACGACCTTTTTCTGATACGGTGAAATATGTTGAGACACCAGGGCAGGACATTGTGCAAGAATGTTTGTAGTTCATTTAACGAGCGAAGGAATGTATATATTAAAACATATTAGGAATATATATTATATTCCTAATATATATTTCATATTAGGAATATATATTAGAACATTTTGAAAACAAAATGTTAGTACTAGGCATATTTGTGGATTTCACGAAGGCGTTCGACAGGATTAGTCACAGTATTCTTTTGGAAAAGCTTGAACTATACGGGATACGAGGACAAGCTTTGCATCTCTTGAAATCTTATTTATCATCTCGAAAACAATATGTTCAGATTAGAAACTTCAAATCATCACAACGCTCAGTTAATACCGGTGTCCCTCAGGGCAGCATCCTTGGCCCTGTGCTGTTCAATCTCTACATTAATGACATTGTAACTATTGACACTTCCGCCCGCTTTATCATTTATGCCGATGACACTACTATCCTTATACCTGGTGATACCTGTGATGATCTAAACATGCATGCTAATCGCATATTAAAGAATCTAGAGGAATGGTCAGCCTCAAATTTTCTTTCAATAAATGTGTCAAAATCCAAAGCTGTAATTTTCCGTCCGAAGAATAAAACTTGTAGTGCAGAATTAGCTCTCTCTTATAAATCACAAGAAATTGAAATAGTAAAATCATTCAAATCACTTGGTGTTTACTTTCACGAAAATATGCTGTGGGATGACCATGTCAGTCATGTCATGTTGAAGACATCTAAGGTTATAGGTTTTCTATCACGTCACAGACATATTTTACCACAGACAGTCATACTTCTCTTATATAATTCCCTGTTCTGTTCACACCTAAACTACTGCACATTAGTGTGGGCAACAACAACACATACTAACTTACACAAGATATTAGTACTTCAGAAAAAAGTCCCTCGTATAGTTTATGACTTGCCCGTTAGACACACAACTCAGGATTTGGTAACTAACCTCAACATTATCACCATATTAAACCTCTATGCTTACAGACTGCTGCGCGTGTATATAGTTGAGCAAAAGCGCCATGTTGACACCATTTCATCTATGGCTCCTTTGCATCAGTCCGATTCACCATATCCGCATCGCCTCAAACCACAATGGGTTTTACCATTCACAAGAACTAGCTACGGTCGTCAAAGACTTAATTACCAACTACCGTATTTACAAAACCAGTTAATTGAAGCAGGCGTAAACCTCCGTGAAATCACCATCTCCTCTCAGCGTAGCATGATTGTTCATTTGATTAAGTGCTGATACATCAACTCCTGTTTTATGAATTGCTCTCCACCCTTTTTGCTATTTGATGACTGGTCGTCTACTGGGCTGATACCCCTTTTTCGTTGCTGATGCCCCCTTTTGATTTCTGTGTACTCTGTTCGCTTACAGACATTGCTTATATTGATGTTTTTGTTCATCTATGACTTGATGTTCAATTTAGTTCTTCGTTTTATGTTCTTAATGACTTGATGTTCAATTTAGTTCCTCGTTTTCTGTCACTGCCGTCTGAACAGGAGAGGAGAACTCCGTCAAGCGGATAGCCGTTTTTTTTCTCCTCTCCTCCATCAAATTGTACTTGATTTGGTGGAAATAAAGCATTATTATTATTATTATTAAGCAGATAATGAACGAGCAATAAAATACATTCCAACCACCGCTACAGACAACGACCACTGCTGATTGAGGGTTTTCTTAGATCTGAACCGTTTCACTTGGTCTGAAAGATTTCCAAGAGCCGTCCACGGGTCACGATATGCATCAAGGGAGTCCAACGACGCGGTACAAGATATGTCAAGGGAGAAAACCATCCAAAAAAGACGGAAACACAAGAAGAGAACGACACAGGACAACGGCTGGACTAACAACTGAATTTTTCATTGAGTACAGACCGCCAGGTAAACACCACGCATGCGCCAAGGCAAACACTCAGACATGATCACTCAAATAATCAAATTCTTTTGCCGTTAATGCTATCGATGGTGAGCTGACGCAAGCATCACCATGTTTGGCAATCTGGAAGGCCTCAAAGATTTCACGAGCCTTCCGTGTTTTTCCGCAGCCCAGGATGGTGACATCTGCGAAACGTGGGGAACATTTTCCGGGATGTCTACTGCAATGCAGAGCAAGATTACCATCTTCACCAGCGCCGACTTTTGTTCTGTGCTTGCGCAACCTCTCGTTCACACAGTCCTCTGTCTGACCTATGTAAAATTTTCCACAGGTCAGCGGAATCTTGTAGATCACTTCGGTCCGGCACTTTGTGTGCATAGTTCTATGTTTGCTGGTGCAACGCTTCTTATTTCCGCCAGGCATAATTCGTGCGCAAAGACCTGAAAGCTTAACTGGCGCAGAAAAAACCAAATTGACCCCCTGGCGCTCGGCGACTTTCTTAGTAAGCACAGAACAAAAGTCGGCGCTGGTGAAGATGGTAATTTTGCTCTGGATTGCAGTAGATGTCCCGGAAAATGTTCCCCACGTTTCACAGATGTCACCATCCTGGGCTGCGGAAAAACACGGAAGGCTCGTGAAATCTTTGAGGCCTTCCAGATTGCCAAACATGGTGATGCTTGCGTCAGCTCACCATCGATAGCATTAACGGCAAAAGAATTTGATTATTTGAGTGATCATGTCTGAGTGTTTGCCTTGGCGCATGCGTGGTGTTTACCTGGCGGTCTGTACTCAATGAAAAATTCAGTTGTTAGTCCAGCCGTTGTCCTGTGTCGTTCTCTTCTTGTGTTTCCGTCTTTTTTGGCTGGTTTTCTCCCTTGACATGCCTTACCAACAGGCCCACCATTCTGCCCTGCTCCGGTACAAGATATGTTCCGAAAGAATATTTCAGCTCAAGCGAGTGGCGCGGAGAAATTCGAGCCATCACTAGATGACTGCGTCATTTGCCTTCCATCCAAGCTGCGCAGGTAATGGGCACAATATAGGAAATGAATGGCTGCGCTTTCGTCCTATGTTGGGCCGGCCTTTTCCAATACATATTCAATACTGGGCCGATTAGCTGCGTTGCTGGGGAACATGTGCCTCAAAGAGTAACGCTTCGCTAATCATGGCACTGGTTTGTTGCTGTGCCAAGCAAACCTCTGCTCATAGAGTTTATAGCTGCACTCTGACTTTTGCTCCTGCTTACTACTCGGTCTGATTCCTGGAGTTTTTGATCGCCTGATGCAGTATCGCTGCCAATACGCCATAAAAAATAAGGAACATGAAGGAATGATCAAGTCGTTGATTTTGGTACAGTTAAAGAACGCTGTGAACAAAGTCCTCGTGGTTTGATTGACATGTTCAAAGTAGAACACACAACCTGTTTCGAGTACATTTAATCAATTACTGCATGCTGAGCTCTCTTCTAAACTAATACCGGTCGCATCCCAATAAATGTCTCCAGATACCCTGTGGCGGTGTTTGACAGCCGCTGTCTCAACTGTGCAGGAGAAGGCATTGCCTATCGCCCGGGCGGACTTTGCGAGCGGCAGGCTCCTCGTGGCTTTCTCCCTCCAAATGGGCGTGGTCACGTACTTCATGCAGGACCGCCCCAACACGGCACTTGACGCCCTCTACAAGGAGTGCATGGCCATGGCAGTCTCCGACTACTCGCAGGTACACTTTCTGTTGTCTTCCCCAACACTTGTGCTAGTTTCACTCTGCATGCGACTTATATCTCCTATATCTCCGAGAACCACGATATAAACTTTTTCCTCACTTTTGATAAAGGATACCAAAACATTATTGAGATTCCATTAAGGAGCCTGTTGCTCACTGCAGGAACGATCCCTGGCATAGAAAAAGCATGGACCTTAGAGAAAGGAAGGGACTGAACTTTCACCCTGCATGCGACTTATATCTTTGAGAACCACGATATAAACTTTTTCCACACTTTTGATAAAGGGTATCAAACATTATTGAAATTCCATTAAGGAGAATATTGCTCACTGCAGGAACGAACCCTGGCATCGAAAAAGCATGGACCTTAGAGAAAGGAAAGGACTCAAGTTAAAGACACTGTTTCTAGTATCGCTGGGCCAGCGGCACATAGCTGTCTGTTCTAGTGGAAGGAGAAGGGCTTCCTATACCGAAAACACATTGGAGTTTTAAACTAGGAAGGAAGGCTACAGATGCGCGGATACGTCGGTGGTGGGTATGGTATAGCGATCACTAGTAAAGCACAAGTCCTTAAGACAGTGTGGTCTAAGCTTATCCAGTTGAAATTCCTGATTGTTTAAATTGCCAAATTGCAAGCGCCATCTACCGGACGATTCTATGTGGTTACATGTGTCCTGTTTTCTGGATAATAGAGTAGTTTATAGGCCGGTCGCGCTACTCCGCATAATACGAAGGACAATGTGGTCCCATTAGCACCACCAAAACTATCTTCTGCATCAGTAAAATTTCGAGCAAATACCGAGGGCTTATGACGCGAAAGACAATATGAATTAGTCCCCTAGCTTGTCCAGCTACCCATATTTTTCCACGATACGAGACCTAGACTTAGGTAGAGTACCGCAGCAATTATACATGGAATAAGAGTACAGACAACCGCTGGCGCAGCCCTAAATCAGGCATAATGACCCTGTTTCAGCTTGATGGGAACAACCCAATAGTGGAAGCATTACTGGTTTTGTACTACATTAGCACAATTTAGTCATAATCAGATGTTGCATTGTCGATAGGAGAGCGATGCGAAATTTTCCTTGGTGGTCTATCACTGCCACTCGGCTGTTCATATCCCGCGGTCTGCCCCTCTTTAGTGCGCGTTTTCGTTTGTTACCCTTACAGCGTCCTTAAAGGGTGTCTTCATGGCGCATACTCGCCTCGGTTTACATCGGAAGTGTTATCACAGACCAGTGAGTATGGCTACTGCATCAACGGTCGGACTATTTTAGGCTAGCTGTCCCATTTTTTTCCCCCAAGCGATGTGCTATCATATTGTCGGTATCACCAATGTGGTCGGCTTCATTGTCCTTTCTTGTGCTTGACACAGCGGTGTTTTTAATCCAGTCTATCTAAACAACTGGCACCCAGCCTTTCCTTTTCACTTCATGCCTCTTATCTTCCTCTAGGCGTGCCAAACTCCGCCAACAAATCTTCAAAGCGAGAAGATAGTGGTTGGCCTCAGCACTGCACAGGCGTCCCAGGCATTGAACAAAGCCGTTTTGCAATCGTACGACACACTGGACTTCATGAAGGAAAAGGTTTGTTTTCTTTTAAAGTGCCTGCCATCAACGCATAGGTTACCGTTTTATGTGTAGTAGTAGTCGCTGTCAAACATCGAGTGTCATTTCTATGACCGTTTTACCAATATAGATTCAATATTGGGCCGATTAGTTTTGCTGCTGGAATGCCCATCTGAGCATTAACAGCCGCAGCAGTTATGGCAATGTCGCTAGCGGGTCATTGATGCAAGGGGTTCTCATTGCGGTAGGGTCATGGATGCCGGTGGGTCGTGCTTTTAGCTGTGCACGCATGCGGAGGTTACAGCGAGCAACGTACGGCGAGTCAGACTGAAAACGATCTAAAAACGCAGACTAAAAAAGAACAAAGCAAACTTTCTCAGCAGTTAGCTCTGTAGAGGTGAGCAAAGAACGTGTACTGAACAGAAAAATTTCATGTCAAAGCATTTAGCATAATATGAGAATATGAATATACAAGAAGCCACTAAAGGAAAGAATACCTAATACTAACTGGTTGTCATCGCACCGCAAGAATCCCCCCCCCCCCCCACCGCAGCAGTGTTTCTTCTGAGATTGCAAAAGTCTAAATAGGACTAGTAAGGCCTCCCAAGGAAAATGATAGATTTTCGTAACGCAGTGACAGGACAATGGCGCGCCGAGTCACACATAATTTGGAAAGGTGGCAAATACAATCGTCACTTGAGCGCTAAAGAATGACAGCGGATGATCATTTCTACTGGCTCATCGTAAGAGGGAAGAAAACTTTTGTGTGGTTCATCCCACATTGAGGCCCACCGAATTTCCGCTTATCGTCGATTAATCTGTCTCAAGCCAAAACGTGAGCGCTGATACCGGTATTTGTAGAATATTCACCTTTCTAAACTAAAGCACCCTAACCAAAGTGGCCTTTAATACTTCTGGCATAGCTTAAAAATCGCTGAAATGTTACGTGCGTGTGACACGAATATTTGAGTTAGCCGCGGTGCGACAGCTAAGAAAGTTGCTGAACGCTGGGCGACAAGGCGCTTCTAGGCATTGTTGTCCCGCGATGTGGTTCGAACAAAGCACCTTCCGCAGCCTAGGCGGACTATCAAGCCACTAATAAACCCATAGCATGTCCAGTTTTCTTCCTCTTCCCTCGTCCACTTTCTCTCTTTGTTCTTTACTATAAAAGTGCAGACGAGTATCTTCCTCTGTCCACATTGCCACCTGACAACCGAGACATGACGCTGTGGACGCCAACGAAAACAGCGGCATGAAACGAAGGCACGAATTAATGAGAACTGACGGGCTATAAATATTAAACGAAGGCTACACGAGGTGCATCCGGTGTAGGATGCCCCTGAAGCATTCAATCCCCCTCACTTCCCCTTCCCCATTCTCTGGGCTCCTTACCATGGTCACGCTAAGCTGGACACGAAGTGACTACGTTAACTTATACACCGCATTCATCGGACTCTTCTCTGATTTGGGAATGTTAGCTCGAGGCAAGTATTAGGCTACGTTCAAGGTTTGGTCACGTCATTGCACCCGCAGAAATAAGTTCCGGACAGGTGTCATTTAACCCCTCTTCGCTACTTCTCTGAGCTACTGTGCATGGGGGCTACCCATTCGTTCAGGACCTGCTGGAGAGCAGCTTTAGTGGTTCCGGTCGTGTTCCACTGAACACAACATAATCGGTGCTTAAGTTGATACTGTCCTTTGTAGAAGCCTCATTTCACTACTGCCGGAGAAAGGGGACAGCTGCTTAATTAGTAGGCAGCTCATAGTTTCACGAATTTTTTACGCGCCTTCGTACCGCATCATGGCCTTGACGTCTCCTTCCAGGCCACGTTCGTCATGAACACACAGAACAGGCGGGAAAACTTCACGTGGTTTCTTTTCAACGTGCACCTGACGGACTTCACCGGGCGTTGTCTCACTCAAGGCCCTTTCGAACGCGTGAAGGGATTCAAGGATTTCTATCACGCAGAATGGCACACGGCTTCCAAAGGATAACAGAAACAGCTGCAATCGACTGCCCCTGTAAAGCCTGCAGATGTGTACATGGCCTACCCTACACCTCAGGAAAAACAGTAACTGCCTCCGGTTTTCTGAAGGAGTTAAGTTTTATAAGTATATAAAATAAAATATGTGCTGTAAAAAGCATACAGTTATCATGATGGTGTGTTTGATGTTTATAGCCCTTGCCGCGGAAGCACGCGCCGTCAGAAAACCTGCGGATGTCAGCTAATGAATCTCAGCCCCTTAATACAGCGTTTGTAAACAGCCATAAGCTGCTTTGGATGGTGAACCTCATAAAAAAAAATCAAACCAGACCATATACCGTCAGCCTGCTATTTGCAGAACCGGGCACAAGCGCGGAGAAGCAAAGAATATTTAGCGTCTCTGGTTTGGGCAGGTAGGTCAAGTGGATATGTCGAGGCTTCAGTTAAGTGAGGTACGGTGGTTTGCGGACGCATTCCTGCTGCATCCGCCTCTTCACAGTGCTACGCTCCACCCAATAGTATGGACCATGATTTGCAAACGTATGGCAGCTGTCGTTCCGAGCTTTGCAACTTCCAAAGCGCCACTGGGAACGCGGGCACTCGCAGACATTACGGCACGTTGAAGGCGGGTCAGTGCGGAGCTTCAGCATCGTCGAGTCGGTGCAACCGTCCGGAGTCAACCGGCGTGGTACACAGCAAAACTGGTCCAGCAGTAGGAAAAGTGCACCTAGCTTGTTATGACAATGAAAATTACTTTTAGTGGTCTTCTTTCAATTCGAAAACTGTGTATTAAAAACGAATAGGACCTAAGACTGAATCCAATATAGCTACTTGGTATTCACATATCCACAAGAGTAAGCTGTCCCTATGTCTGTAGTAGGCCATTCGTTGCCGTCAAGTTCAAGGACCAGTACATATGTTCAAATATTTTGATCCATCAAGAGCCTCCCTAACTAATGTCTTCATTTTGAATTTTGAGGCTTTGAATCTGAGGCTCTGAAGTAAACTGTTCTGGCCTGGGCTCGACGTGAAACACCAAAGAAATTGTTTTATTTCTCTTCTTCCAGCCTCCACAAGAAATTAGTCGCTATCTAGCTCGCCTATCAATTGTATCGCATATGCACAAAGAAGAACTAAAAGTTGACCCGGAAATAGCTTGACCAAGAAAGCGGCTACGCGATGTCTTTCATCAACGTCGTGAAACAGCAACTGTTTGCCCTACGCGACTGGAGAGTAGTCCCGCCGTCAAGAACCAGCGCCTGTGGCAGTAAGGTAGTCACCTCTCTTTTAAAATTGACAACATAGGCGGACTTCTGCGTATACCAAACATTAAAAAAAAATGTACTCCAGTTTCCCACTGCAGCGCAGATGCGATCGAGAAGACTTAATTTTATACCAAACAGTGTTGCCAGCAGCTTGCAAATGCAGCCTTCAGGCGGAGCAAATGGTTTTGAAATTTTAGGTCAAGTAGTGGGAGCGGAATCATGGTTATAAGTTTATAATAGCAACAGTGAGCTCTTTTGAAACAGCAGCTGTCAAAGAACGAGGAAAAAAGTGGTGGAAATTAAGTGGCAAAGAAATAAGTGTGAAACGTTATGCAAAAAAAACACAAAGCTCAAAATCATACTCATGTAATCAATAGTTTTTCGAAACCAAAGAGCAAACTTCTAGTTTCGCCAACTTTCATAAGCAATATCCCAGAGCGCTGAAAACCAGCACGACAATAAAAGGTGTCGGGATATCAGGCAGAAGTTTTGGTGGCGTCATTGATTTGTGTTTTTACGTTCTTTTATCCAGCTTCGTCAATTGCGCTGCTCACCGAGCCGACTAACTTGTTGCGCAAGACAGCGCCCAACGACTCTAAAGCGAGACTATGCAACTCGCAAGCGTCCATGAAGAGGACTGGAGCGTCTGGAAATGTTTCCATTCACTGGCTTACACTCTACGAGAAAATGACTTAACGCAGTGTATAAAACCAACGCAGCCACTACAGCGGCCGCCAGTCCCGTTAGAACATGCCCAGATGGCGTCGATAGGCCCGATGCAGGCCACCTGCAACTTCACATGACGCCTCAGGAGTACGTGCGCGTGCGCAGGTGCTGCTGGAGGCCATGGTTTACGCCAAAGCTTTCGATCTTTTGCTTATTCTTCGTTTCTTACTACCAGGGATTAGAGCAGAAGCAGCCATAAAGTAGAGTCGAAAAGGCGCAATTGAAACGTGAAACGTACTGTGAAAAGTAGGAGGTGACACAACCACCGCTATAGCTTCGCTGATAGAGCACATGACGCCACATGCGGAGATACTGGGTTCGGACCCCGCCATCAGAATGCGGTTGTGTTTATTTTACTATGAATTACTATCTATCTAAACTGTTACGGAACTATTTTCCCTTCTTAGCGTACACCATCGAAAAAATAAATCGCATCTGTCTATGCTTTCAATGCTTTTGATAGGTTTAATCACTGCTGGTGTTTTTCGACGTGTATCCTAGTAGACCGCTTATACTCATACTTATTTCTGCTGAAGGCAGCTCACAAAACATTCCTTTACTCAGAGTAACACTGTCGCTTTCCTGTTGCCCGAAAATGGTGCACAAATCGCCTAATACTTGTTTATTAATGGCGTTTTGTCTCCCACTACGGACAAAAACCGGCCTCAGGAGCCCAGTTCAGCAAATCGAGTGCAATTTATACTCTAAATTTAAAAGTAAAAAAATTACGCACGCTAGCTTAACATTTTAGCCTCTAACGCAACACAAGAGAACGAAATCTTTGCTTGACGCGAAAACTAGTACCCATTACACATAAGCGAAGAAGGGCAGGCTGCTCCACTCATAGATCTATTACTTAAAACTACAATAAAAAGAACAGCAGAAAATCCGGCTAATCAAGTTGACTAATCTGCGGTAAGCGCCAGCAATATTCCCAACTCTTAATGACGGAACCCGTCTTTTGCTGCAAGGCGGAGCAAAACTTTGCTCAAAAGACAGAGCAAAAGCCGTTTAGATATGGGGACCTACAAACGGGACTATCCTTTAGAGCGCGCCCCCGATCTATAAATCTTTGCTCGTAGAAACCTGCGAACTGTTTTTCTTTCATTTTAGCTTAGCCATCTCGAGCAGCGGCAACGAGAAAGAAACGAAAGAAAAAATCAAAACAAAAACCCGCTGAGCGGGTGACGCTTATCGGCAGCGCGACGACCCAGACCTTCACCGAGTTGGCGCAACATTCCTTTTTATTTTTCACTCCTTGCTGCCCCGTGCTTTTCCGTGCCACCCGACGCCTGCAACTTGTTTGGAGCCACGCTGGCTGGCTTTTCGAAAGGGGTGGCCGGCCACTTCCGCCACGCGACAAAAACAAGAACTGCAGTCGTTTTGCTGGAATAAAAAATAATGAAACAAGATAAGAAAGATGTAGTACCTTGCCTGGAAGCTACTGCAATGTGCCCCTACACGTGATGGCCTGGTCTCTCTTCTCTGTCTGCATGTTTGTTTTATTTCAATGCCTACCTCGTTCTTGTTCACGTCTTCCGTGTGTTGGTCAACAAGACACGTGGATGGCACCACGAAACGCCCTCCTTCCTCTTGCAACCCTTTCCTACCCTTTCTTGTGCAAGACTGATGCGGATGTAGGAAAGGCAAAGCAGTAGACGTTGGGGCCCGTTCGGAGTGAGCGTAACCCCGTCTCAGAACGTGGGCCACAGACCGACAAGGCACCGTGACTCGATATAACGGCTTCGCTTGGCCGGTGGCTCAGTGTGTTTAGTTTTGCTTGTTTCACAACAGCCGCGGTATCACGAGCCAGGATATACCGTATAGCGAAACTGGGCAACCCGAGCTGAGTTCGAGCTACGAGCGTGGAACAACGAATCGGTACACAGCACGGGGAAGGAAAAGGTAAGAGCGGTAAGTTTCCTTGCATAACGAAATTGCAGCCAAGAAAAAAAAAATTTCCAAGATATTATGTTCGAGTGCAAGTATTACCCATAGCCAATAAATATATGAAGCGTCCTATGAAAGTTCCATAAAAAAACGAGCTCCGTTGTTTGGCAATGTTAATGATGATGCTTGTGTCACGTAACCTAATTTGCGTATAATACTTGGATGAAAACTGAATGCCTCTTACGTGCATATGGGGAAATGTTTGCTTGCAAACGCGCTGTTTACAAATGTCTTTTGCAGCACTAGAAGCTGGTATTTCATGTGTACGCAAATGGTGATGAATTATTTTTATATCTGTGCGCACACATTGCTGGGTTCAAGATATTACCGTCTTCACCGCTTGCATATATGCATTCTTGGTGTGAAATCCGCTCTCTGTCCGCCTCTTTGGGGGGCAGGAATCCATCACGCGGTATATTCTACTCGTCTGTGCTCCGCCGTTGTCTTAGTTTCATTGAAAAGAAGATCGGGAAAACGACAGTATTATTAGTATGGAGCGTTTCTGGAAATTATCTTCTTGCCGATACGCCATCCTGAATCTTGTTAATATATGTTAGCACAGACAATGAAACTGAGCATGATCGTCTTTATTGGAAACAGCAGTTAGCATAACCGTGGTTCGCGACTGAATAATTTCTTCTTGGAATTACTGGGGTACGTCTGTAATAATATCTGCTGAAAGGCTATAGCAACATGTGCTTTTTTTTTAGGTAAATACATTTCCAAAGGGTTCAGCGGTGGCATAGGCTCAAGTAATATAAGTGGTGTCAGTATCCGTAACAGCCAATAAATAATAGGCTATAAGGAAAAATTCACGAACACCTGAAAGTAAGATCACCGGAAGAATAATGAAGAGCAGAAACTTCAGTGCATTTGTAGTATTGCTACAGTTAAACGAAATGTATATGCATTATTGCAGAGATCACTGCATGTGAACATAGCGGAAAAAATATTTTAGTGGCAGCGTTGCTCTGCGAAACTCCGTGATACATGTGTACTGCTAACTTTTGTACCATATAGCGGTATCTAGCTTGACACTACCGTCTCATTAGTTTCCAGCGGAAAACAAAACTCAAGTGCGACTTCTTTTCCAGGCTTGACAGGACGCCTTGAATATGTCTCGCAGTGGAATTCACTCGAGAGCAGCGAGCTCGAGAGTCATTCTCCTGTGTTCAACGCTGCTTGCAATGTGTCACATTCCCGAAATCGAAGCGCACGGGAGGCTTATCGAGCCACCTGCGAGAAACGCCATGTGGCGCATAAGCTACGACACGCCGCGTAACTTCGAGGACTCGGAACTTTTCTGCGGTGGTATAAAGGTAAGTTATAAGGCCGCCCTCGCAAAAAAATACTATTACTGTTAGAAGCATGGTAAGACATATATTCTACAAGAGTGACGTCATAGAGTGTCATCACTTAGCGCTCAACCTCAGCTATAAGCGAACCAACGTATATTGCTTAAGCTTCCCCAACGCCGAAATGTTCAATGGTATCATGAAGCTTAGGCAAGAATCTTCCTGGAGACGCTGCTCTGGAAGATATTCGTTGCTTCACGACTCTTGCCGGCTGCTTGTGAAGGAGATCCTGTTGGTGAGACGAAGAATTATTTAGTGTGTATTTAATTTCCGGGAGTTTTGTAGCGGTGTGGAAGTACAGATGAACAAACTTTCTGGACACGGCGAGGCGAAAATTCCGACGTTGAAAGCATTTCTGCATTGAAAGGTGAAATTTTAAAATACAGACATAGCAACCATAGGCACTTTTCGCTCAGTGATCACGTGAGGGCCGTCTCTCGCGGAGGGTTACAGACGCTAGGCAGCACCGTCATTCACTTGCCAAAGCCCATTGCTGAGTCCGTCATCAACTTGACGTCATGAGCTTGAATAAAGTGGAGAATTGTTTTTGCATTTTGAAATAATACTCCTTCAAGAAAAAATACGTCTTTTGGAGACCTACAAACATAAGCAAGGTAAGAAAGGGGAATGCAACTGATGTTTGATAAAAACAAAAACTTCACGGAGCACTTTGGCTTTCTAAAATGCTGCAAGGCGAAAGCCTTTCCTGGCGCCCTGTTTGGCACTGACTGCGAGACTGTTTGTGCTGTACTAGTGCTTTATTTGACTACACACTTCGCTTGTACCCATGGCTCTGTTCGCTGTAATGAGGTATAAAATGTGGTCACGCACGGACGCCTTAAGCCCCCTGTCGGAGCGGACGGCAACTGTTTTTAGTTGTCATCTGCTCCAGAAGGGGACGTCAGGCATCTGTAGGTGACCTCATTACTGTGAATCCGAGTACTCTGACGTCATAACCATTTCTACCAACCTAAGAGCGTGACACCTCTGCTGCAACCTTCTGCCGACAACCTCCTGTCGACATAGAGTTTCTTACTATTAGCTAGAGGGAAAGCTGACAACCCGTCTATGGGAGTTTGCATGGAGGCCCCTCGAGACCACTTCAGCCACCATGGGCGCTCGAAGCGTTAAGGGGCGGTGAGTTACCGACTGCAGAACTACAACTTTTGTCCAAAAAATAATAGAAAAATAAAGATGTTAGATAACTACGAATGTCCTAACATTCAATATCCTGCCTGTAAATTGCAACAAACGATCAGAAAAGCATGTAAATGCAAAGTTTGCCCCAAATTTGAGATGGCTAGCCTTCCTATTGGCCAAGTATTGAACACTACAAAAGCTAATATTTTGTAATTAACAGGCGCATTTTTAAAAGTAAACATGTTTTCAAAAAAATGTTGTTGCTTAGATACTTTAAGAGGTTTTTTAATGGCATTTCGAAAAAGTGAAACCTTTTATTAGCGTCGTGTGTCTATGCGTTTTTACTACTATGGTTCTTGCACACTCCGTTCGCGCGAAAGTCGTCTGCGCACACACGAACAACGTTTTCGGAATGAAACGACTTAGTAGTGCCACTCTGTGTTCCCGAAAAACTACGACTGTCCCGCAACAAGTAGCTCACCGCCCCATGGTGCTTTGAGCGTCCATGGTGGCTGAAGTGCAGCGCCGCCAGCTTTCCCTCTTGGTAATAGTAAGAAACTCTATGCCTGTCGACAACGATGAGGCATTAAAGGCTTTCGCCGTAAAAATTGGATGGCGTTGTCTTCAGAAAGCCTTGAAGACAAGTGAAAACTATAGACAACCGTCCGCCACACAGGTTCAGTGGGAAGACAACGGCGGCAAGTGCGGCGTGTGTGGCGACAACTATGCCCTACCCCGTCCGAGACGCCACGAGACTGGCAACGTATTTGCGCGCAATGTTACTGTGCGCCGCTACGCACCCGGGTCCCTCGTGGACCTGGTGGTGGACGTGGAAACCAACCACTTGGGCCATTTTGAGTTCGCGCTCTGTCCTCGGCGTTCGTGGGAGGAGGCAGAGACCGAGGAGTGCTTCGAGGGCAACCTCCTGCCCGTGGTGACTGCCACTGGACCCTCGCGCAAGGTAACCTCATAAGAAAAATTTTGGCAGAGTCTTCTAGAAAGGTGCGCTACCATTACTACGCTATTAATCCGTGCCAACTCTTTGGCCGTTAATCACAGTGTGAACCAACCCCTGTACATGTGTGTGCACTACTCCATCACTAAGTCATGTACTACATCAACTTTAAAGTGCGTAACGGGCTAGTTTTATCAGCTAGATGGAAACCAATGATGCGTAGCACGTAGGTAGACCGCTGATGTTCTAAATGCACTCAGGAAGTAATTAGGTGTCCCAGCAGTGCGTCATGTTCTTTATTAAGTACTTGTCTTTAAGGCTAGAGCTGTTCCGATCCTTCCTACACTACAGCTTTCTTGAATTACTACCTGTGTAGGGCCTTTAGGAAATTTAGGCCGCAGATTCTCTAATGAGGAAACTGTTCACAGCTCTTGCGAACTGTAAGCTTGGACAATCAGGCGCAAGGTTTTGCATCAGGCGCGAGGATTACGGTCAAAGTGTCCAGCCTATAAGCCAAGCTAGCTGCGGAAGAAAAGTTTATTCATTAACCTACTATCACTCTGGTCATGCACAAGGCGCTGCTTTAATATAGCGGTAACTATCCCGAGCTCGCCACTCTTATCTTATAGTTTGTACTTAGAGAAAGCAACATACCACCAGTAACCAGTTTCGTGAATTATATTTCATCCCTTGTCTGTGTGTTATATAAGGCATGTATTTCAAATTTGAATTTCGCGCCTAGCTCTATTTTTCCCCTAATGTTGCACCTCTCATTTTCATTTTTTATCGGTCTGCCCATGG
Organism: Amblyomma mixtum; assembly: GCF_055824585.1. Classification (NCBI taxonomy): domain Eukaryota; kingdom Metazoa; phylum Arthropoda; class Arachnida; order Ixodida; family Ixodidae; genus Amblyomma; species Amblyomma mixtum. The sequence goes on along the minus strand of NC_143019.1, from coordinate 30,292,902 downwards.
TGTGTGGTCCTGTTGTTCATAGCGACGTTCTGTAGCTATAGCGAGGTTAAAGTGGTGTATCAAAGTTCAACTTACTGAGCTGCCCCGGACATTGTCCTTATCCTGTATTATAACAGCTTCTTTACGTGTCTACCTTTTCCGTTCTGATCACTGCAGAAGTCCTTCTTCTACTCTGACGATCCACCGACCCGGTACCGGCTGCCGACGGCGGCCAATGGACTTTACATGATCCAAGTGCAGCTGCCGGAGAAGCTCACCTGCGAGTATTGCGTCCTGCGGTGGCATTGGAGATCTGGTGAGGAGCCAAGCGCTATGTTCACTGGTGTGAAAAATAGGAATGCCTCATTCTTTTTCTAATCAGTTATCAGCTCCCCCCCCCTCCCCATATGAAAAACGGGGTATCAAAATATTCTTAACCCTTTATCCTCCAAACCTCGCTGAGCTGGCCGTGGAGGGTTGTACCAATACCGTCAATGCGAGTCACACTTTTCCGGCCCTATGTTACGCTGCTCCCAACGCTGAAGACGCCATAAATTGCGTAGCTTGCAATTTTCAACACTAGAAAGCAGTAGTTGTCCACAGGAACACCATGTTCAGTACCATTAGAACATGCTTTAAACCTGACAAGAGTGGTGACTTTTTCCTCATAAAAAGAACTACTTTTTTTAGCAGTTAATTTGTTTCACACAGTGACTCTGATTTCGTTTGCGAGCTCGAGATGGTTTCAAATTACGTCGCGAGCAACGGCAACGACGACGGTGAGGCACTGGGTACGCATGTTTAGGTTGCCGATACCCTGGCGAAGGCATCTCTTCAAGGCCCAGTCGTACCTGTGCTTCCACCCAGCGCATATATTACGGCGGCCAGGTTTCGCAGGTATCTGCTCTTGAAAGAATTCGCAGCATCAGCTCTGACCTCCTCTCTCGAATTCCGGCATCTCCTTTACCCGTGGTGAAGTAAAGGATGGCGATCACGCAAGCTTGAGGTTTCCTTCACGCGACTACGTTGTCGCGTGCCTCACTTAAACTTCTACCTTTATAGATCTGGTCTGGCGGTCTCCCCATTGTGCCCGTTCTGAGGAGAACCCGAAACGACAGATCATTTCTTGTTGACCTGCCGCCGTTTCTCCTCTTTACGGAGCCGCGTGCTAGAGCATCCGTTACGACAGCTATGTCTAAGTCTGTCAGCTGGGGTTGCTCTGTCTCTTGGGGCTTCCTCCCTTGGGTACAGAAACTGGAATGTGCTCTCTGCCATGCAAAACTTCCTTACAGACACTAAACGGCTGCAGTCTGCTCTTTCTCATCATCAATATTTCTCTGCAAGGAAAGCTTTCCGAAACATGGAATATTTAGCCCCGTTCTCTATTTCAGTCACCGATCTTACAGTATTTGTTTAGCTTACTTCAATTACACATCTCAATTTCTTTTATTTCCTAATTACTATTATTATGATTATTATTTTATTTTTTCCCATTCATTATTTTGTTGTTTAACATTTTGAGCACCTATCAGTTGCCGCCTGTGTCTTGGCCAATCCCCCGCAGTTGGTACGCGCCATTATTTAGAGGACAACAACAACAACAATGGCACCTTGCTTGTACTCGTATTATGGTGAAACAACATCTATGTACATTGCATTTGTGTTACAGCGTGTTGGATTAAACTAATAACGCGCATTCCTGTACCTTGTGACCCACCTCTATCGTATGCACTGAGGAGAAGCCGTCTGCAAAAGCAGCTTTAACTTCTTTAAAATTTTTGTGTTCATTCTAAAGCCGTCTGCAAAAGCAGCCCACCCCATTTTATTTTCCTACAACGCGGATAAAAGGAACAAAAAATGGAACGGAATAAAAAATGGAAAATGGAAAAATGGAATATGCCATGTTACTGAGGCGGCAAAATGTTTTCCTTATTCTGTGCAGCGAACAACTGGGGCGATTGCGGCGATGGAAAGATGGCGCTGGGCTGTGGACCACAGGAAACATATCGCAACTGCGCCGACGTGGCCATCGTACCCACCTTCGGTCTGCGGGGACCACTTGGCGCGAACGCCGTTCCCAAGCGATACGGACCCATCAAGCCAAAAAAAATCAACGTTATCTAGATGAAGAGAAAGGGTTTGGTCTTCATACTTACGGAAACGCGTTATTTGCTTTTCACTTGTCGGCATCTTGAAATATATCAAATAAATGTGACAACTATTGTCAATTACAAGTACAAAATGATCATTCAATGTTGGTACTTTACGTCACTTCCTTTCGTAATCTGGGGCTTACTTCCTAAAGACTGACTTCTCTCCATTTCACTGAATCCTCTTCATTAGTCGCTGTTCCCAATGACGTAGGCCATCGGCGAAACCGGTGACGGGGGGCGCGTGTTCGCCAAATGCAGCCGGTACAGCCAGCGATGACAGCGCCGCCCACCGGCAGGTAGCAGCCACATTAAGGCTGGTTATAAATATTCATTCAGAACAACGGCTTGACATCGCCGCTATGGCGCAGTGGATTAGAGGCACGTGTTGCGTATGGAAGGTCGGCCGTTCGACTCCGCTCTCTGTACTGTAACTTTATTGTTTTTTTAATTTCATTTTTTTACATTCTATACCTTTTAGGTGGCAAATCGTGATGCTTAGTGGCATAAAACGCCGTTTAAGAGGATTTATATCCCTTTTAGGTCAGCCGTTCTGACAATATTCAGTCACCGTGATCAATTCACCGTGGTTTCAAGCCTTGTGGCTGTACCGGCTGCAGTTGGCGAATACGCGACGGGGGCAGCTGGCCATGGTGTGACTTATGCAGAGGCACACTCATGATGCCACTTATTTGCATACATGCGTCGCGTTGCAGTGCGCCGCTGGCAAACCATTGCTAACGGCGCTGAATGCCACAGCGCGATGACGAACGAGACTTGTCTGACGGAGTTTATCAGGGCTAAAGTCGCCTCGTCAAATAAACCGCAACGAATAACTGAATCACTGCCCGTGTGTCTCAGCCTGGCGGAGTGGGACGGCAGTACTACTGCTATCGGTAGTGCCGTGGCCCGAACGGCCGTGTTTGTTACTCCAATTTGATTCTAAAATTTCAATTTGATTTGATTCTCCAATTACAATTTCGTTGTTTTCTTTAACACTGACGTCAGAGCGAAATGAAATGAATATTATGGGGACAGTTGAGGAGCGTTTAAAGGGTAGGACACGTAGCTATTAATGGCTCCCAAATGCGTCCTGGGGTTCTTTTTGCTTTTCGCCTCGAAAATATGAACACAGCCTGAGAAGACAAACGGGACTTCGTTTTAACCGAGTAAAACGAACGTACCTCGTTGGCTTATAGGTTGCGCGTTTGACTCCTTGCTCAAGTGTCACAAGCACAATTTTCATCTAATCCTATTTTCCGCTCAATAATCTACCATCTTTCATGTCACAATGACGCTTGAGTCATGTGGCGACCTTATAATCGTAATTTATATAATGCCCTAACAGTTGCCAATTCCGCACCTGCTCGTGTGACGTCCCGAGACTAGTGATCAATCCGGATTATCTTGTTGTAGGACGCTAGGTTATCCCCTGAACGGATCGACTTTTAACGCTATCACGTTAAGACGCAATGAATGACTATGAAATATGGTTCCGGGACATGATTTCCGGCCAGTGTATACAAGTTCAGAGGACTGCGGCGTGGTAGGCTGGGACATAAGGGTGGTCAGGCTGATCCGAAGCAAAGTGGTCGAATTCCTCCACTTGCCGTGACAGTTGGAAGGTAGAAGAGGGTTGACGAGCATTCAGCAATAGTTACTCCTCGTACCACGTAATCACCTGTCAACTCTGTGCAGCTTACGACATCGTTAACCTTTTAAAGGCCACAATATTTCGCAGTGCTTTAAAGAGAAAAATTTTTATTGACAATTCACATATCCTTTATAAAATTACTAAAAAAAATGTCGCCACATTTACAATAACTGAGCGTGTTTTTCTCAATGTTATATTTTTCGAACATTGGAGTTTCCCATATACCGAACTCTATTGTCTTCCGAAGCAGCTTATTCTTCTCTCTGCAGTGCGAGATTCTTCAATTGCTATTCTAATAAATCTCCAATGCTTTCGCACATTACAAAAATTATTATGCTTATTTTATTTCACCCTGTCGCACACAGCGCTTCAGAAACCATGGTAGGCAGGTAAGCATTTAAAGAACTGCTTTTGCAGAATATCAAACGAACGTACCTTCACGATCCATGAGTGACTCCATCTACGGCTTCATTCATTCAAGGGCAAAGTACATGAAACTTGTGATATACCACTGAAGCAGACAATCTTGACGCAGATATGGCAAACGTGACTTTGACATGTATACATTTAATTCAATTTTCAGTTCACCTTTTCTTTCAACATTTAACATGTTGACAGTCTCCTAGGCAAAAAGCTGTAGCAACATCTTGACGAGCCCTGGGAGCCGGCGGCACGCAACAGGGACAGCAGAGAAAAAAAAATCTACACAAGATATCCATTGCTATGCCTAATATTTTATCATAAATTTACAAAAATAAGAGGTGGAGTAAACAGATAAAAAAATATCCAGACGTTATCTATTGCTATGCCTAAAAAAGCCACATTTTATCATAAATTTACAAAGAATAAGAGGTGGAGTAAACATAAAAAGACGTCCAGACGTTATCCAACGACCAGCGTTAACATGCGCACGTTACTATAACCAAACCGATAATTGCGCACATCACAGATTATAAACTAACAAAGGTACGCTTTTATTGCACGCGCTATAGTTTTACACCACAAAGAGCAAACGCTGGTCACTCTAGAAACAGTGAAAGCAAAATTTTGTGTGTTATTAGTGCGTTATACGCGTTACACCGCTAACGAAACCCGGTCCATAACGCAGAAGTCACTTCCCGCAAGCTTCGACAAGCGCCGTGTACTCAGGCGCAGCAAAGCTGTGCTGCAGGGTACGAAGGTTGTGGGTCCGTTTCGTGGCAAGCAGTTCCGTAGGCGAAGTGATTGAACACCAGTGTACGCGAGGGATATGAGGAGAGAGAAGACAAGGGTAACTAGAGGAAACCTGAGTGCCGCCTTCAAGATGTGGTCATTTTCTAGTAAAGTAGTACCAGTGGCTTCTCCTTATCTTATTCCAGGACACGTGACCACTAGAGTTCTTGCAGCCTTATTAACGCTAGGGAAATACTCTCGAGTCTGCTGTCGAGAGTTTCTAAATAAACACCGCAATGTTAATCACTTGATAATGTACCTCTTGTTCAGTCTGCAACACAGAATTTAACTTCTCTGGCCGTCCAGTTAAATCACTGCAAAACAACCCTTTAAGCTTGGTTGAACTGTGCTCCTAATATTCTTGCAGCGACAGAGTAGTAAGATAACAATTGACGGGGCTTTGCTCTCGCTAAGAAAAAGTATTTTTAATTCAGTATTGAAGTTATAAAGATATTTAAATTATATGCACTGCCAGGAAAAATTCCAGGAATAAAAGAAGTATGCTCCTAATCTGTATAGCTACGTGATGGTTGGCTGCATGTTAATAGAATGGAGCCATGCGCCCTGGTGAAAGGCACTACTTGGCTGCCGCATAGCGCTGTCGTCCATTTGACATCATTCTTTGCTGGTGGAAGAAAGTTTTAAAATTTTTCACTCGTTCGAAGGGATTCGAAAGACACTGGCCGCTGAAGTCTGTCAGATGCACATTCAGCAGTAGCCAAGTAAACTGGTCCCGAACCATGGGTGAATTCATGACATCCATGGCCTGAAAGCAGAAATATAGAAACAATCAGTCAGTCAATTCATAAATCCTTAATTAGCCCCATCAGCACCCCTTTAGAATTTATCCATGAAGAAAAAAATTTACTCTTTCAGTAATAAAACTTTGTGCCCAATAAAATGAATTACTTTTGGTCTCGAATAATTACACGCTCATAAATAATAAGGCAGTTTAAGTGATTGTTGTGGAACTATTATTAGGTAACTGAAGGAAACTCATTCTTAAATTTGTTCTTAGTAGCTGTATGTGCCTACATGTCAGTCGAGCAGTAAAAGAAGCATTGATTACTGAGAGATTGCACTTGAAAATTTCGCGGCTACGATAAAACTTGTATTCTGGACTAGATGGCTGGTTATATTAAGTGTTTTGATGCCTCAGAAATGCTTGATACATATGCGCACAAGTTAGCACAAATTTCATTCACCCGCTGTCTATGTGTTCAGAGTCAGCCACTAGCCTTACTAGCAGAGGCTTGCGGGCATGTCGCTAGCAGCCTCTTCTCATAATCTAGTCGCGAAGATGGATTGATGCCAAAAGCTATCCTTCTTATACTTGCTTTCGCTCGTACAGCGAAATAATCGGGAATCATTGCAAGATAAAAAAACTGTGATTTTAAGGAAATCAGTTTTGTCCATTGTTTTCGAACGTAATGAAACGCAATTTTCTTTGGGGTTAAAGATAACTGACGTCTGTCTTCTAACGTAGAGGTTTGGATCTATTTTCCAGAGTACCTAAATAAGCACCTGTGATTGTGCGAACCATTACGCAAAACTACGCTACAGTAGCGTTATCTTGCCCCGTGTTGTGATGAGCCTTATTTCACTTGCGGTCACTCTCATTAGAGTTGCCTGCCAGCGGTAGGCAGGGGCTTCTTAAGTAGGAAAATAAATTACAACGTCAGCCACAGGAAGCGCTTTTTCCTCAGAAAGTGTCATGTTCATAGACAGTAGACGTTAACGCTTCACGCTAGACAGTAATTATTGCTTAAAACTTATTATGCCTGCAAATAGTTCTCCAAGATGAGAGCAAAGCACACCTACCTTTTCAATCATCGTTTGCGCCGATTCGAATACGTAAAAGTATGTCCTCCCTTCAATCTCAGCGATGCCGGCTAAAGTTTTCTCCGGCCGGATTTCTGTCGCAGTGACATTACAAGACTGCAAAACCAAGTAATCACTATGAGAACGTTCATCATGCTTATGCTAAGTGTTGATGACTGAGACAGCAGATGGCGTGACAAGGTCCGTAGAGTGATGGTTGCAAGTTTACGCTGGCCAAGGACAAGTTTCATCTTCTGTCAGACTTTCGATTCTGCAAGGCTACAATACAAAGTTCGTTGGTACTTTTTGCGATGTATTCTGTATAGGTATTTACTGCCAGCACTACCAGCCACTGCTAGGAGTTGCCAATGCATATGTCAATGTCACCTTCCCAACGTAATGTGAGTAAACCGGCCCCCACGGCACGCGGCGGTTAAGTTAATGATTGGTAGCATGAGGTCACTCGGGTTGAGCAACCTTGATCACTCAAGCCACCGGTGGCAGCATTGCAGGGCAGGGCAGTGACTCATCGCTTAACGGCTGCACCACGGCGACTGGAGTGGTACGAGGGCTCCCCGCAATGTATGAATGTAAAGTAGAGTTTGACCTAGTCCGCATATATTAGAGTTAACCCATTAACACAATCACCTTATACCCTTAAGGCGGAGCGTAAGTTTCGCCTCCGATTTTTCTCTCCGCCTCAGGAACACCGCCGAGTGACTCAATAGCTGTGGAGTTCCGCATCCACCATGAGAACTAGCCCAGCGCCATCAGCCCGGAGGCCACAGTGGCAAGCTTTTGGCAAACGCTTGAGAAGTGAACTCGGAGGTGACGGCAGCGATGCCCACACGAAGCAGGCCTTAAGCCGCTGCCCTTGATAACTTTCTCCAGCAGTCACCGCGTTCTTTGCTTTGTTTGTTTGTTTATGGGGTTTAACGTCCCAAAGCGACTAAGACTATGAGAGACGCTGTAGTGGAGGCCTCCGGAAATTTCGACCACCTGGGGTTCTTTAACGTGCACTGACATCGCACAGTACACGGGCCTCGAATTTATCCTCCAAAGAAATTCAGCCGCCGCGGCCGGGATCGAACCCGCGTCTTTCGGGCCAGCAGCCGAGCACCATAGCCACTGAGCCACCGCGGCGTTCTTTACGTCCGACCCTTGCCGCCATTCTTCGATTTTGCTATCGAAAGTGTGTTTATTTTTGCCGTTGCTGGTGTCAGTGCCTCGGTCTTTCCATCACTGTGGACAGAGCTTGTAGTGCACTCACTAGCAGAAGCTTGCAGGAAGTGTGTGCTAGGTTACAGTTTTACTGTGCCGGCGCCTCGCGGCCCGGTCGGGTTGCACTTTCGCCAGAAGATAAAGCAGAAGCAAGCACCTTGTTAAATGCTGACAAGTGTCTCAAGCTACTGGCATACGCGATGGCGCAGGAGCAATTATTTTGCAAAAACTGTTTCCTATGGACTTTCGCTACTTTGTAAATAAATTACTACCTCAACAATTACAACGACTGCTTTTAATGGCGTTTTGCCGGTTCCACGCCGTAAGCATTAGCGTTGACGTAACAAACCCCTCTGGATTCCCTGCACGAAGTAGCTTCACGCATGACAGCAGTTCAATGCACGATGACGAACCGCCTCAGCTGGGTGGTCCGAACAAAGTGACGTAATGAGTCAGGGCATCGAGATGGCGAGTGAGAAATTGAGACAAATAGGAATGAACAAGCAAAATGGCATCCACTGCAACAAACAACTACCCCTGAATATTGTGTTCAACTCGGTGACTAAACGCTTGTATCCCAAGTCAATTGAGCGCTCTTGTTTTACTGTTTAAGAAGTTTGCAACATGCTAATGAAAAAGCAACTGTCTGTTTGTGTGTAAAGCCACCAACATTTAGATCCAACCTCGAGTGGGTGGCCTCTGTGGATCCAACGCATAGAAATGCATCCCTCAAATACAAACCTCCACCCACCTACCCACATTCACCCTCCATAAGGTCCACCTAGAAACCTCTAACCTCCACACCCCACAAGGCCTTCACCCTTCTGATCTTCTACCCACCTCCATTCTACAGACGTTTCCAGCCACCAGAAGCCTGCGCAGTACCCGAAATAAGCATCGCCGAAATAAACTACACAAAACGCTTCAAGCAAAGATAAAGTAAAAGCGAAATGTATGACCACTACTTCTAATAAGATGTGTAGCAAATACCGTCGAATTTTACACTTTAGCACCAAGCTCTAGGCTCGGAAAGTAAAGTAATTCTTTTGAAACTGTCAAAAGCGACCACCCCTGTCGATTTATCTTTCGCTGTACTATAAATATCTAAAGTTCTAAAATAGAAATATCTTTAACCATTTTCTTCATTGAAAGCCAGCTGAATCTAATTCTTCGTTTAGTCCGTTAGCGTATCTGAAAAACCACCCATGATTACAGACACTACTGCAATACTCTGCTACACAATTAAAACTTCCAGGTGGAGCGCGCTCTGGAGATATCCAAACTTCGTAATGGTGACCATTTAGGGAAAAAAAGTATCGCATGTCTAGGACTAAATCAGTTTTTTCGCTGAAAACGAACAATTTGCGAGAGGTTGCTATAATAGGATAGAAAATTATATTACACTGCCCTTATAAAATATTGGAATAATGTAATAGGATTTACTATATTGTAGTATACTATACCAACTAATAAACAGTAAGTTTAGTATATTATAACAGCAGTCGTACATCTGTGCAAAAAACATGCTGTTATTTATTTATTTATTTATTTATTTATTGAAATTACCTACAGCGCCCATGAGGCATTATTGTAGGGGGGGGATATTACTACATGCAATAACACATGCAAAGAAGATATTGGGAAACATGTCAGCAAGGATAACACAACATACTAAAAGAAGACTAAATACCAAAAGAAGACTAAACTTTTTTTTATGATCAGGGTTAGCCAACACTAAGCCTATCACAAAAGAGATGCGGCGATCAACAGCCTCTCTGCCTGCAGCTGGCCACTCTGTCGAGATAAGAGCAGAGGGCAAGGCAGCCGTACCTGGGACATGTCGGCGAGCAGCGTTTCCACGCAAGGCCTGTAGATGGCTTCCGACACTTTGTCGAGTCTGTCACGCATAGTGTAGGTAACGACGCCCATTTGAAAGGCGAAGACTGCCAGTATATCTGGACTTCTGACTGCTGACAAGGCCACGGCCAGTGCCATATCCTGAGGATTGTAAAGAAAAAAAAACTGATTAAAATGCGAACCCTGGTAAAGATTTTCACTACAGACGTGCCCGTAGTCATTTTGCATACAACTGCCCCGTTATTTCTTTCATGATCACATACCTTTTTATTCTTCAACCACAAATGTATTACATGATGCATCTGGATTCACGGTTCTCTATGCTGGGTGTGCGTGGCCTTCTTGCTGTATTTTTTTCTGTTTTTCTTTACTTTGAAAATCCCGCTACCGTAAATGCTGCTCTATAAAGAGAAAGTCACGACCTCTAAACCTGTTTACACAGCTCTTTCTCGGGCTTCCTTTGCTACACCTTGTTGCACAAAAATAAACCTTCCAAGATTCATACAGAAAGGCATCAAGTTTTGCGTGTAAATCGCACCCTATAAAAACGCCCCAGCCATAAATCAAAAAGGCGTTTCACACAGCTTTTTTCAGTACTCTCAGCTATTGTTGCTAGCATGTCGCATGCGTTTTACGGCTGCGGTTAACCGAGCGTTCCTTCTGGACCATGCAGTAAATTTCGAGTGCCACTTATGCTTCTTACCTTCGCCATTACTGGCCAATAGACAGTTTTCTATTGCACTGATAAGCAGCAATGACTCCAACATTTCTACCTATCAAATATGGGTACCCGGTAAATAAAAAATCATCAGTGTTTCTGTTCATGTGTATTAGAAAAATTCTGGAATAGCTCAACTCATCAAGCGTAATCGGCAATTTTTACGCGCGTAGTACTAATAAATATGCACTGCTTTGTTGTTGTTACCTCGGACTGCCGCGGACGTGAATGATGATGATGATGTAAACCTACATCTGGTTCAATACAGATGTTCACGCCGACTTGGACTGGCCTTCACTCCTGCGCTCCCGCAGTGGTTGCTTTCAACCTGTCGCGGCCATCAGCTTGTGCTGGTCATCTAGTTTCGAGCTTCAGAGCATGGCTTCCCATTGGGCGGGGTTGGGGGTTGGCGATAGGGACGACTGTCAGGTCGATGGCACGTCCAGATAATATAGACAGTACAGGCAAAAAAAAACGACGGCTGCAATTAACTCTCAACGTTGGCGGCTGCTTCGTGGGGCACGGGGGCGAGTATATACCAGGTGTTTCAGGGAATCCAGCCACGGGTCTTTATCGTTAGTCTTTCCAGGATAGATTTCTTCTGCAGCATAGTAACACCGATGCTTGAGGACAACTCATTAAAGGTGAATCACGGTAACTAGTAAGCGGCTTCAAGAATTTATCTGAACTTTTACTAATACAGTTAGGCACCTATTAGCGGGTCGTTAGTAATAGCCATATTTGTACCATTAGCGAAAATACAGTGACTCTCTGCGCGGCGGCTGAAAAACGTTTGTGGACCTGGAGAAAAAACGCGCCGCTTTCGAAAAATGTGCGTCTTCAGCGAACGAAAAACAATGCCCTGCTCCCTGTGCGAATATCACGTGACCGTATCTTTCTGCCAGGGCAGCGGGAATCGCTGCCATGTTAATACATATTTTCAACAAAGCGCCTAATAGTATTGGTTCAAAAGCTAAGCAGTAGAAATTAGGTAAACAGCTTCCTACCTGCAACAATTCACAGCAACATAGCATAGTTGGCGAGTTGGTATTGCATCTTTAAGTAACGAAACAGCGCAACTAAAACGAAGGACCAAGAAAAAGAGAGACACGAACACGCGCTGACTTACAACTGACTGTTTTAATCGGAAAACCACATATAAATAATCTCTAATCGCAGCGTCGCAGCCTCACGTCGTCATCGCAAACTACTAATTTTCTCAGATTTCAGCCACCATCGGTGCCACTAAGCCTCAGAAGGAAGAATTATCTCTCGAAAAGCCTATTTTTTAAAATCTGTTTTGGGCTTCGATAAAACTTCCTCTAGAGCGTAGATCTCTCATTGCTGCGTCACACCAATTAGACCCAAAATATACCATCGGGGTGCTTGAAGTCGACGTTTGTACTCCGCCTGTGTAAACTGCCATCGCTCCCTCGCCGCTTCAGCATCACGAACCCCTGGGTCTTCTCCTGTTAATCGTTCCCGCTAGGTATATCTCGAGCGCGACTTTGCGCATCACCATCTTTTGACCGGCTGTTTCCAATCGAGGAACCTGTGATATCTGACGTATTTATATTACATTTGAAACAAAATCTACAACACGAGTAATTGGAATGTCGTAGTTAGAACGAAACTCAGCTCTATATGAAATCTCGTAAAATAGATAACGACGCCTATTGAGCCCCAACGCTAGCAGCAACTCACGAATGTGGGTGAGACTGGATTGGAACTTTGCCAGGCACTGGCCGGCACGGAGATGCACTCCTGCTCGTTGAAGACGCCCATAGCGGCGGTGAGCAAGACAATGATGTCGGCGTCGCTAGCCCTGCGAGGTTAACGGCATTCATAGTGACATCTATGCAGAAGTTCGAACGCAGCACTTTCAGCGTACACGGCGGGTGCTGCGACTGGGCATCGCAGCATTGAAAATCAAAGTGGACCATCCCTGTCAAGGGTTAGTGGAAAGGAGAAGCACAGGTATTGTGCAGTTGCAGCTGCCGCAGGCAATGTGCACAGCGACTCGTGAAAATACTACAGATAAGTGCCCTCTAGTGAGAATCTAGTCCTGCACACCAGGCTATGTTCAGAATGTCCGAACTGAATTGAGAATATGCTGTTTAGAGGCAACATGGTTAAGGCTAGTCTGAGTACAAAAGTGAATGTGGGGTGCGCCACCGCTTACGCTTTCCCTTCACCGCCACAAAAGGGTGAAACTGGTGCTCTTCCGTTTCAGTTAGTTATTTTAAAACTTTTCCTTTGCTTGGATGTCCAAGGAAGATCTGACCTGCAGAAGGAACTGATTTTCCTGCCATCGGTGTATTTGAAGAGCTGCTGTTGTAGTTTTGAAATCGTTATCTTACCACCAGGTCTAAAAAGACATAAGAATGCAGACCCTGATAGGATAAACTTAACTGAAGGAGGAGGTTGTCTTTTGGATCGGGCACATTGCCAAATACTGCAGCTGCAATATCAGTCGCGCTAGAAGGAATGCGCAGGACATAAAAAAAGCCCTAAATACACCATTCACGCATTGAAAAAAAAGAAACTGTGATTCAATACAACGTACGCGCTCATTCAGGCACTCGGGCTTTAAGTTACCTTCGGCGCTTTTCGCCTAAGTTCATTTGTTTTTAATTGGTTAAAGGTTATCAGGGCTATTTTTGGGAACGTTTGCAATAACAGTTATTTCTGTTTTGTTTCTGGTCCCACTAATAAGAGGGCACTAAGTTAGTGAAACAAACCTTTGATGAACAAAGGTATGGCGAGGCTCGGAAAATAATCCCACCGAGTGACGAAAAAACTGAATGCGTAAAATAACCATTGCGTAGCGAATTAACATGCATAAGACTAAAATAATTTTAACTAGTCTGAAAAATTACTACCAGTTAACAAAAGGCACGGAGATATTGTATCTATGGAGACTACATCTAATAACGGGACACTACAGACAAATTGAAGCAGGCCTTTGTCTTCCGCGCTCCTTCGACAAAGACGCTACTTTCACAGAAAACGAAGCTGCATGCTCTTCAAGAGTCCAGAAAGAACCATTATAAGTGTCGCCATCAACGGCCGATTTGCTGTTAAACGGACTGCGTCTGTATTATTTTCTGAGGTTTGTATCCTAGAGCTTTGACTCCATCGCCAGTTTCGCCAGAAGTGTTGACCTCGCAGCCCTATTTGATGTAGTCGTAACGTGTTTTAGTGTAGTGGAGGAATTTTTTTGTCCAGACTTTCTTGCTTCTTGACAAACATTAAGATATACAAAAATTATGGAATACTCAATTTTAATAACAGCGCAAATTGAATCATGTTCTCGAGAGTACCCTCAAGGTCATTCAACGCATAGCAAAGCATGAAACAAATGATCGCGGAGATAAAAATAAAATGGAGCCCATGCGGCATGGACACAAGGATTGTGAGTAGCATCTTTCGACTACGATCTTAAAAAAGGTACAGCATAGTTCTACATTAAAAATACTCTTCAGACAAGTTGTACCTTAGATGGTAACGAAAACCTCCTAAATGGATTTCAGGATAACTCAACGAGATGTCAAAGGTAGGTGACAGAGTTAACATTAAGAAGCAGGAAACGAGCAGAGTGTGCCAGAGAAAGAGCGCAAGATAACCATGTTCTAACCTAAACCAAGACGACATAGAAAAGCAGAGGGAACGCAATTAAAAGAGGGGATTAACCCATGGCGCTTTATATTAATCGGATACATTACGATAACCCATGGCGCTTGATAGTAATCGGATAGATTCCAGAAATTCAGGTGTGGCAGATGAAAGCCATAAACTTATGAGAAAAGCGAGACAGCAATGCACCTTGGGTAGTCATGAGCGGAGACCAATGCTAGAAGCATTCGTCCGGTTGTGGATACTGAGGCGCCGGTTATGGTGCTGGCGATTATAAAATCTACACTGTTGGACTGCTGCGCCCGTTATTGACCTTCTCTTTTGCAAGCAAAGCCTAGTTAGGACCATTTTGTTTAGTTAGCAAGCGTGCTTACCACTTTTCAATTACAGCATCTGCAGCCGCCCGTGTTGTCCCCTATAAAGTGCAACGTACACTAAGCGTTGCCAAAAGCCAGAAACTACAATACTGTTAGCAAAAAAAAAACGCTACCGTGCTAAACAGCGACTATCTGAGAAGACTTGAAACACAGTTGGCCTCTCAGTTTCTGTACCACAACACTTACAGGAGCATTCCCGTGATTGTGTCCTCGATACTCTTCCACGAGTCCGGGTGGTTGTAATAGATCGTGCCAACGCCAATAATTATTTTTCTGGTTTGGTCTCCTCCTCTTATGCTGTGAAGAGCCTAAAAATATCAAAAAGGCATCATTTGCCGAAAAGCCAAACTATTCAAATCCGCTGTTCCAAACAGACAAATAAAACTTTCGCGCTGCTCCTCTAAACAACCTGAAAGTATATTTTACGTCGCATTCACGGTGCTTGCTCTCTTCGATTTACAATTTGAACCACTGCTTTGCTGCTAGCTTTGCCAGTGTGCGCTTCCCGTGATTCTGGAACCACGGGAACCTTGTTGAATCTTTGATTCAAATATCTATGGTACCGTGCGTGTACTCGTATAAATATTTCACTTAAGGCGTTCACCTGCAGAACGGTTCTTTTGAGGGAACGCATAAAGTTGAAAGGCCTTGATTAACACTAACAAATGCCGCATTTCTTCAGGTGTGCACATAGTAAAATTACTTTCACTCGATCCTGATTAGCCCTCATGAAGCAAATGTTGAACGTGCAGATGGTTTACCCGTCATTTTTCAATAACGTTGCCAAAAAAGCTTGGCCTATTTGGTCTTAGTGCTCTCTTTGATATTACTTCGGAAATGCCGTGAGCTTGACGGGACCATTATCCGCAATAATTGTCCTGTGAATCGCTTGTAATTTCATACCAGTTCACTGCTGGAGAAGTGCGAAGAGAGCTGCAGCGCCCCCTTTCAACCTTTTTAAAATTCGCTCAAGACAACCCACTTGAACTCACAATTCCTGAGTATTACCAATTTCAGACTTTCAATGTAAAATCAATTGGTTGCTAGTTGCCAACCCAGCAAGAAAACCCTGTGACCATATCGCCAATTCTTCGTTTTGTTTAACTATCTCAATTCTTTAACTTTTTATTGGCTTAATCCCGATGTACTTATGTGGCAAAGTCTTCGAAGTTTTATTTAAATTCGTTTCCGTAAAGTGCACGCATACGCAATGAATATGCATCTCTTTGTTTCCTCTCTTCAGTCCGAAGATGTTCTTGTGTATCATTTGTACTTAATAATGTCCTCTATTTCTTCGCGTAACGCTGCATTGCAAATGTCAATAGTTGGTGGCCGGCTGACATGAAACCCAAAGGCGGAAATGGCGAGGCAGAAGTGTGAAACGAAAAACATTGTTGGCTTGAAAGCCCTTCTTTCGCCAATTAGTGCAATAGCATACCCGAAAAAGTTCCTAGAAAAGTGTAAAAAGTGTTTACAATACCCAAATGTACCTACATTTTAATAAACCGTCTTAGAAAAGTCTGCAAGTAAAATAAGTGGCCAGAAAACATCCCAAACAGAAAAAAAAATTATGATCGTCGAAGAAGACAAATAGAGCAGCAAATATTCAACGTATTGAGGTAACGGTCTCATCTCCACAATGCACTACGCAGTACATGAAGCGGTGTAAGCGAGAAGTACACCGCGGACGTGATAGGTGGAATGACCAGTGGCGCTGGAGTCGCGTGCTGTCCTATCTAGATTCTGAGAAAGGGCGCCGAGAAAAGTAGGAGATGAAAGGTTAGCTTACGTTAAGGACATCGGGCAGCGTCAAAGCCAGGAGCGCTAGTTGTCTGGCATCTCCGTAGATGTTCATTATGGCCAAGTGCTTCATCGACGGTGGTAGGCCCCGTATCCTCTGCTGCGTTGTTTGTTTCTCAAAAGCTTCCTTGTCTGCGTATCTGAGGAGACGACAAAGGATGCGCTGGTCAGTGGAGTAAGCGCTTCAAGAGCCTGCGCGGCGCAGCAATGGGAGTGGCTGGTGCCAAGGAGGGAAGTCGCTACAGCGATTACGATAAGCGTGAGCGAAATGGCGATGTTAACGCAGATGCCGATGGCTGGTGAAATTGGAGATGATAGCGAACTACGAGACGCATATCTGCTCTAAAGACACGCCGTCACAAAATTCGGCACATTTCACTCGGCGCAATTCGGCCCAATTCACGCGCACACCCAACCTTATTTCTGCAATCCTTCGAACTGACTCGACTCTACGCAAGTTCATCAATGAATGATAAAGGGCTTAATGAATGTTTGAATGAATGAATGAATGAATGAATGAATGAATGAATGAATGAATGAATGAATGAATGAATGAATGAATGAATGAATGAATGAATGAATGAATGAATGAAGGGCTTATTACTGCTTTGTTCTAAAAATATACAGCATTCACAGTTTGCTCCTGGGCCATGCCCACGCCCAAAGCACAAGACTTCCGTGGGTGCCAAAAAGGCTACAAACGCGGCATAGAAGAAAACATTTCTGGCTATACATCTTCAACAAAGGCTCTGAAGTAGCACGCAGGAATGAAAAGAAGAGCTTAAGGCTGCGTACGCACTACCCAGGACAACAGGTGTGATCTGGCAAGTCAAACGTGACATTGAAGACACCGGACATGAATGTTGCGAAACTTTCTTCTCGCCATTTTTCTTGCCTTTCCTGACGACATTAAAACTCACTAAAACCACCTTTGGGCGGCAACGTACTCAGTGCAAGAGGCGCCGCAAGAAAATACAGCTATAGAAGAGTAGGACAGAAATATAAAACTGAATAGATGGATACATTTTTGTGCGCTTGACCTTTAATGACGATAAACAGTGACAGTTTATATTTGCAGCTGACACCTGATGCTTCCATATGCTGTCCTCAGCGAAATGACCATCAGGGATAACCTATTTGTGCGGCAGAGTTTTGCAAAAGTTATGATCAGTCAGCTGTCCCTGCTGCAGCTAAGCTGAAAAAAAAAAGATTTTTTCGCCTTTTCTTGCCCGCGTAGAAAGTGCAGGGAACGTTATAATGAGCTCGCGTTAGATTGCGCTCACGCTGTTGCACGACATGCTTCGGAAACGGGTTGAATAGTTATAAATCTTTTATAGCTAGCTCTTACCGCGAATCGAACGACAACCCGCAAGTGGTGTTTGCGTATCCATCGCAGACGGTGGTGAAAGTCGCGTAGCTTTCGTTGTTTAGCGAGGCGACCTTGCTGGTGTTGTCGACCCTCACGTGCGTGTAGATGAGCATGTCGCAGAGGCCGTCGGCCGGGTACACGTTTTTCAGCGTGGCCGTGTGGTCCACCGAGCACAGCAGCGGAGGAGGCTGAGTGGTAGTAGTCGTCTTCGTTGTGTTCGAAGTCCTCGTCGTAGTTGTGGCTGTGTAGTCAGAGATGCACGAATGCGAAGTGAGACATTTTTAAAGCGAAAGCCTTTAATGGCTCATAATGTCGTGACCAAGACGTGTTAGCAAATTTGTCCGCGTTTCAGATTGGTCGAAATGGTCGTGACGTCACTGCGCGCGAATTTTGACGGGTGTCCACTGAAATATGTGAAACAGTGACTGCACAATTTCCTGTCCTCAAATACAATTTTCGACTGGTGTCCACCGAGATATGTGAGACAGTTGCTGCGTAATTTCCTTTCCTCAAATACAATTTTAATTTTCTTCATTATGGCCCCTCTATCTTCTTTCACTCCACTTCCTCCCTTCCTGTACGGTGCGGTTCAGGTGTCCACCGAGATGACAGAGAATTACAGCGCCATTTCCTTTCCTCAAAAAGCCTTGCGTTCAAAGGGCAACGCATCGCGCCGAACGGGTGGTGGTGTTCCGTGGACTCCCTGGCTGCGCTACAACACGCTGTCGCGTTCCACTCCTAAAGGCAAAGATTAAGCGTCCTTAATTGGCAATTAACTGATGCACCAACAGAATGTGAAGTGAACAATCGCGTAGCAAAATGCAGCACTCAGGCTTTCCCCTTTCACCACTTTTGTTGGCAGACACTGGCTTAAAGTATCACATAATTTTAGTGGCATGCGTTCTCTACAATGATGTAAAAGGCACTACTCTCCACGAACAAGCACAAGGCATTCGTCTTAGACCGCTAAATAATTTATAATCGAATTTTTCTGTCACGCAGGTTTGGTTTCGTTTTCAAGAGCCGAACGATGGCTGTGTCGTCAAGAAGTGCCTATAGGTCACATGACCCATGAAAAAACTGCATTGTATCATTTGAAACAACAAAGCAGCGATTATATCGCAGCTTTTTTTAAGTTCAGTGCGGTCTATAAGCGCACTTTGACGTCACAGCAATCGTTCAGCTGTTGAAACCGAAACAACACAAGAAACAACTTCGATTATAAATTATTTAGTGGTCGTAGGAGAATGCCTCGTGTTAATTTATGTATTGCAATGTCTTACGCATCATTACAAAGAAAGGTTGGGCGTCCATACTCCTTTAAAAAATGAGACAAGGAATCTACATGAAAAGCTAACCGAGAAAGACGAAAATATTGGCGACTATCTTGGAGAAATCAGTATTACTGCTCCTCTAGCCTCGTGACAGTAAGCCTCTTTTCTGCCCCCTTCCATTTAAATGATTTTTCATTGCGGGTCCCTAACGGCCCCGACATGAAGATGATGGAGGCAACTCCCCAAGGATTTCGCCACAGTAGTATATTAGTCATGCTTTTTGACAAGCTATTAGCTTACCAACTTGAGCAGACGTCTGTACCTCAGACGTGAATACGCTAGGACGCAGCAACGACTTAAAAGCAGTTTTCTTTGCACGCATGCGCCGAATCCAATCATAGTCCGAAGTTATATTCTCTCAGTTATGCCCTCCAGTCGCCCAACCATCGCAAGAAGAATTTAGCTGCTAGCACTACTGGAGCCATTCGACGAAGGGCTGCTGCTAATTCCGGAGACAACCTATCTCGACACCTACGTTGTCTCGCACGTTAGTTGAACGTTAACAGCGCAAATGGCTAACACTTCTACCGATAGCGTTAATAATGTGGCTTTTAGGCCGTAAATAGGCGATTGCCCTCAATTTTGGTATCGTTTAGAGATTTGGTGCAACCCACTTTTTTCTTAACGCACTTAGTTCTTTGTTGGGTTGCTTCGGATTTTGTACTTTATGTTATTATGCACTGGCGGTTATTTTATAATCAGAGTTTACATTTATATTGTATTTTTGCTGCTTCGTGTTTTATATTGCTTTGGTTCACCTTCTCTCCTTTCTAATGCCCATGGGACGTGAGGGTAGATAAATAAACAGGGATGTATCAGCGGTATTCTCTCAGTACGCCTTTAAAATGCCGCTGAGAAAATATGATTTCAGCAGCAAAACCTTCGGGAATTTTTTTTTTTTTTACAAAAAGGCTCCAAAGTTTTGTTGGTTGAGAGATGTCGCCTTGAGCCAAAATGGTTTCGAAAAAAACCTAGTCCCTCATATGTACGATACCTCACGCGAAAAAAGGCCTTAAAGGCCTACTTGACCGAAATTTTTCCAACCGTAAAAAGGTTGTTTTTTCGTAGTACACCCCCGTATTATGCTATCCACAAAACATTACGCTCCAGTTTCAAACAGTTACGGTGCCAATGGCACGCAAAAAACACAGTTTTCAATACCGAAACTGGAAAAACGGGCGCCATTGCCGCCCGCCGGAAGTGACGCAAGTTTGAGACTGGAGTCCGGACAGGTTCGGAGCGTCTACTCGTTGCGGCTCGTGCAAAGCGCTGGTATCGGTAGCGCGTGCAGCACTTTGAGCAATAAATACTGGTTATATGTGAAAAGACGCATCTTAAAACGGACGAAACGCCCTAGAAAATGTTTTAAACGTGTTTTATTTGCTGCAGTAGACTAGAAAACTCCTCGCTCAACCTCAGTGAAGGTGATCGCGCCGCAATGCTAGTGAGCGTTGTTTGCCTGGCAGTATTCAATTACAGCTTGTGTAAGGTTCGGACATAGCCGAGGAAGGAAGCATATTCAAATGGAGGCCAAGTAGAAGAAGTGCTTGTATTATCAAGTCGGCTTTTTTGAGCGGTCACGCGCGTGCCAACAGCACATGTGCGCTCTTGCTGTGCGTGCAATATGTTTGCTGTCTTGATACAAAAAAAAATTACCTTCCTTCTCGTTGTCCTTTTCCTTCTCATTTTTCTCCCCCGTCGAAAGGTATTCCTTCCTGTGCATAGGAATTTGGAACAGGTGCTGTGAACGCGAGGTAAATCAATAATAACAGCTGGATGTCTAAAATGGGAGCTCAAGAGAATTAAGCGCTGTGTTAAGCGAAAGAATATTCCAGAAGCAAAATTTGTGTTGCAAAATATATATTTTTCTCTTAGAGGACCGTGGCATGAATGTGGTGCCGATGGTGGGCTGGTTCATCTTCGCGCGCCTCGGTCGGGCAAGTCACTGCGCGTTTCAAAATACATGCCGGTTCATATGAACAAAGACTTCCGCGCTGTGTTCATTACTGCATTTACCTAGAATCACTTAAAGCCCGTGTACTCCAGAGACGGAACAGTTTTTCTAAGCTTTTCAAATCACACAGCTGGACAGAACGACGTGACTGCCGGACCCCAATCGACCGTACACGCCTGCCACGCAGATTGCCGCTAGGCATGCAGTGAATTTGTATCGACTGAGTAATAAATAATGCAGAACGTATAATAAAAAATTACGGGTTGTCTTCGTTTGAAAATATTATCATTAAAATAACATGCGTTCAGGTCTAAGGCCTTGGAGACGCGCCTCGGATGGTAATGCTGAAGCTTCCTGTAATCGACCACAAGTATGAACGGCGTGAGGCAGACGTTTTCAGCAACGCTCGTGTGGCGTTCCAGGATTCTCAGCCCCGCCTGAGAATCTTCGAGGCGGCAGATGCACGGGGCGCACGACGGCATTATTGTGCATTGGGCAGACCTGTACCTGCAATAAACGCGTGCATATGTTGATTCCTTTTCAGAAGAAGCAGGCCTCTCTTTAGACTTCTGCCTGGCGTAAACAAAGTGACGTCAAAAGGGCGTTGCTCAATGAGCAAAGCCGTGCACTTTAGCTTCCGAACAGGCTAATCTAGCTTGCGACGAGCGGTTCCCCGTCTTCTTTATTCTCCTGATTAGAGACGCCTCGAAGCCTTTCTTCCCCTTATTATAACCCTCTCGGTGCGTGGCATGCTTTGCAGATCGGTCCAGAAACACGTGCGTGCTCTGATGCATGATGTAGACGGGGAGAGGTCTATTGACAAAGCTTCCCAACCCACAAAAGGGGTTAGCGCGACGCAGAAGCGTCAGCGACCCACCATAATCTTTTTTGAAGAACAGAGGGGAATTCACGTTAAAACCTGAGCTCCAGAAGTTCACACCAGCTTTCGAGATCGGGGGTGAAGGGCAGTGGCCAAGAAGTATACATGGGGCTTTTCGGATTCCTCGTATTCCTTTCCGCGGCCACGCACTTCGTCGACATGATTCCAGCAGTTTATTTTTCTGGGGGACCATCGAGCTTCGCGGTGAAAACAGCCAGAAACGCGCCAGAAAAAGGGCTTACAAGGGGCGCTCACTCACTTCAGAACGCCTGAAACTGGCGAGCCGGCGATGCCGGTGTCTCAAATGTGCGTCATTTCCGGTCAGGTTTGTTACTTGTCCAGCACACCGCTAGGGGACTGCGTCGTCTGCTACATAAGTTTTTGAACGCTTCTAACTAAAATTCTAGACGCTTCACAGCCCTAATATTAAATATAAATATTCTTCATAACATGCAGACTATATCGAGCGCAAAATTAGCCGAAGTAAACTTTCGGTCAAGTAGGCCTTTAAAGGAACATGGGCCTCAAAGTTTACGGCCGAAACAAAGCACCTCAGGTCCCTTAAACAAGCTTTTTAGAAACGTATGAGTTTTGACTACATATATGCTAACTAATTGTGAGCCCAGGTCACAACATATTAGCAGTGTTGGCTTTTTTTTGTTCACAACACTGACAGTTTAGGAGGGGGTTGAGAGCCAACTGCAACAATTTGGCTTTTTGTAGAACTTTCTTTTAATCCAGTGGTTTTAATCTGGGGGAAAGCACTGAGTAAGTACGGCGATGAACTCATAATTATGATCGCTGCATCTTCTCTCCCACTCTCTGGGTGTTCCACTGATGTGGCTGTGCAGTCGTCCTCGGCGTATTAAGAAAAAATAATATATTATCAGTATATATATATATATATATATATATATATATATATATATATATATATTACGGAAGCCAGCAGTCGTGAAAATCAAAAGAGCATAGACAATCGCTTTTCTTCTACTGATTTATATGAGATTTGAACTGTATGTTTCAATAGATGACAACATATGATGAAAATATATTCGCGTTCTCTCTTGTCCTATTGTGACATAGCGATCCCAAGATCACATTTTCACCGCATAATGAAGCGTACAGGACGACTGAAGATACGCAGAAAAGTACGAAGAAACGCGAGACGATAAAACGACTTATGTATTCTTAGGGTGCACTGGTTCATTCTGCTATTGTGTCCTGCAACTTCGTCGTTTTTAGTGCGCGCCTGGATTCGCTGTACCCTACCAATGAAGCGTGGTTGTTTCGAAGACGTGTGCTTCGAAACCAACTAGCCTGCCTAAACGTTCTAAAACAATATCAAACGCGATCTACATGGAATCATCTTTGCCCACTAGCTGCTGTCCTCTAGAAGAGGTTTCCATACGACGCTTGAGAAGCCAAAACAAAGCAATACGCACTCGTCAAAGAAAAACACACATATCGCACATAACACTCACATGCTGTAAGGTGATTTCTAAACATTAGCCACAAGCCAGAATCTCTATACCCCTCTCGAATACCCACTTCTTCTTGATGAGCCCAGTGGGGCCTCTATTTGGCTTATGTACTGTCTTCCAGCCCTCTTTTAACAACAAAAAGCAATTAAGTGTTATTCGGTGAAATAATTTTCCAAGCCTGCGCATCCCGAACTACTCGCTGTGTTGACACCTTATTTTGCGCATTTTAAGGTGGACGGTTAGAGCAAGGCAAAAGTCACCATGTAGCCGAGCTTGTAATTTCCCTGAGTCACCAATTTTCGTCTAATGAAAGAAGAGTTTTTCCTCTTTAAGACAACGCTCAAGTTGAACGTTTTGTATAAACCATCCTGGACACATGGCTCTAATTGTCTCGAACCCACCTATGTAGCCGAATCTGATCTGAGTAAGCACACTACAAGTTTTTTACATGTGTCTGTCCTGCATAACTATAAACCAACATGCCTGCTTTTTGCATTTTTAATTAACAACGGCATTGCTTCCTTAAAAACTAGACTGCTTCGTTTACTTCGAGGAGGCTGGGATCGTTCAGCATCTCTGCTGAATTTCAAACTGTCGCTCACGTGTAGTGGGAATCGTCACCGGTGCCACTGTGACGGGGGCCGGAGAACTCACATCACTTGGTCCGGGTGGTTTTGGTCCAGGGCTAATCGCCGGAGGAGTCTGTATTAATGTCGTGGGATAGAATGGGATAAAACAAAAGACTAGTCGCATAGTATATGCCTTAGCCCAAGAGGAAAAAACGATGTATTTTGGGTGGAACAGCGCAACCGGGTGAAACACAGAACAAGGAAACACACACGAGCGCAGTTTCTTTATTCTTTCTTTCTGTCGTCCGGTTGTGCTGCTCCACCACACACGCACCTGTACATATCACCGAAGTAACTGTCATAGTACTATACAGAAAAAGGGCTAAGTGTGCGCTTCACCCAACGATAGACGTTTCGCAGAGCTGTGTAAACAAGGTTACTTCAGTTAATGCTATTGTTTTTATTATTCTTTTTATGTTCTTCACCCAGTTCATATTGATCAACAACGAGCGACCAGGAGTGTGTCCTGTTGTGTTGTTTCCGCAGCACATCATCCTCCCGCATTGCGTTGTCGCTACAAAAATGGCGCTTGAGTTCATAGTCCAAGGTTGGACGGAACACCGTCTGGTCAGGGCGAAGCATGATTTATTCAGAAATGAAAATTGGGTCACTGACCAAGTCGAAAGATGAAAAATGACGTTTCGGGTCCAATACGGGGCCCTTGTTCACAGTTCATGTCAACTATTATCGCCTAACAAAAAAAAAACCTTGTGGAAATGAAGTTTACATCACAAGTGGGCATATTTTCCGCCACTCACAATACCTTGCTACTAAAATGCATCCAATACCAAAATGTTAATAATTGTCTCTTTGGATAAAATGCAAGCAATTTCCAGGCCTGTCTTTTAAACAGTAAGCTTATACAGGCCGAGGAACACCCTCGAGGTCACTGTTTAAGACTTTGCGGTCTTTAACGGGTCCGTAAGGAATTCTCTATAAGGCTAAAAACTAAACCACGCGACCCAAATCTTTCGGCCATGACTGTAAGTACAACGAATCCCATTTCTTTTGCATGGTTACTCACAGTGGCCGGACGCCGAGGGGGAGGATTAGGAGGAGGTGGGCCAACGGGGCCGCCTGTTCCACCATTGTTAGTACTGTCGTCAGAATCAGCTTCCTCTTCATTCTCGCTTTCAACTGGAACATAAGAAGTGGCCTGCTACAAATTTCCTTCAGTGGTGGTCATGAAGCGTGGACCTTCACTTTCCGACGCTTTACAGACAGACGGGAACAATATAAACCACAGAAACATGTTTCTTGTGCATGTGATGGCCTAATCTTCCTACGCGCACCAAAACTACATTTAAAAATAGTTCCTCAGCTTGCGTCGACTATATCAGAGACAGTTTAAGTGTCCAGTGAAGCTCCGTAGAGATTCATTATTTCCCACAGACTGTTCCTTCACGACAAGCAATTAGTTCGATCAAACTTTTCATGTTATTAGGAAAATACGTCAATCCCAAGGTGACAACTTAAGCGCAACAATTTTGATATCTCTGACCTGTTCAGCTGTCTGAAGCATTCAGATCTTTATCGGGGTGACCGCAATGACTTCTTTGTGGAACAATACTGATTCCTGCGGGCAAATGTCTCCTGTTGCCAGCCGCTCTTTTTAGGTGTATCCAATCTGAGTTCGGACGGACGCGGAAAACACACCAGATGTCGGTAATTTTGAATGCTTGAAGTAGTACTCCACATAGTGGCAGCCGCGGTAGCTTAAAACAAGGGCCCGGAATTTCTGGCTTCTTGGTATTATGGTACTTTTCAAAAGACCTTCTCTTCAGAGAAACTAACCAGGCTACCAATGACCGCCTCAGCAACGAACCGAATCGCGTAACCACGAGTGAAATGCTTTGAGCCTTGGACCTAGCTTGGCCTGTCCCAGCGGTAGCTTCAACTTCAGGAAAAAGAAAAAAATCTTCCAGGCAATTTTTGGCGTAGAGGCCACTCAGAGCAGCTTCCTCGACACTTTTACGCACGCAGTATGCAGCCTGATAGGGTGGGTATCTGCTACACAAAAGTAATGCGAGAGCGTGCGAACTCACAATCCCCGGAGAAACCAACCAGGAAGACGATTATGCCGACAAGTCCGGAAATAACGACGAACCCGCACAGGAACGAAAGGAACTTGTTATCTCTGCAAAAACACGCGGGGGGACAATATGAAATGCTATTATCACTACAGAAACACGGTACTCGATCATAGGAATTTGGCACGCGACAGAAACAACAGCATTACCTTTAGTGACAGCTGTTCAAAAAAACATAGGTGCCATTGTCGACCTATTCAAGATGGCTGCACTGTTTATAAAACCGGCTATGCACACAGGCTTCCTGTTTGTAACAAGAGTCGAAAGAAACACGGCCACCACTGCGGAGGAAGATTTCTAAACTACGGACAAGTCAGCTTGATAAAACCCCATTATTCTTCCGTACGCTTGACACTGGCAAAGAAATAGATTTGAGTTCTACGATTATCAGCTCCGCTCTCAGCTTACATTGAGACAAGTGCAGCAAAAAATTGCTTTATTATAGCGTGCCGTGAAGTGTAGGAGAGAACGTGCATCCATGTCTTCTTCAATACCGATAAACGTATAGCCAGTGCCCGAATACTTAGCCTTGGCAGGACGTTTCGGTACTCTACTAATAGCCCGTTCCACTAACTTTCTGTCAGTTCCTTGTTGAATGCCAGAGCTGTTCTACCATACTAGTTGTTAAACTTACTATAATGGCTATCCAGTGTAACCTAGGGATCTGTCTGGGCCAAACCTTGAACATCAGCTCACTTCTGAAACTAGTGTTGACGTGTTAGGTGCATCTCACTTAGTTTAGGAGGTTTAACGTCCCAAAGCGACTCAGGCTATGAGGGACGCTGTATTGATGGGCTCCGGAAAATTGGAACGCCTGGGCTTCTCAACGTGCACTCACATCGGACATTACACGGGCCTCTAGCACTTCGCGTCCATCGAAATTCTTTATAACCGTTGTGGCCCCTAGACAACAAACCTGTGAAACAGCTGGAGTAAAAGACATAGTGATAGATTGTTGTAATAGATGAATTAGGACCTATAAACATTAATGAGTTCCTGTGCTTGTAATGTTAACGACAGCAAACTTTCTATTTCGCGCTCATAGCAGGCGCTTCGAACGACTAACCTCTGCAAAGTGTCCAGTGAGAATAACAAGGTTTTAAAACTAGATTTTGCACCTGATATGATTACAGAGCTCTGGTTGCTTGACTAACTGCCTTGTTACCGCAGATAACCTGCCAGATCGGCATTAAAGTGATGTGACATTGCCAGCAGCTACAAATAGTAGTTGGTCCGTCAAAATACTAGTCCGGTAGCAATCTTGTCTTTCAAATAATACGTATTACAGTTTTGCGGGACCGAGTAACGACCCGACTATCACATTCGACTCAGTAAAGATTTCCAGGCCCATTCTGACCACGTGCGACTCTTGCAATCCCGAGCGCGATCTCATTAGGTGGCTGGTTTTATTTTAATCCATCGACTACCGAACCCAGTGATTTCAGTCGCGCCAGACGCATTTCGAGAGAAACTTGTTCCTGGCACCGTCAACGCGACAGAAATTGCGGCGAGGTTGAAACCTCGGAATTAGCATTTTGCAACCAAACACCTTCGCGTTTGAGTTACCACTGCTTGCTTCTTTTTTGTTTATAACGCAGGCCAAAGGGGCACTTGTGCGTCAATGACTTAGAAACAGCGCTCCATACTCGCCTGCGAATGCAGGACAGAAGCACGTGAAATCACTGCTCATAAGCCTGATTTCGTAAATGTCCATATAACTAGGCACGCTACCACTCACGTTCGAAGCCCGTACCGTGCGCCTCGTCCAAACTTTGTCGTAATAGGATCAAACACGTTCGAGCACGACACTGGCCAAACAGCCCGAGCCAATCGTTTCACGCAACCTTCGTTGCCATTGCGTGGAACCACAAGAAGTGCTAAGAACACGTCCAGTGCTTTGAAACGCTTTCGAGAAGCTGCACATAAGCGCGTGACCAGAACACTTCAGTGCAGTGGCTTGAGCACAGAAAACACGTAGTTAGACTAGATAGCATTCGCAAATCAAATCACTGTCCAGGCTGCTCTGAAAAATAACAACTTTGAAAACGTTTATTACATTTACCGACTTCTGGAAGCTCAGAGACAAAAACATAGCTTGTCCACACTGGTAGCCCTTTCCACATCATTTATAGGATAGCTCGAGACACTACCCTCCTTGCTCCTCTGAAGCCACACAAAGCTCGTCTCTCACGCCAATGTTTCAGGATACGGTTCGAGACGTGTGCGCATGATGGTGGTCGTGAAGAATGCGTAAGCGCGAAGACCGTGAAGAGCGCGACGACGAAAGAAAGCAGAGGAGGAGATGGACTGTAATGGTTAAACGCATAATATTTCACAACTGTTCACTGAACGGAACAACATTACAACAAAGCTTACACGCGACGCAAAAGCTACTGCTGAGTTTGGAACATTAAATTGGTTAGCAAACGTTCGGCATGTCTTCTTTTTGTATTTTAATTTTGTGGCCACTGACTTGGGGTTGTGATCGTGCACGGCGTTTAGTGGCGGCGTCTCCCGCCGCGGAAACCCGCCTACGTTCAGCGTCCGAGAAGCATTTGAAAGCTCTGGACAGAGTTTTCATAACGTGCGCCCATGTGACCACGAAAGCTGCTCGAAGCACAAACCGCGCAAAGCATAGGCCGTGTCTTACAGCCACGCGGACCAACCGATGACGAGGAAGGTTTCACGAGGTGTGAATCAAGGGTTGCGTGCAGCAGTAGTCGCTTCTTTCGCCTCCTTCCTGTAGCCTGAATAGCGCATAAATTTTCAAAGGTGTAAACCCTTAACATCGGCAGTGCTGCGGAGCGAAATGACGCTAGGTCTCTGTATCTCTCTCAATTGCCGCTTCAGCTTTATAAATATAAACGCAGTAGGAGAGAAGGGAAGCAGGCATGTACTTACTGCTTTTCTCCTTGGGCTGCGGAGAGAAGTCAAACGTAAATAATTGTTAATAACAGAATAATACACGAGTAGCATCCACCCAGATGGAGCCATAATTATTTGTTTGTGAGAAGAACGATTGTTGTGTACTCCAGCCGTTAAGACTTGCGACTTCAAGACAGTTATTTGGATAGGAATATTCCCGTCAGTGAAGTGGTGGTGACTGACGGTGCAGCGTTCACAAGACAGCCCTGCTGAATCTCTACATCCTGGTCTCTACGCCACAAAGCATTAAAGTAAATACTAGATGGTACCAACACTGTCTTTTTTCTAGCAGCTAAATTCATAGACGTTTTAGAGAAGCAGAACAAAGGTATTCATGAAAAGCAGGCAGCGAAAGAATATAGTTACTGTTGGGACAGTTCTGGCACATTGCATGGTAATGTTTTTTTTTTTTTTTTGCACCTGTCTTATACCGTAGCTCTGTGTCTATATGATGGTCAGAAGAGAAGGGTTTACTCGCGCGCACTGTCTCTAGCGCTGCTTCATTTCGATCTCGATCACGTCACCCTGTACACAACTGGAGAGGAAAGAGGAGCTAGCGAGATTGGAACCTGGAATGATCTGATGCGTAGTCAGATGCATTCTTTCTTACGCTTCATCCCAGTCCCATTCAGGGGGTGTTCCGGGTGTGTTCCGAAGGCGGGTCGACACAATTTTAAAATATTTGTTACTGGGCCGCCCAAATTTCAGAGATGGGCTAGCCCCATTACTGGAGGTTGGCCATTTTCATTTTGACACTGGGTCAAGCCTGACTTCCACCCGAGCACATTAAGGGCCACCGGCACTCAAATGCGGCCAAAGTCATTTCAGCTCAAAGGTCAAAGGTCGAGGTTTCAGTGACCCGTCGGCTTTTTCAGGATAGCTAGTAAAGTGGCGCTTTCGCATTGAAAAACGTGATGTATAAAGTAGCCGGTGACTATTTTTTTTAGTTTTACGAAAAAACCCTGAAGATTGTAATATTAGTCTATAAAAGTTTCTTTGTGAACTTCAGAACCTTTAGTTCATTTTTCTAGCGCGCCATGCGCCTGTTTTGTACAGGCGCATAACGGTAAAGTCTCTAGAACACGTGATCCTCAACCGAAGCACATGGCTTCATTATTGCCAGTCGAATGAGGTCTGCGCTTGTGGAAGTGACTGGATAAGATTATGACGTTTACCTCCACAAGGGTGGTCTCCAATCAGCTGCTATTAAGAGCTATATGATTCGTTCGTGGATCACGCGGTGCAAAGACTTTTGTCCCCGACTGTACAACGCCTAAAAAATTTTCTCACATACTGCCTACTCTCTATCACATCACATGGGCCTGCCAAAACATAGACGTGGTCCCCAAAATACAAAACCCGAGTGCGGAGCAGTGGGAGACTCTGCTGTCCAGCGACCACTGTGA
Source organism: Amblyomma mixtum (assembly GCF_055824585.1). Taxonomy (NCBI): domain Eukaryota; kingdom Metazoa; phylum Arthropoda; class Arachnida; order Ixodida; family Ixodidae; genus Amblyomma; species Amblyomma mixtum. Next base: position 30,262,406 of record NC_143019.1, on the reverse strand, counting down.
AGACCAACAAGGTCTGGTACAGCGAGCTCAACGGGCGGCAGTGGCCAGCGGAGCCCTGGACTGAGGGCAACCGACCACTGATTAGAGGCGGACGACTTCGACAGAGAAGACTCCTGGGGGTAGAATCAAGGAGAAAACGTCTCTGAAGATGCCCCCAAACCGCAAGAAAAAGGACTAGAGTAAAATAAAGTTTTTCCTTCCTTCCTTCTTTCCTTCACATACAGCCAGCTGATCGTATATGATACTTACTTGTGCCGAGCAAGAAAGCTGCGTCGAATAAAAATAATCACATATAAATGGTTTACGAATGGCTATTCTCTACAGTGTACCTGCGCAAACGTTCTGATCCAAGAACCTACAGGATTTCGAGAAGGTTTACTGAAACGGATTTACACAACGGTTACTTAGAGAAACAGTATTTATGATATGACCTGGTGTGCGTGTGCATCCTGTGTTTAAGGGTATATCATCGATTTCTGTGTGAATTCTCGCACATCCTGTCAACTATGAGGCACTGCTGGTAGATCGATTATCCCGGATAAATTAAGATTCTTCTATTGCATCACTAACTACATAAATCCTCTCGGCCGCGGACTACAAGCCAAACCAAACGGTTTGATGAGGTACACGGCCCAATGTACTTGAGCTAAGCTGACAGCGCAGGAGCCCTGCAAAAAACAAATTTATGTACACTGCGCATATTCAAGCAGAGAAAAAAAGATGGCTTATGGTTTATGGTTTACCGGGTTTAACGTCCCAAAGCGACTAAGGCTATGAGAGACGCCGTAGTGGAGGGCTCCGGAAATTTCGACCACCTGGGGTTCTTTAACGTGCACTGACATCGCACAGTACACGGGCCTCTAGAATTTCTCTTCCAAAAAAATTCAATCGCCGCGGCCGGGATCGAACCCGCGTCTTGGGGGTCAGAAGCCAAGCACCATAACCACTGAGCCACCGCGGCGGCTTAAAAAGAAAAGAGAAAAAACGTAAGAGAGGATCAAGCGATACGAAAGGAAATAAAGTGCGCAGAAAAATTGCCTCGCACAACGCAATACGAAGAAGAAACGGTAGCATTTCTTCTCCTAATCCACTTAGCATACGATGGAACTTCTCCCTCTTACAACATACAAATGGTACTTACACTCTTTTTGTTCTGGTACCAGATGAGCAACTGCGTTAAAGAAGGCATTTTTTGGATTTACCGGATGTTAAGGCGCTTAAAAGGCATGATTTCATGAGGCTGACTTCCGAGGGTAAATGAAGGTACCTAACGAGAGACGCGTACGAACACTTTGCCGATTATTTAAAATAGCACAGATTGCTCTTAACGCCATATTGTTTTCTTCTGCAGAGTAATGATGTCATCCTACCAGTATTAGATACCGCTTGTGAAAAAGAAAAAAGAATTTGCGCTGAAAGCAAAATGGTCCTATCCGGGCTCGAACCACTGCACCTTCAATCCTAAGCGCAGCGCGCTACCCCTCTATCAACGAGGAACTTCTTTTCTTGTTTATTGCTCTAACATTCGCTCAACGAGACAGTTGAGGGGCTTCAAGCGACCACCTCAAATCGCATAGCTACGCTATCGCATTAGCAGACGTTATTCGAGTATTTTTAGTTCATAATTACGTCATATTCCTAGATTTCGCGCCTTCCGTCTGAAAAAAACGTTTTTCAGAATAGCAAGCAGAAGTAGTTATCAAGGTCAAAAACCAGGAAACAGAAGCCGAAACTAGGTTTCAGCCAAATGATGACGTCACGACAGGCCGTCCTATGGCGTCACGGATGCTGTCACTAAACTTATCGTGTGTTGATTGCCTAAACTGGCGAATAAAACTGAGAGCTTTGGTCATTTTCTGCCTGAAATGTTCAAAAGCCAGCTCAAAATCTTATTCTTCAGCAGACACAGGGCAAAAATCGACAGCAGTGCGTTCATTTACGTGACACACAAACTTCTCCGTAGAAATCTCCCCGATTAAGGCCATGAACAAGAACAACATAATACTCATTTGCGATGCAACCAAAGGTCACCCCGCTGAAAAACGTGGCACCAAGGGCCATGAGACTTCGGAGAACGTATTGTGAAACTTTCAGTAAAATCAGAGGAGGCGAAACAAAAAACTCCGCAGTGCCCTTTAAGGCTATAATGCATCCCCAGTGGTTTATTGTGAAATATATCAAGTTCGTTACTAGTGGTTAAAGGGGTGGTTGACTCACTTCAAGGCAGTAGTTGAGAGGGGACATCAAGAAACTATTGTAAATTCCTAGTTTTACATTTCTTGGCAGGTAGAGCTGTAAATTGTTGAGTATGCCGCCTACGGGCGCATTCTTTGCTGCAAAAAGATCTCTGTGCGTGTTGCAGGTCATTTGTTTTATAGAGAAAGTGCTTAGGCATTTAACGGGAGAAGAAAACACGATTCGTGATGCTTCATATTTTAACACCAAATAATCATTTATTCTGCACAGCATCTTTTTTGTTTTCTTGTTCATAACAGAACGCTCAACAATGAGAGCCTTTATAACAAAAGTCTAGCATTCCTAAGTATATATGGATATAAGGTGTTTCCGGTATGCCTTTTTTTGTACCCGAATGGCGGCCCTCAGGTTTATGCCAACGAGTAATTGCTCTCGTGACTGAATTGAATCTGCTCGAGATTGGCAACGAGCACCCACCGCCTCTTCGCCTTAAGAGCTAAAACCGCTTTTTTTTTTCAGGTCCTGTTCCAGTAGTGAAAGACATTTGACGCGATTGGTTTTCAACTGAATTTCGCTCATCCGCCTATCCGCATGGACAATACGCCGCTCTATGGAGCTAGATAGCAAATACACTAAGCGTTGTCCCTCTAAAAGGTAAGCGTTTATAAAGAACGCCCACTTTCGAAGTAATGATGTCAACTGAGTGCCTTGTCGAAAGTGCATGCAGGTGCAACCACGTACCTGATACTCCAGGCTGCATCATGGCCACGTCATGGAAGGATAATTCGGCAGCTGCGAGGGAGCAGTACACAGTGTTTAGAGGGGCTAAATTTCATCCGTCTTGTAGTTTCTCCCGCTATGCACAATCATTTTCAGTTAACTCGTAATCTTAGAGTTATTGATAGGTCAAACTGAGAAAGCCGACGCCAAGGAGACGAGACAATCGGGAGTTGTTCCTATTGCAGTGAAAGCTTCACTAGGATAGCAGACGCGGAATCTGCGGTCCTGCCAAGGCCCACTACTGCGCATGCGCCGTTACCAAGGCAACCAGTACCATGTCAACTATAGCGCCGCAGCCACTGCGCCACACTGCGCATGCGAAGAGTCGCGCCGCGCAGCTTGGATACAAGCCGGAAGCGATGCGCTCGCTCCTCAGGCGCGCACCACGGAAGAAGGAGAGCGGCCGTGCTCGTCACGGCGGCAGTACAGGCAGGGTGAAATTGAGTCTTCCGGTCCATAAGTCGTCGCATGGTACAAGGCCGGCCGACAGCGTGAAAACGAGGCGAGAAAGGCTAAGCGGGCTGCCGAGACGCCCGAAGAACGAGAGAAACTTCTCGTGAAGAGATGTCGCCAAGCTGCTGAATGACAACGACGGCGTGTCGCTACCGAAATGTCAGCAGACGAAACTGCTTTCTTTACCTATATCCTGGTCTACCTGAGCTAAGCCACGGCCAGTTTTGCTTGCAAATTACCGTAACAGTTGAGGCGCTTTATGTGACAACCTCATAGCGCATGGCAACGCTATCGCATAAGCATAGGCTTTCGAAACACGTTCTCCTAATATTCACATATCATTCTTTAGAGTGCGCTCATACCATTTGAAAAATGTTTTTCAGAATAGCAAGCAGAAGTAGTTATCAAGGTCAAAAGCGAGGAAACCGAAGCTGAAATTAGCTTTCGGCCAAGTGATGACGTCACGAAAAACCGTCCTATGACGTTACGGATGCTGTCAAAATACTTGTCATGTGCGTGTTGAATGCTTAAAATGGCGATTACAAGCGTGAGCTTTGGTCATTATTTGTCTGAAATCTCCAAAAGCCAGCTCGAAATTTTCTCCTTCAGCAAACACACGGCAAAAATCGACGCCTGTGCGTTCAGGGACTTCACACACAAACTTGCCCGTAGAAATCTGCCCGATTAAGGCCAAGAATGGGAAAAACAAATTCATTTGCGATACAACATGAACTGGTGGGCGAGTTGGTCTGACATATCTTAGTGAAGCAGCGCAACGGCACAAGGCCAAGGGAAGAAGAGGACAAACACAGCGCTAATTTTGTCCTTGTGCCGTTGCGCTGCTTCACTAAGATATGTCATTTGCGATGCAACCGAACACCACCTCGCTGAATAAGTTGGCACAAAGAACCAGATAACTGTGGAGAACGTTCTATGATAGTTTCAGTAAAATGAGAGGTGGCCAAAAAAAAAAGCTGCAGTTGACATTTAAGACTATAAAGCATGCCCAGGAATTTAGTTTAAATTAAATCAAGTTTGTCAATAGTGGTTAAAGATTTTGCTGTCACTAGGAAGGCGTAGATAACGTGGGACATCAAAAAACTATCGTAACTCCTTAGTTTTGCATTTATTGGAAGGTAAAGATGCAAGTTGTTTAATATGCCACCAACGCGCTGCAAAAAGTCCATGCTGCAAAAAGACCTATGTGCGTGTTCCAGGTCATCCGTTTTATAGAGAAAACGGTAAGGCATTCAATGTGAGATACAATCACGTTTGCTGATGGCTCATATCTGAACACCAGATAATTATTTACTCCGCATTTTGTAGCCGATAGAGCAACGTTTTTGATTTCGTACTTATGGCTAAAGTGCTAGAACGCCCTACACTGACAGCCTTCAAAGCAAACTGTTAAAGCGCTCAGCAGTCACAGCCTTGATAACACAAGCCTGGCATTGCCAAATATACATGAATATAAAGTGATTCCGGTATGGCTTTCTTTATACCGGAATGGCAGCGCTCAGGCCTATGTCAGTGAGAAACTACTCTTGTGACTGAAATTAATCGGCTCGAGATTGCCAACGAATGCGCACTGTGCTTTGCTCCAAAGCGCTAAAACCACTTTATTGCAGTTCCTATTTCAGTGGTGAAATACATTTAACGTGATGGGCTTTCAACTGAACTACACTTATCCTCATATGTCCATGAATAATAAGTCGCGCTATGGAGCTAGATAGCAAATACGATAAGCATTCTTCCTCTAAAAGGTAATCGTGTAAAAAGAGCGCAGACTTTCCATGTAATGACGGCAACTTAGGTCTTTGTCGAGAGTGCTTGCAAGTACAACCACGTACCTGGTACGCCAGGCTGCATCATGGCCACGTCTTGGACGGAGAATTCGGGAGCTGCAGAGGAGCAGTACGCAATGTTTGTAGTGGGCTAATTGGGGCTAAATTTCATCCTTCGCATATGTTTTGCCACTTTTAACAAGATTTGTCAGTGAACTCATGATCTTATCATTGTTGATAAGTTAAGCTGGGAAAGAACAAGACCAGGTGACGAGACAATCAGGAGTGCTTCCTATTCTTTAAAAATACAGTAACAGTTCAGGGGACTTATGTGACCACCTCATACCGCATAGCAACGCTATCGTTACAGCAGAAGTTTTTCGAAAATTATCATCAGCTGATATTCGCACCACATTCCTTAGAGTCAGCTCGCACCTTTTGAAAAAACTTTTATTCAAAAAAGCAGCCAATAGTTTACAAGGTCAAAAGTCAGGAAACAGACACCCAGACTGTTTCGACAAAATGATGACGTCACGAGAGACCGTTCAATGAGGATACGGATGCTGTCACAAAACTTATGTGCGGGTTGTTTGTGTAAACTGGCGATTATACGTGCGAGCTTTGGATACTATTTCTCTGAAATGTCCAAAAGCCAGCTCGAAGCCTTATCCTTAAGCAAACACAGGGTGGAAGTCGACGGCGGTGCGTTCAGTGGCCTCACAGGCACAAACTTTCCCGTAGAAATTTCCCCGATTGAGGCAATGAACGACAAAAGCTTAAAATTCATTTGTGATGCAACCAAACGTCACCCGGCTTAAAAATATGGCACAAAGGGCCAAGAAACTTCGCAGAACATTCTGTGAAAGTTTCAGTAAACTCAGAGGAGACCAGAAAAACTCCGCAGTTGCCCATTAAGGCTAAAAGCATCGCTAGTAGTTTATTTTGTATTATATTAAGTTTGTTATTATTCGTTAAAGAGGTGGATCCCCTGAATAGAATGCAGTAGTTAACGTGGCATATCAACAAACTATCGTAAATTTTGAGTTTTGCATTTCTTGGCAGGTAAAACTGGAGATTGTTTAGTATGCCGCCTACTCGAGAAGTCATTGCTGCAAAAAAGATCTATACGTGTGCTGCACATCATTTGTTTTATAGAGAATACGCCTGGGCGTTTAATGTGAGAAACAATCTCGTTTCGTTGTACTTCATATTTTAACACCAAAATATTATTTATTCTGCACATCATCGTTTTTGTTTTCTTATTCTTGGTTAAACAGTTACAGCGCTCAGCAGTGACAACCTTGATAACAGAAACCTGGCATTGTAAACTAAATATTGATATAAGGTGATTCCGGCACGGCTTTCTCCTGCATCCGAATGGCAGCGCTCAGGCCTATGCCAATCAGTAATTACTCTCGTGAATGAGTTAAACCTGCCCGAGATGAGCCCCTATTACTCACTGCGTCTTGCTCGCAAGCGCTCAAACCGCTTTATTTCAGTTTTTGTTTCAGTCGTGAAAGACATTTAACGTAATTGACTTTCAACTGAACCTCCATCGTCCGCATATCCCCATCAAGAATAAGTCGCTCTAATGTACTAGATAGCAAATACGCTAAGCATTGACCCTGTAATGCGTAAGCGTTTGAAAAGAGCGCCCACTTTCCTTGTAATGATGTCAACTGAATACCTTGTCGAAAGCGCTTGCAGGTGCAGCCACGTACCTGATACGCCAGGCTGCATCATGGCCACGTCTTGGACGGAGAATTCGGGAGCTGCAGAAGAGCATTACTCAATGTTTAGAGGGGGCTAAATTTCATCCTTCTTATAGTTTTTGCCAACACGAACAAGTTTTGTCAGTTAACTCGTGATATTAGTGTTGTTGTTAACTTAAGCTGGGACAGAACAAAACTAACACACCAGAGAATCGGGAGTTACGATTCTTTCAAAATGCCGTAACGGTCAAGGGGCTTTCCCTGACCACCGCATACAGCATAGCCGTGCTATCGCATTAGTAGAGGATTTTCGAACATTTTAACCTTATGTTCACATCACATTCTTTAGAGTCTGCTCGCACCGTTTGAAAAAAGGTTTTAAAATTAGCCAGCAGTAGTTAACAAGGTACAAATCTAGAAAACCGACACCAAAACTAGGTTTCATCCAAATGATGACGTCAGGACAGACCGCCCTATGACGTCACGGATTCTGTCACTAAGCTTATCATGCGCGTGTTGATTCTGACACCCAAAATAGGTTTCGTCAAAATGACGTTCTTACAGACTGCCCTATGACGTCACGGATGCTGTCATGAAACTTATCGGGTGCTTATTGATTGCCTAAACTCGCCATAATATGTGAAAGCTTCGGTCATTATGTGTCTGAAATGTCCAAAAGTCAGCTCGAAATCTCCTTCAGGAAACACACGGCAAAAATCTACAGCCGTGCGGTGAGTGACGTCCCACACAATAACTTGCCCGCATAAATGTCCCCGATTGAGGCCTTGAAAGGGGAAAACTAAAAATTCATTTGCGATGCACCCAAATAGCACACCATGCAGTAACTTGCCCCAAATGGCCAGAAATTACGGAGAGCCTTCTATAAAAGTTTCATTGAAATCAGACGAGACCAAAAAAAAAACCGCCGCAGTTCCTTTTTGAAACTATAAAACATCCCTAGGAATTTATTTCGAATTATATTCGGTTTGTTAGTATTGGCTAAAGGGGTGGTTCTCTTCAGTACAAGGCAGTAGTTATAGTGGCGCATGAACAAATTATCGTAAATTCTGAGTGTTACATTTCTTGGCAGGAAAATCTGTAAATTGTTTAGTATGCCGCCTACGCACGAAGTCGCTGCAGCAACAAAAAAAAAACATCTGTGTTCGTGTTGCAGACCATTTGTTTTATAGAGAATACGCTAAGGCATGTAACGTGAGATACAATCTCGATTGGTGATGCTTCCTATCTTAGCCCCAAATAATTATTTGATCTGCATGCTTTACCTCACACAGCATCGTTCTTGCGTTCGCCTTTAAGACTAAATTCTCAGAACACTCAACAGTGAGAGCCTTTACAATGCAATCCTGCCATTGCTAACTATATGTGGACATACGTTGATTCTGGTATGGCCTTCTTATCATCCTCATCCACATATCCCCATGAAGAATAAGTCGCTCTATGGAGCTAGATAGCAAATACGCTAAACATTGTCCCTCTAAACTGTAAGCGTCTATACAGCGCGCCCGCTTTCCACTTAATGATATCAACTGAATGCCTCCTTGAAAGTGCTTGTAGATGCAACCACGTACCTGGTACGCCAGCCTGTATCATGACCCCGTCTTGGACGGAGAATTCGGGAGCTGCAGGGGAGTGGTACACAATGTTTATAGTGAGCTAATTGGGCTAAATTTCATCCTTCTCATGATTTTTGCCACGATGAACAAGATCTCCACTTAGGTCGTGATCTTAGCGTTGTTGATAAGTTAAGCTTGGACAGAACAAGACTAGGAGACGAGGCAATCAGGAGTGCTTCCTATTCTTTCAAAATGCCGTAACAGTTGAGGGGATTTATGTGACCACCTCATATCGCGTAGCAACGCAATCGTTATAGCAGAGGTTTTTCGAAAATTTTCACCTGATATTCGCACCATACTCCTTAGAGTCAGCTCGCACCTTTAGAAAAAGGTTTGCAAAATAGCAAGCAGTCGTTAACGAGGTCAAAGGGCAGGAAACCGAAACCTAAACTATGTTTCGTCTTAATGATAACGTCACGACAGACCTTTGTATGACGTCACGGATGCTGTCACTAAACGTATCCTGTGCGCGTTGATTCTCTTAACTGGCCGTAAAATGACTGTGTGTTCAGTGACGTCACACACACAACCTTGCCCCTAGAAATCTCCCCAAATAGGCCCATAAACGGGAAAGACTTAAAAGTCATTTACGATGCAACCTAACGCTGTATAACTTGCCACAAACAGCAAGGAAACTGCGCAGAACGCTTTGTGAAAGCTTCAGTAAAATCATGGGAGGCAAAAAAAGCCGCAGTTTCCTTTTAAAACTATAATGCATCCCAAGCAGTTTATTTTGGATTACAACATTTTTAATATTGATAAAAGAAGTACTTCCCCTCACGAGAAGGCAGTAGATAACTTAGGACAACAACAAACTATCGTAAATTATGTTCTGCATTTCTTGGCAGGAAAAACCGTAAAACGTTTAATATGCAGCCTAGGCTCGAAGTCCTTGCTGCAGAAAGGTCTACATGCGTGTTGCAGGTCATTTGTTTTACAGAGGAAAGGCTAATTCATTCAACATGAGATACAATCTCGATTGGTGATGCTTTATTTTTTAACAGAAAATAGTTATTCATTCCACATTTTTTTTAGCCGATACAACATTGTTATTGTTTTCGTATTTATGGTTAAACAGGTAGAGTGCTCAACAGTTAGAGCCTTGATAACGGAAGCCTGGCATTGAAAGCTATGCATGAATATAAGGTGATTCTGGTGTAGCTTTTTTCGTACCCAAATGGCGGCGCTCGGGCCTACGCCATTGAGTAATCACGCTCGTGATTGAAATAAATCTGCTCGATATCGACAAAGAGTATACACTCTGTCTTGCTCCTAAGCGCTGAAACCTCTTTATTTCTGTTCCTGTTTCAGTAGTGAAAGACATTTAACTCGACTGGGTTTCAACTGAACCTTCATCATCCGCATATCCCCATCAAAATTAAGTCACTCTATGGGGTTAGCAAAGACATTATGCATTGTTCCTCCAAAAGGTAAGTGTTTTTAGAAAGAGCGGCCACTTTCCAATTAATGATGGAAACAGCGTGCCTTGTCAAAAGTGCTTTCAGATGCAACCACGTACCCGATATGCCAGGCCGTACGCCAGACTGGTAGGATAGACTGTCTTGGACGGAGAATTCGGCAGCTGCGGGTGAGCAGTACACAATGTTTAGAGTGGGTAAATTTCATCCCTCGCATGGTTTTTGCCACCATGAACAAGCTTCGTCAGTTAAGCTATGATCTTAGCGTTGCTGATAAGTTACACTGCGAAAAATCAACCCAAGAGACGAAACAATCGTGAGTTGTTCCGGTTCTTGCAAAGTGCCGTCAGATTATGAACCTTTATTTGATTGCGTGAGCATAAGCTTCGATCTGAGAGGCAGCAAATTGAGGCGGCGTGATGTATGATAGTTAAGATTTGAAGACGTCTTTCCGCCTGTGGAACGGCCAACGCGCAAAAAGCCGATAACAGTCAGATAACCACCCTGCTGGCTCAAGCGCCAGTCAGTAGAGGAAGCTCGTGTGAGAACTTGCCCGATTGAGAAACCTAATTCTTGTGTAAACGCTTAAAGAAATACATACAGCTATAGAAGCTGATGGAGAATGAGCGCAGTAACAATTAGAGCATATATATAACACTCACACCTGAATGTTTTACTAGGGCGAGGATGAGCTTTATCCGCCTTGTCCTTTGAAAACACTGAACTCTCATTGCTGTTACTCCAGAATTCTCACTGCATGAATGAAAGCATTGCCTCTAATTGCTTCTATCCCTTTCTCTACTTGGGTCTGTGCTCACAAGACTGAGTCACTAAAAATTCCTTAAATCGGCGCTTTTGAATTTGAAAGCGTTATGGCAGAAAATGTCGCAAGTTATGCATTGTGGCTTTAGGTGCACATTTAGGAAGTTCTTAGAACTGAACAATATTAAGGGTTTTCACGTTTTATCAATTGGCTTGTCGCCTATAAAAACTGGGTGTAGCTGCTGATGACGAATGTTCCCAATAGAGGAATCTCGCAGTGGAATAAGAGTACGTGAAGCGAGCGTGACTCAACGTCGGATTTAAGCTTGCTCGGAGCCAGAAGTGCTCTGTTTACACTTTCTGATTCCTCCTGGCGTACGAAAGTTGTAAGCGGAAATAGCTGCCTCACCTGATAAGCATTGAATACATTAAACCAGTTAACTGCGCAATGACGAAGACAGTCTACACTCACCCATGGCTGTAAGATCGCTCCATAAAACCAAAGCGGACAGTGGAGAACTGAACTAGAAGGCAGTGCCACGGAAGCAGCTCAGAAGCGGCGGGCAGCTGCGCCGAGAGGAATGCGCTATCATGGTCCATGGCACGCGTATTCCAATCTCGTGCCCTGTTCTGGTGTGTACTGCTCGTCCTTTAATTTGAGCGCACTTACGCAAGGAAAACGTAAATGCACTGGCTTTAATGAAATGAAATCTTTATTTTCCATCAAATAGAGATGGGGAGATTGTAGAAAAAAAGCTGTCCTTGGACAGCTTGACGGGTCCACAATCCCTTATTTTGGCAAAGTGTCAGCATCACATAACATACTCTTGACATCCAAACATATACATACATATTTATATGATACAGATATAGTACTCGTAGTAAACGAAAACAACAGAAAACAACAAACAGAACAGAAAACAGCGGAACTCACTTCTACAAATCCAAAAGAAAACAACAGCAAGGCTAGATAACATTACATAGAAACCAAATAAGCTCTGTTTTCTTTTTAATATGTCTCCGTGATTTAAGGAAGAAAAACAGTGTTTTTTCGAATTCGAAACAGAGACATTCAGAGAAGCACTGTAGAAATTTCTATCCGGAAAAAGAGGAAATGTATTGTGGTTCATGTCATCATCATCATCATCATCATCATGTGTTTTCCGTACACGTTTCAGTTCTTGTTCCGGTTTTGTGGATTGTCTTGTATTCTTGTCTTGTGACGTCATCTCGTGTATGTATAGGCTGTGTCCTTCCAATAATGCAGCTTGGTCTTGTTCTTGGTCATGGGACAGCAGCACGGACTCGACTCTCCTTACTAAGACGGCCAACACCACACTGTTGACGAGGATGGGATAGGCCTAACAGAATAGGGGCATGGTATCCCCAGTATCTTGCAGTAATCCGATGACATCCGTTATCTTATGAAGTAATCGTCCAGCCATTATCTGCTATGTAAGCTGCCCGAAGAAGCCCCGTCGACATAGATGTAATATTTCGAAGGCATTGCACATTTTCTTCCAGTTTTCTTCAACTTCGTCGCCTAGCGTGGTTGCCACCAGTCAGGTCGTCACCTGATGAGCCACAGCCTGCTGGGATGCTGTCCTCCGTGCAAAGTCCGTGCTGCTGTCCCATGACCAAGAACAAGACCAAGCCGCTTTATTGGACGGACACAGCCTATATGTACACGAGATGACGTCACAAGACAAGAATACAAGACAATCCACATAACCGAGAGAGAGAGAGAGAGAGAGAGAGAGAGAGAGAGGGAAAACAAGAATTGAAACAAGTACGGAAAACACATGAACCACAATACAACAGGAGAGATCCTTTCTTGTGGTCCAATTATGTAATAGAGACAGCGAGAAACTCTAAAAATTAATAATCCATGTTTAACGCCCAGAACGTTTTTTAGGAAAACAAAAACAAATATTAGCAAAGCGCACATCGCACTTTACTCATTCGGCGCATACGGCGCTTCCGCATTATGTGCCGCACTGACACACACAAAAAAAGGTAAATTCCCTTCTTCATTTCTTCATACCTGCGAAATCTTATCTTTGATTTCATAAAAATCATTTGATAAATTTCCTCACAGATGTCTCTTATAAAACCTCTCATGGTTAAATATTACGTATTCGGTCTCTAATAGACTTTATTTCTTCCTCACTAACCGAAAGGAATTCGTCTGCGCACGAAAGTGCTCATCCTAAATATCCCGTATAATCTTCGGAGTCCATCAAGATACACCATCCGGACCCTGACTTTTCCCTGTTTACAATAACGGCCGGTAGGAAAACGTAACTAAGTGCACCAGAACGCATAAGTAATGCATCAGGATACAGCTGAGACGTGCCAATTAGCAGGCTGGTTAACTAATGTTCAGCAGTTAACTTTTTAACTATTACCGTTATGCTCATGTTAGGAACAGCGCTAACAAAGTACAGAGCGAAAACACAACACAGGCGCTGCTCAATTCTCGCTCCGTCCTGAGTTAGCGCTGTTACCAACATGATTGTAAACCAACAACCCCAACTCTCCACTCTGCCGTTAGGCTCCTTAATTAATGAGCGGCATGCAGCCTACCGTGAGTAATATCCATATGAGATTTCAGAACTTCAAAAACAAGATTACCCTGAGCGCTGTGGCTCAACAAATTTCAACTATTTCGATGAGTTACCTGCACTGGAGAAGTTGCTTTGCGTGCAAGGTTCTCGATAGCGCTTGTATTTTGGCATATATTTTGGTTTGCCAGTGAGAAAGGCCAGTGATGACGACACCTGTTTTAAGGCGAAATTGCTGCCTCATCGTTGTCCACAGAAGGCTATCAGAAGAAGCTTGTCAGCTGAGGTGTCAATCTTTTGACGGGTGTCCACCGAGATATGTGAGACAGTCACTGCGTAATTTCCTTTCCTCAAATACAATTTTCATTTTCTTCGTTACGGCACCTCTCTCTTCTTACTCTCCGACTTCCTCCCTTCCTGTACGATGCGGTTCAGGTGTCGATAGAGATGACAGGGAATTACTGCGCCATTTCCGTTCCTCAACAAGCGTTTCGTTCGAAGGGCAAATCATCGCACCGAACTGGTGGTGGCGTTCCTTGGACTCCCTGGCAGCACTACAATACGCTGTCGCGTTCCACTCCTAAAGACGAAGCTTAAGCGTCATTAACTAGCAGTTAATTAGCAATTAGTCATCAATCAGCAATTAGCCATTAAATGGTAATTTGTCATTACTTAGTAGTTAGTCATTATTTATGCGCGACGTCACCCGTTTCACAAAGGCAGTCAAAGTGGTGCGGAAAACGCTTTCGCCTCTACGCGCTTTAGACAGTCGAAGTGCCGCCTTAATTTTTAAATAAAAAAAAAATTCATAAAAACTATGTTTTAGTTAAAGGAGCCAACTTTTTAATTGCGCAATAATCTGTGTTTACAGGCCGACTTAAAAACCTCTTCGGCGTCATTTCACGAAAGAGGTTCTGCGTGCGGACGAGCAAGTAGTCGTCATTTCAGGACTGCCCATTATCTGCCCCCGAAACACATGAAAGACTGGACACGTACATGCCTTCCCGCAAACATTAGTTGAAGTTTACTGATCATGCTCATAACTTGCTCAAAAGTTCTGCTTTTTCTGCTGATTTCGGATAACAGTATCAGATTTTATATTGTCTGCGATATTGATATCATTCATTATTAATTGTTTATTCCTATTTTTTCCTCTCAGAGGAATCAGCAGCACCTCTGCACTGCCGGTTGCCGCTGTTATACTAACTCCGGTAGTCGACGATTATGCATTTCTTGCACCAATTACCTCCTGCCGGCGAACCAGGATGAAGAAGTTGAGGACCGACGGCTCAACACGAGCGCGCGTCTCGCAACAAAAGGCGTGCACAGTTTGAAGCACGGAAGACGAACGGCTGTTTTTTGCTCAGCTCAGGCAGCTAGGCTTTCTTCGACGTCAAGCGTCCCTACTCGGTTCCTGTGTTTGCACATCTCAGCAATGGGTAAGCCCTAACCTCGCCCCCGCCGCTGAAGCCGCCATTGCGCTCAGGTCCAGTTCCGCTGTTGAATTCGCTAAAGCTCTCTCGGGAGGGAATGGGTCCGTCAACTAGCTTGAGCCAGAAACCAGCGGTTACGCAGGCTGTCCAGATGAAGAATGCCGAGCGCCCGTCACAGGGTAGCCAGACAGCTACTAACGCATCATGCTGATTGTTCTGACATAAGGCTGTTCAGAGGACGAATACTTAGCACCAGTCATTAGGTAGAAAGACAGTTACGGAAGCAGTGAGCCGACTGTTCTGAGATTAATGTGGAACCGATGTTACCCCGATAAGGCGAAATGATTTTCCTGCCGTAAATTTTACTGCAATGGCACTACAATGCGCATTTCCTGTTTCGGGCATAGGTTACGTGTCTGAAAGCATTTAGTGTGAAGGCCTTCATGGTGAATGTCTTCGGGGTAATTGTGCTTTGCTCAAAGAAATTTAGGCCAACGACCTATACAGTAAAGGCCTTCAGGTCAAATGCCTTTAGCACGTAAGGACCTGAAGTGCCCATCGTAGCTAGTGCTACTGCTCGATATCACACGCTGAGGCATTCTAACCAGTCTGGTATTTTTTAGCAATAGACCTGGATCACGCGACAGCCTTTATAAATTGTTGTTTGATCCGGAGTTCAATAAGCAATGTACCTCTGGAACACCGGGATTTCAGACGCCTGTTAGTGTACTAGCATTAGGACCCCTAGTCAGCGATTTCGCCTCTATCTGTCTGGCTACGTGGCCAATGTCTGCCTGGCCACAGGACTCGGAGAAAACTTCCCGCTGTGCGGTTGGCTGTTAAATTTGATTGTCGCGAGATGTTGTTTGCGAAGAGAACCTTGGTCTCACAGGCCTCTCCGGTGGTGGCGCCTGCCATCGCACAGCAAAGGCGCGTCAGAGAGGGGCCAATTCCGCATATATGGGTGTTAACTCATTAAGTAAATCGTGTCATAATCTTAAGGCAGCGCTTAAATTCGATGCCTCCGCTCTTTGTCTGAAGTCTGCTTGACCGAGCCATGAATCGAAACCAAAGTGAACAACTAAATGCAAGCGGATGTAATTTTCGTTTGGCCTAACGACTCTAAATTGTTCGGCAATTTTTTCGGAGATAACCTTGCTCTGATGACCACTTCTTGGTTATGTGTTTTTAAGTTTTTCCTCGTTTTCCCCTGTTTTCTTAGCAGTACGAAAAATTAGCACGGCGATGACTCAGCACTACCGCTGTGCTGCTACTTTGAGAAAGAAGAGCGCGCTTAAAACAGCCAAGTTTGACGTTCTCTTGCACTGCACCGAATCTTTCTGCTCTTTTCATTTCTCAATAAAGTAAACTGTCGGCAGTGGCAAGAAACTGCCCGCACTATCGGAGAGCCTGTAATTATAGCCCACTAATATGACAAAGAAAACACAAACAGCATGTGGGATCTAATTCAGCTCTTAGATGACTGGCTTTCACGAAATTCGTGAACACAGAGTTTATCTTATCGCTCCAGTTGTTTATCTTGCTCTAGCAAGTGCACTCCTGCTATGGTCCGGGAAGAAGTTCCGAGAATATTGAAAAATAAGCGCCGAGGGCACTAATTTTGGCAGTGTACTTGTTTACAGATACCAAAAAGCACGCACAGTAGTGAATTAAGATATCTATAATTCATCCTATATTAAGCTACATGCATTACTTTCATATGTATTCAGACAACTCGGACTTGGGAATACTGAACGATCTGTTTCACTGCACTTACACCCGTTGTATTTTGGAGAAGTACAGCGATGCTGTTCAGCAGATTTTCATGACATATTTATCACTCGACATTGCAGATCCCCACATGTCTTGCAGGAAGTTTGCTGCTACAGTGATGAAGTTCAAGTCGATAGTGGGCATACATCTCGACATAATCTGTCGCGCCCGCATAGCATTTAAGCTTACTGGTTGCATTTTGCGTCAGCTGGAGCTTTGTGGATTTTGCAGAGAAAGTCAATTCAATGAACCTGAAGAATGTAGCAGTACCGCCATCAACTGCTAGAGCTCATATATTCTGTCAGAAAGGGTTTCAAATATATATAGTAGGGAGATAAAGGATAGCTGTGCTTCATTTTTTACTTTCGTTTTCTTCCCAGGTGACGCCACGAATTACTCCATGTTCTCCCGGTTCACGGGCTGGGGTGCGTAAGCATTTGCGAAACAGTTTTCCCAACAGCTGTCAGAGTAATCACATTACAATTCTGAGCTCATCTTGTCAATTGCAGGCTCTGGATACTCCACACAGGGAATGACGAAAGGCAAGTATAAAACGTTGACTCCACAAAGGAGCGTTGCTGTCACACAAAGCCAGGAGTTCGTATGCGCGTTTAGTCAAATATGAGTTCAGAGGAGGAGTCGGCGAAGCTCCCATGTAGGAAGCCTATATGGGGCCGTGTGAGTCATGCAACCCTTCCCAGTATGGCGCTAATGCGAGGTGCTTTCCAGTAGGTTAATGCTGTGCAGTTCGTCGCTCACTTTTTGAAGAGTTGTAGGTGGCTCATATTAGGCGAGCATAGTTGTGAAAGTCGGGCGCTCACAGGCATAACGTTGGCTGTTCACTATTCGCCTAGTCCTTGGCTCTGATACTCCGCACTGGGGACCGACGCTTCATTGAGAGGGGCTGCCCTAGTCGCAGATGCCCGCGGGAGAGTCAAATGCACAAAATTCTGGGCTACCAGTGTAATTACATATGCCATATCGCACAGCATGGTTGTAATTCAGCCCAGCTTATGAAATGATTTCCTTGAAGCTACTAGAGCAACCACTCCACAGAATTAGTGGACGGACTGCATTTCATTTAACTATAGGCGCACGTAACTAGTCATTTCCGCCAGCAAAGCTCTACGGTATGCGTGTCATATCCTGTGATTGCGGGCCAGCACACCGAGAAGGCCTTCTTTAGTGAGTGTTGCGCCATCTGAATGTTCCTCTGATTAAACCCATGAGGTGTTTCTTAATGAGTGGTTTCGATTTCTAGCAAAAGATATTTAGTTTAAAAAGAAACTATTGCTGGCCTGTATTTGATTCCGGAATATCTGGAATGGTTGTCCGAGATTTGCCACGACATTACCAATTTTGACTTGTATTTAGAATCATATTAATAACTAGTGAGAGGTCGCAGAAGAAAATTAACAGCTACTTATTGGCTGATGTGCTCGGATTAAAAACTTCTCAGACAACTCAAAATGAGTCTCTTTGCACCTTGAGACATTTCATATCCTGTCGCATACGTGACGAACTGGATATATCGGCGGTGGCACAACTAAGACATGTCTATCCAATGCTAACAGCTCTCCTATGGGCGCAAAGAAATCGAAGAATAAGAGGGCACCTTCTTTTCTCTTTAAGAGGTTACGTGAGTCTAAAGTCTGACGAAAATATCGTTACCCTTTTATACGTCAATTATAGGGTGGTGGAGTTGATGTCCACCAAGATCGTGTAACTAGGGCAAAACTTCAAGGACCTAATACGACTTTTCTCAGTGTTGCTTACTACAGGTAAAGGAACTTTTACCAGTGATCGTGACTCATATTAGCTCCATGGTTTGGAGTATGATTTGTAGTGCTCTAGGGCTTAGAGTATGGTCTCTTTGAAGCACCTTACTCTCACCTCCTTACGACAACTGCGAAGCCATCAACAAAGCCTCCGATGGGGATCATTTGTGGAAAGGGTCGTTTGACCGACATGATTTAGTGTGAATGGCTGAATTCTTCTTCTAGGCAGTAATTGACGTCAACACGTCTTCTGCAACACGTGATGGCGAAAATTACGGTAAAAAATTGTGTAGTGAATGCCTCGTTTCTATCATTAAATTTTTCTGATGACAACGAAGCTGCCATTACATCACCACCTTCACTGAAGTGTACCTCATACGCTG
Source organism: Amblyomma mixtum (assembly GCF_055824585.1). Taxonomy (NCBI): domain Eukaryota; kingdom Metazoa; phylum Arthropoda; class Arachnida; order Ixodida; family Ixodidae; genus Amblyomma; species Amblyomma mixtum. The sequence goes on along the minus strand of NC_143019.1, from coordinate 30,243,736 downwards.
GCAATACGTTACAAACAGTAACGCTTATATGACTGGGGGAAGGATGTTTCTTATGTGACGCTAAGAACATATTGCACTTCGCATTTCGGTACAGACGAAATCGAGTAAGTATCTCGGCTACTTCAATTGTTTCACTGTAATTACGAGGTTAACTAGCGACCAACCTGCGATAAGTATATATTGTATGATGGCACAACAGTTAAATATTCTATATTCTAGCCCATTCTGCGCAATCGATAACGCCCTGTCTTATTCCCGTTTAAGGAAACTATCTACCCTGGTCACTTTAAAGCAACTCACCAAGAAAATGCGATTGAACGAACGAAATGCATCAGAGGTATTCATTGTTGTTGCAGTGTCACTAGCGTGACATAAAACCATTTCGGCGGATATTTTTTAAACAATTGCTGTCGCACAATTTAGCCATTAAGTCTGTGCTAGCAGCAGCATCTGGTGCATGCTAGAATAAATCACAAAAGTTCGTACCATGCTCACAACCGCCTTCTCTTATGCTAGCCGTCCTGGTTAGCTCAGTTGGTAGAGTGACAGCGCTGGTGAGGAGGTGGTCCCGGGTTTGAAACCCAGACCATAAAGAATTTTCTGATAAATGGAAAGTGTTTCGAAAGCTGTATACTTTTCTTCTGTCCCCGTATAAGTACGCTTGGGTGTACGGTGATGAGTATTCAGTCCCTTAAAAAATACTCCACGTTGAGTGGTTCCCCTTAGCGTGGAATGAAAATTTAGTGGTGTAGCGTCGTGAAACAACACGTAAGAAGAAGGTATAAGCACACCAACGGCGTGCACTTTCAGTGAGAGGACGCGGACTAGAACAATGCTTGGCTTATGTGCCATCGTCTGCCTCCTGGCCATGATTGCGACAGCTGGGATTGCCATTGCATTAAGTGGTGAGTTTTTCTTCATGTTACGTTTTGCTCATAGGAACTAAGCAACTATTTTACAAATCATTGTTGCAATAGCAGCAACGGTGGCCCTCAATACATTCCATTTGTTTGAAATGGGATAAAAAAAGTATCGAGGAAATAAACAACGAAAGAAAAAATGAAATAAAGAAGTCTGTAAAGCAGCTGAAATTTCATGCCACTATAAAGACGAAGTTCTTCTAACGCTGGCTAAGCTAGAGTTTAGAGCAGCTCTGACAATACTTAAAGAGAAAGGACATCGAGAGATAAAGCTTCCTCCATGGAGACGATAACTTTCACTATGTTTGAAAGATTCTTAATACTACACTTCAAGCAGTTTAGTACGCACCTGCAGACAAACTGGGCACTGTTTACCTCGACCGTTAAACATTGGTGGCGCTGTACGCTGAAGTGTACACATTGAAAAGTGGGAACTACTACCGAGAATGTTCTATGCATTGTAGGGAGTTATAGTGCTTCAAGCTGATTCAGCCCTGTTAGTTCCTAAGTGATACCTGTGAAAACTTTAGGCCAAACTGGCGCTAAGGTGGCCTTTTAAATATTTCAATGTCAAATGATTGCCTTTTCACCCTTGTGTCAATAGGTATTCTATCCTGTTTTACATCGCCCACGAGCAATTCTTATTAGTTAGAGATGTTTATGGTAGCTGTTTAATTGGCTTGCCTTACATGCTTATTGTCATGTGTTCTTGAAAATGTCACTGTACCCTGTAACCTTGGCATGTGTACATATGTAAATAATTTTTTTTCTAAACACTTCTCATCACGGCCTTTTAATATTGGTGTAGAAACAGTTACCGGTACAAATATCTTCTTCTAGAACTTCAATGGCGTAGGAATAAAAATAATGAAAAAAAACACATGACCTTCTGGTTTATACAGCACTAATTTGGCAGATTTTTCCATGTTGTTTGCGACGACTGCGAGAAATACTTACCGCTGGCCGCTATTTTCCAAACAAGGCCTTTTGGAGCTTACTGATTCTTTTACTGCCGAGTCTGTTGCACTTAATAGGCTAACAAAAACACTGCGGAAAAACTTCTGCAGAAGATAAAAGCAGCAGGAAAGTGGAAGAAACCGAACTTGAAAGAGAGAAAACATATTTTTTCCTAACATAGGGAGGCTAAAACCCTTCGAACTTGGGACTCAGATGCCAGAAAATTTGGTTTTGAGAATTTCTTATCGCTCTCCTGACAACTCTCGCAACTTGGTGCTTCGCCGAATCTTGTAAAATCCAAAAGGTGAAACATGCGTTGCCTACATACTTCCCTTTGTTGTGCCGCCGCCATGCCTCAGTGGTTATGGTGCTCGGCTGCTGACCCAAATGACGCGTGTTCGATCCTGGCCGCGGTGGTCAAATTTACGTGGAGACGAAATTATAGAGACCCGTGTACTGTGCGATGTCAGAGCACGTTAAAGAACCCCAGGAGGTCGAAATTTCCGGAGCCCTCCACTACGGCGTCCCTCATAGCCTGAGTCGCTTTGGGACGTTAAACCCCCCTAAACCCAAACTGCCCTTCGTTGCTCTACGTGCATTTTGCGAAGACTGGACGTTGCTGAACTGGTAATCTGCGCCACCATGGTGTAGGTATCTTAACCTCTTAACGTGGTGCGAAGCTGACCGCGCATAGAGTCACGCACGAATTTCACCCGGTGTGGACCTCCTTGCTTGAACGTGCAAAGGATGAACTTGAAGGGAGATAACGGAAGTTCCACAAATTCCCATATTCGGTGCTTGTACGTTTCCTAGTGGGCCTTGTCGTTACCATATAAAAAGTGCGATGATCTTCGGATGTGGCTTAAAGTTTGTTCTTATTTTTCGTGCCCAACAATATAGAGACCTTTCTTATCGTCGCTCGCGGAAAAGTTCCATCGGTAAAGTTTCATTGGCAATCCCCTGTTTTCCGTTCCTCACCATCCTCGGTCCTATCTAGTAGCACATTTCCTCATTTTGAAATTCAGTAACCCCCTAGAGAATAGTTGAGGCGGGCTCTACACCTCCATTGGACTGCGTCCATAAGTAGCGGCTTTATTCGTCGATCATGCTGTATGATAGTATGAATGCATACCGACTCGCCCAGATCTCAGCTTTACTTTATTCGTGGAGGATGCTGCGTTCTTTGGGAGCCATCATATGCCGTAAGCCGCTATATAAGATCCGTGAGCGATAATAATTAAGCGCACTGGTGTGGGCGTCAATTAAAAAACCGCCTATAAACACACAAGCACGATGACTACACCCTTTTTTAGTGAATACTGTGGGAAACCACACTGAAATCGCCATCAGCGTCCTGAATTAACATATCGCGGTTATTTTTAAGCAATGAGTTAAACAGGCTACTTGTTCCTGTATTTACAGCTATCTGAAATAGCTCTCCCGCATCTTTTTTCCGTCTTTCTGCTCATTTTTTTTTTCTCCGATTTCATCCGCCCTTCCTCCATCAGGTGGCGACCAGGACGGCGATGCGACGGACTATGCACAGGACGATGCAGTCGCAACGCCGCCGGTGAGTTGCTGTCTGTTTGTTCTGAATGCTCTTTCCTAAAAGGGAAACACCGATGGCACAATTCTCAATGTCAGCTTATAAAGAAAAGCATATGCGATCGGCACTTGTTCTCTTAGATTTCTCTCGCTACAAGAGGTCTTGCAAGGATTCAGAAGACAAACTGAAGTTGGCCTATGCTGATAGACTGCCACGTTTCATCGAGAAAGTCTCTATGTTCACTAAAAACACAGCTTTGAATGAGCTGGGAAAGGTCAAAGATCAAATATGGACTTGCGGCTTCAAAACAGGTGCAAACTGCCATTCGTGAAAAGTTGTTTTTAACGCGCATAGCGGAATATAAACTGTACCGCCGGGAACTTGATTACGGCGACCACGCTGTCGTTTTAATTTTTATGTCTTTACTTGAATCAAATTACGGGAAAATTTTCAAACCGGTTAGTTGGGAAAGAATCGCGTCTTTTGCAGCCATTAAAACATTCATGTAGACTGAAAGAGCCACAGAATATGTTTTTCATAACAACTTGGAGAAAGCGCCCCCTAAAGACGGTCATGCACTTTATATGTACATGGCTGACTTGAACGTCTACACGATGTCAGAACTTGTCGATCATGAAGTGGCGTCCGTTGTTTCAACTGTTAAGGAGAAGTGAGCCGCCTGCTACGAAGGTCAAGAACGCGTGAGTACTGTTAGTCGGCAGCTTCAGCATTTCAGAGAAGTCTCGCCAGCTTGGTGACTCTTGGCAAAGGTACTTGCGTCCCGTAAAGCCCATCCTTGAGTGCTTCGATGCGTCTACTGCAGGTCCCAGAGGGGACATAAAAAATAAACGTTTAGAAAACGTGCAGTATGTCGCAGAAAACAGCTATTTATTTGGCGTAAATGGGGGCAAAATGTGTCGTTCCACGGTCTAATTTACTCCTTTGTTTACGCCTCTGGGCGGCACCGCAAGAGTGGCGACCCGCCGGTACCCGTGGTGACTCGTGGACCAGTCGCACCGCCACCGGCAACCACCCCAAGGAAGAAGCCGACATATACGACGAGTGAGTTCTCCAGGCCGACGAAGGCTGAATACCGGTGCCGCTATTGCCGACGTAGCTTTCCGTCACCAGTATTTTGAGGCAGCTGTTAGCCAGTCACGCTAAGCCTTGCTGCGAAAGCCTCAATAATGATAGTAGTCGTTTGCCTTAGATATAACTCACCGCAGAGACAAGGAACTCAGTCCCCTCGCAATTTTCATGTTATGGGTGATCTCTTCCTGGACGTCAAAAGCGCCGGCGTCTTGATGCATCGCACGACGTTTGTTCCATAACCATTGAAAATTTAAATACTGATCACCCTAGAATCAAGAAAAATTTAGAGCCCATTTAGGTGATCAAAACACTCTTTCGGAAGAATATGCAGTCCATTAGCCTTTTTTTTACCGGTTAGAAAATAAAAACAATAATTGGGCTTTTCTTTGTTCAACGCACTGTTTTCCGAAATAAAAAATTCTAAAATTATCATCACGGTACAGTTTAACACTTTAAGGCCCTACTCGCCCTATAGGCCTGTAAGTTAATGAATCCACATGCATACAAGCCTAGCGCCGCAGTGAAGTAGTGTCATGCTACATCGCATAGCTTAAGTAGTTCTCAGATCGAACCTTTGTAAGCACCATGTACATTTTCTGCAGCAAGAATTATCTTGTTACACTCTTTTCATGCGTCATGCACTAGCAAACCAGGCGACCCTCACCTCTCTGGAGGATTCCTGTCAACGGTCTTCGTAATGGCTAATTCTGTGCCATCACTCCTGCACTGTTCTCATTAGGTTAGGGTGATCCGTACATCAACTGCTTCCCGCTCCAAAGGATCAATATTTAGTCTCTAGCGCCCCTCAGAGTGCAGTGCAATCGACACTGTCGAGCCCTTAACTTCTAAAAAAAACTGTTTGACAAATGAAAATACTCTGTGAAGAAATCGTGGCTCACAGGGCGTAATATTTTCAGGCTGGCATTTTCGAGGTAACAGCTTCCAACTTATACTTTGCTTGCATACAAAACTGGTTTACAAAGAATTCATGCTCTGAAAAAAAAATATTGGGTTTTAGCTGACAACAGTTCTATTAGCGTCGGTGCCGTCAATTTAATTTTTCCCTTTGTTATGCGCGACAGTTTCTCTTTAAAAAAATATGCTTAGCCACCGAACTAAACGCAGCCGATAGATCACCACTCTACCGATGGCAACATTGCGATGAAAGAAGTTCCGTACATATCCCATGCTTACCGGTTGTCTCATGCATGAGCTGCATCGCATTTATAGATCTAGAAAGAAAATTTAGCGGACAGTATTGACTAACTAATGATGAATTCTATGAGCAGCCAAGCCAACTTGTATTAATTAGTTGGCATAGTGGAAGGCACTAGTGAAATCTTTTTTTTTTTTTGGCCTCCGCTTATTAGGCCGCCGGAGTATGCAAGACTTGCCCGGGATGAATAACTCATTTTTGCCGTTTCACATGAGATTACTTTGACGTACAGGCTGAACTTTCGCTATTACAGTGTGTCGTGTCCGGTCGCTGTGTTGAATGCAGCGAAAGACGCACACGGTACTTTTAGACTTCGTTTATTTAAAGCCGATGAGGGTGCGACCAGCGTCGACCGAGGCAGGAGCCGAACTGGCCGCCCGAAGAAAGGAGGGAGCTGAGAAGCGTCCACGGGAGGGAGTGGCTTCCCAGAACAGGAGGAGGGTGCGGGGGCGCACCGTGGGGGGGCATCTGGTGACAGCGTGCGACGAGGGGCAAGTGTCGTTAGGAGGAGGATTGAGTGGTCGTTAGGAGGAGGAATGCGAGTGGTCGTTAGGAGGGGGCGCACACACACAAAAGCAATAAGGGGACACAACACTTCCTTCCCCCTTAGAAAGTTGCCTGGTATCGTGCAGGGGGTCGGCGCTCACGCGTGGAGGCGCGCTGGCTTTGTGCGCTCGGGGGAGAAACACTTGTAGGCTGGCTGTTGTTCGCTGTGTCTCCTGGGTCTGTCCTGGGCGAAGTCTCTTCTTCCGGGAAGGGGTGCCAGGCTATGTGGGAAGATGGTGCACGTGCTCTCTTCGCTGGCGGACAGCTCTCAGACGGCGTCGTAAATCTACGCAGCTGGTTGAGATGTCGGCGTGCTACTGTGCCATGTATGTTGACGAGCCAAGAGCGCAGGCCTATGCGTCTGACAATTGTAGCTTACTCCCAGCGTAGCTTTTTCAGAAACTGTCGGGCGAGGACGCGCTGCCCCTCATTAAGCGTGCCGCAGCGCGGAATTGCTTTTTCTTCCCGGAACGTCTCTGCCTTTGGCTCGGGGAGGATGGCTGTGAGCTGGGTTCGCATTTCACGCTCGAACATCATTTTCGAGGGGGTCTCGCCTGTTGTGCTCTGAACCGTCGTGTGCTGCTTGAAGAGAAAGCGCGCAAGGCGGCGCTGCAGCGAGTCTGTCTGATCTCTTTCAAGGGCGCGTTTTAGCTCGGCTACGTAGCGCTCGGCTTGTCCGTTTGTCGCTGGGTGGTAGGGGGCCGATGTAACTGAGGAGATCCCGTTGTCGCGATAAAACTTGAGAATCTCCGCAGACACAAACGGTGTTCCGTTGTCAGATACTACCTTGCGTGGCAGGCCGAACGTTGCAAATAGTGATCGGAGGTTGTCAATGACTGCTGCTGAAGTCGTCTGTCCCATTTGCCTTATCTCAAGCCACTTTGTGTAGGCATCTACGACCACAAGGAAAGTGCAGCCCTCAATTGGTCCTGCAAAATCAATGTGCAGTGTGTGCCATGGTGTGTCTGGCTTTTCCCATTCTGGGACAGGAGCTTTCGGCGGGGCGCTCCGGCTGCTCTGGCAAGGCTTGCATTCTCGCACCACTGTTTCGATGTCGTTGTCAATGCCAGGCCACCACATGTAGCTTCTGGCACACTTTTTCATTGCAACGATGCCCCGATGTCCGGCGTGGATGAGAGACATAGCTTGTGCGCGTAGTTCTCTCGGCATCACAACTCGGGACCCAAATATGATGCAGCCGCGATGGGTGCTCAACTCTGTAGCTCGCCTGCGGTAAGCGTCGAAGTTGTCCCCTTTGAGTTTATGCACGTTGCCTTGTTGAACAGCTGTGTAAACTAGCCGGAGAGCTGCGCAATTCTGCGTAGATGCTGCAACTGTGCCTGCTGTAAGCGGAGGTTCTGGCAGTGCTTCGAACATCAGAACGTCGCCTGGTGGAAATGGTTCGTCAACAGTTGCGTCTAGTGGCAGACGGCTTAGCGCATCGGCGTTTTGATGTTTACCAACCATGTTCTGGCTCGGCGTCTGGTGTATGCCGCATATCATCACGCCTAGTGGAGAAAACCAGTTTCTCCCTAGAAGGCTTGATCCTGTGCCCTTCACAACAAGCAGAGGTAGCGTATGGGTCTGGCCGTTGTAGTTAACCTGCACGTTGGCAGAGCCCAATAGTGGCAGATTCTGTCCTGACCACGTTCGCAGGTGCGTGTCGTCTTGTTGCAGGGCGGGTGCGTCAGATGGCCATGAAGTTCGGAACGTGTCCTCACTGATCAGAGTACAGGCTGCGCCGGAGTCCACCTCGAACTTAATCAGCTGGTGATGTACGCTTACTTCTGTAAAAATCTTCGGTCGCGTGCCGAGATTCATGGTGTTCAGGTCGTACAACACAGATGGTGTTGCTGATGTTGTTCCATGGAGATCAGATAGCGGCGTATTCTCTGAGGCGTTGACGCTGTGATTAGGCTGGGAAGGTGACTTTATCTTGGCAAGTCTCCGTTTCGTAATGCATGCTCTTTCGATATGCCCTCGCTTGTGGCAAAAATTACACGTGGCTGACTGGAATCGACATCCCTGGGGGTTGTGTTGGTCGTCACACCGCCAGCAGCGTTGTGCCTTTTTGACCGATTTTACAACAACAGAAGGCTTGCGCACCTGGTTGCTTGTCTGGTGTACCGGCTCGGTGTTCCGGCGAATCCCTCTCTGCTGGTGACCGGCGCTCTCCGCTCGAACGGCGATGTCGTAAGCTTTGCTGAATGTGAGGTCCTTCTCAGCGAACAGGCGCTGCTGCAGTGACTCGTCACTCAGTCCGCACACAAATCTGTCGCGTAACATCACGTCCAAGGGAAGCATGGTGGTGTTAGCAGAAGAAGCTGCGTCTCCCTCCTGCCCGGTAGCTGTTGTCGACAGCGTTCCAAAATTGCAGTCGGCAGCGAGCTTCTTGAGCGCGGCTACGTAGGCGCTCACATTTCTCCTCCCAGTTGATCTCGTCGTTGGAAGCGAGCCCGGCTGTAGACCTCGGATGGCCTTGGGTCGTAGTGCTTTTGCAGCGCTTTTACGATGTCGTCGTAAGACACTGCCGCTGGTGTGCTTGGCTGAATAAGGGCGCAGACAGTATCGTAGGTCTGCTCCCCGCACAGCGTCAGCAGGTTGGCCCTCTTCAAGGCTGGGTCTGTGATGTTGTTAGCTTCAAAGTAGAACTGAAGGCGTCCAACCCACGATGACCACGATGAGCCGTTGAATTCTGGTATCTGATTGGGAAACCCTCGCGTAGCCATGGCTTGTCAATAGCGTTGCGTAGCGCGGGTCGAATCCACTTTCTCGTCGCCACTGTCGTGTCCGGTCGCTGTGTTGAATGCAGCGAAAGACGCACACGGTACTTTTAGACTTCGTTTATTTAAAGCCGATGAGGGTGCGACCAGCGTCGACCGAGGCAGGAGCCGAACTGGCCGCCCGAAGAAAGGAGGGAGCTGAGAAGCGTCCACGGGAGGGAGTGGCTTCCCAGAACAGGAGGAGGGTGCGGGGGCGCACCGTGGGGGGGCATCTGGTGACAGCGTGCGACGAGGGGCAAGTGTCGTTAGGAGGAGGATTGAGTGGTCGTTAGGAGGAGGAATGCGAGTGGTCGTTAGGAGGGGGCGCACACACACAAAAGCAATAAGGGGACACAACACAGTGTCATGCTCAGAGCTATGCCAGAGCCGCGTCATATTTTAGAAAGCAACATGTTATAGCTCTTCCTTATTATACTGCGTAAAGAAATCAGCAAGAAAGTTAGCGTTTCTAATACCGAATGCCTCCTGAACATGGCAGATGTTATGGCCGGGAACCGGCCCCAAAGTACGATACTAGAGAAAGTACTGCCAGGAAGCAATATTATGCCAAAGAAAACGTTAACCTATACATATCCACGCGCAAACCGGATGGTTGTGGCATGCACAGCAGAGTGGGAAGAACGAAATTTTAATTTCATGTAAGCACTGGATGCCAAATTCTAATTTCCCGAACCCTCATCATGCCTACTTCATTTTTTTTCATTCCGGCAGCAAGACCACATTCCAAATATTATTTTCAGCAATCTATCGGTTATGCTGAAGAGCTGCAGTGACACAAAATTTGTTATAAAGAACCAAGTTCAGTACATAAGATTTTTTGTGGCTATCCATCTTCGGCAATTTTTTAAAGCGTTGTTTCCTCGTAATCACATTCTAAATTCATTGCTGTGTAGAAAACACCCAGGAACCCGTACCTTTCTTGCCATGTCGTTCTTGCGGAGGCCGTATTAAGATCAGGTTGTACAATGTTAACTATGCTGCAGTTCATATTGTGAAAAGCTAAACAGTGCTACCGATTCCAGCTACTGCAGGCTAAACTTGGGCAGCGCTCGATCGCATAAGTGCAAAATTCCAGATAAGCGGTACATATTTGGACTTGGTTTGGAGGGCTAGATTAGGACCAGACTTTATGTTCACTGAGTAAAGCTATCATTGTTACTAAGTAAAATCCACTCAAATGTTTGCACTACTATGCTATATACGTCGCGGTACAGGGAGTGCATTAATTTAACATTATGTTCGCTTATGACCGACCATCGAGGGAAAAAATAACAGACCACCATGAAAGTTCCGACCCGTGCCACTAGGCGTAGGGGCACCCCATGATATAACACTTCTGATTTAGAAACGGGCCCTTAGCGCCGGTCTCGTCACCAGAACTGCTTTGTCAAGTGGCACCCCCACACAGAGTGGCACGGGCCGCAACTCGGAGGGGGGGGGTCTATTACTTTTGCCCCCGATCGTACATCCAAGACGAGATAGATCAACCATATACAGACAGATGCGCCCGGTGGAGGCACTTTTTAGCTTGAGCCCAATGCCTTAACAGCCTAGCTCTATAGGAAACAACGCATATTGTTTTTTCATCATCAAAACATCAGGAATCGGCATCAAGTGAAAACTGAAGTTCAAAATTTCTTCACGTTGACAGAAATACCAACTTCGGGCATATATAGAAGTGCGTGCATAACTGGAGATGCATTGTTTAGTGTACATGCATGATTTTTTTTCTTTTCATTATTTAAAGAAAAACATAGGTTTGCATACTTCTGCCAAACTAAAGAAAGGTTTCAGTGGCCCATTTAATTTTAGGAAGTGTTTTTTTAGATGAACTAGGGGTAAAACACTGTTTCACGTTAATGAATTTATTCAATACCAAACCAAAGTTTAAATTTCCTGCAGCACATAAACGGTGCCTCAATCCTCGAACAAATTTAAAGGCAGAGTCCTAGGCCAAACAAAGATAATGCGATCGTATCAATTGAAATTTATTCTTATCACAATAATCGCCTATCCCGGTCGAAACGTCGCAGGCTCATGACGCCTCTAATTGAAACCGCGCGTGCAGCCTCGAGTACGGCGTCGACTACGACGTCTACTACCACCACGAGCACCACGACAACTACGACAACAACGACAACAACGACAACAACAACGACTACGACGACTACGACAACGACTACGACGACAACGACGACGACGACGACGACAACAACGACTACGAGTACAAAAAAGCCCAAGACGCCGCCGCCCCTTCTGTGCTCTGTGGGGTTCATTGCATCGGCGATACACCCGCTGTATCCTCCGGACGGGGCCTGTGACATCCTGATGTACACCCATGTGAGAGTGGACAAAGCGAATATCAAAGCAGTGGACACAGCGATCACCTTTGAATCATTCAAGAACGAATGCATGGTCTACAGGGATACAAAATGTGGTCTCTCCTTCGATGTCCGGTAAGTCCGTACAGGAAGAGACTCTGCATTCCAATAACCCGCACTGTATTCGCAAGCATATGCTACCAAACTTAAGGGGCACCAAGTGTTCTCCCGGCAGTTCCCTCTATTTAGGAAGGTGGGTGTTCCTCCGTGGCCAGTTTAATCTAAGTTTATGCGAAATCCTCATTAAGGTGGTTGGTGCATGATGCATAGAAATATGGTGTGGTATTTGGCTTTAAATGTCCCCCGAATCGGTATGACACACGCACTCTCAGGGGCTCTTGAGTGGACGTCTTTTACTGACATCTCTCAGTACATGGGTGTCGACATACAAAAGTGCGCAGTAAAGACGGCAAGTACGGACTTAAGCAGCCCCACGAGGGTTTTTATGGGGCGATTTCTGTCTTACTTTGCAAAGCTTGTCACTGAACACCCGTGTAGCGATGTTCTTGTTCCTTGCTACAGAGATTACGTGTAGCACAAATAAGATGGGTGAAACAAGATCACAATGTGACACAAAGTAAGAAATGCGAATAATATGAAAACCGAGCTGTGAATGACGTTTACATTTTTTTAACGCGATGGGTTTAAGGGTTTCGTTCAACGGAGAAACGCCCGCTGTGTCGCCGGTGGCGGCTTGAGCGAAAAGTCCTCCGAGATGCACTCATACCCAACAATTTTGGACAAAAAGCATTTTAGAGCGGGAAATCTTTTATGAGCGCAGATTTTTCATATTGTTGGTTGGTTTATTGGGCTGAACGTCCCAAAGCGACTAAGGCTATGAAGGACGCCGCATTGAAGGACTCCGGAAATTTCGTCGACCTGAGGTTCTTTAACGGGCACTGAATCGCACAGTACACGGGCCTGTAAAATTTCGCCTTCACCGTAATTAGATCGCCGCGGCCGGGATCGAACCCGAGTCTTTCGTGTCAGTAGCCGAGCGCCGTAACCACTGAGCTACTGCGGCAGCTGAGATTTCTCATATAATGTAAGATGTCACTATAACATTCAATATATTCGCAGTCACCCGACGGAAGTCTTGAATTTGATTTTCTGTTAACGTTTTGGTATCCTCAAAAGCGATCACCATTGGTTTCCTATGGGAGCCTTAACTGTTCGAAGACATAAACATTTGAAAGAAAGATTTTGCTACATCTCCGAAGAATAGGCTATTAACTTCAATATTTCAGTAAAAGTATCTTAGACGTTTCCAATTTTCGAATTTTTTTTTTGAAAATTGATCGACATACAGCTACCTGCGACCAATGGCACGTGAGCTTCTGACGTCATCACAGATCTGCCTACATGCCCTACAAGATCACTGCCAAGGAAACCGGGGCTGGGGGAGGGGCCTAAGCCCCCGCTCTTGGATACTTGATTGCGCAGGACAGTGCATTGAAATGGCGCTGTACATGGGGCACCATTGCGTCCCTCATAGCCTGAGTCTCTTTGGGACGTTAAACTCAATAAACGAAACCAAACATCCTGCCTACCGTTCAAGATTGCAACCTGCCCATCGTTTTGTGAGCAAATTGGACAGTGTGGCAGGAGGGAGTTAAGTTCCTGATTGGTCGCGAGAGGTTCCTACCTTCGTCTCACAAGCCCCAGCGGTGGCAGAACCTTGGCCATAGAGAAGGAGCGCTTCCGTGGGAGGGATCTCCGATCCTATTGAATTTTATTCTTGAAGAGGCTCTGAAACACTTTCTTTCGAAAGTAGATAAAGTCGTTAAATCACAACACACCTCGCTCTGAACGCCTGAACCAAAAATACGCTTATACACGCAGCAGAGGACTCACAGCCGTGCGCGGAAGCTTGGGACTTCTTTCCGGCGATATTGTAATGCTTGCGTCCTCCTCCGTAGCGCTCTTCTGCGTAATTACGTCCAGATATGGCTATTCGTTAGATTTTTAAGGCGTCAAGCAGCTTCTCGGATCCGAGTCCACAACCTCTGCATGCCAATTCAGGCCCTCTGCCTTTCAAGATACGGCTGCAGCGTTATCTCTTGCTTTCGAGCGGACAGCTTGCGTCGGCCATGAATAGAGAGCTCCGGCGGAGTGGACCGGACACCGAAAACTGAAATCATACAGAAGCTACTATTTCTCGGGTAGAGTATGGATTCCCTTATTAGTTTCAGGTTATCAGAGGATATCTTATGCTAGGATATCGTCTAAGATAGGATATCATTGCCAAAGTCTGGTCACACACGACGGCGAACATATCTAAACTGCGAACAAAAAAGAACTGCGTAGAAAAAATCTTGCATCGGCGGGTCAAAGAAGAGCGAATTAGAGATATGTTCTATCGCTACATCAGCCGCGGCGTTGTCTAAGAAAGAGGGAATACGCAAAATTAAGCACATGAAGTGTGCCTGAGATATAAAAGAGAGAAGAGCAGACACTGCAAGGCTTCTGTCCAAAAAAGTGAGCTTGCCCGGAGCGCCAAACATGGCGGCCTCGCATCCTCAAGCACTATTGTGATACATTCCAGCGGCTAAAAAGACACGGACGAAGGTAGACGAGACAGGACGAACGCCGGACTTCAACTGAGGTTTATTTCACAAACAGCGATAATATACAAAAGGGAGGCGCAAGGAAAAGTAATCCGTGACAAGATTAACCCATAATCAAAAAAGTGCAGAAGGCTCCTTTGCCATGCCACTCATGTTTTCCACATCGGCGCACCTACTATCTATCGCCTACCTGGCTGAATCCACCCGTTTGCCTTCAGGTAATCTATTTCTTTTTTGTGTAGCGCCACAGAAGGACTGCTGACGCAGTCCTGGCATTCTGGCATTCTGGCATCTGTGGTGGAAACCCAGATTCGCGAGGTGAAATCTGGTGGGCGGTGCAAGCCAAGGGAAAATGCACGTACCAAACAGCGACCTGTCGTTGTGCCCTACTGGCATCAGGTCTCACACCGCCTCAAGAAGGTCGGCGACAAGTGTGGCGTGCGTGTAGTATTTTCGGCCCCGGAAAAGCTTGGACGCATGTGCCGCCTGGTGAATGACGCCAAAAAGAGGCCTATGTGCAAAATTAAGCACATCAAACCTCTTGTTCAATGTGAAGTTGGTGTTGTATACAGCATCCCCCTCGCCTGTGGCAGACGGTATATCGGACAGACGGGACGATGCCTCAACGAACGCTTGCTAGAGCATCGCCGGACAGCCCATTCGTTATCTGGCGGAGGTCACCTAGCCGACCACATTCGCCGTTGCTCACACAAGCCAGAATGCAAGGCGTTTTTAGAAAGGACAAGTGTGATGCGCAGATTTAAGACTCAAAAGAGCCGAGAAATTTTTGAAGCGTTCAGTATTTTCAATGACAAAGAAAACTGCGTCAGCAGTCCTTCTGTGGCGCTACACAAAAAAGAAATAGATTACCTGAAGGCAAACGGGTGGATTCAGCCAGGTAGGCGATAAATAGTAGGTGCGCCGATGTGGAAAACATGAGTGGCATGGCAAAGGAGCCTTCTGCACTTTTTTGATTATGGGTTAATCTTGTCACGGATTACTTTTCCTTGCGCCTCCCTTTTGTATATTATCGCTGTTTGTGAAATAAACCTCAGTTGAAGTCCGGCGTTCGTCCTGTCTCGTCTACCTTCGTCCGTGTCTTTTTAGCCGCTGGAATGTATCACAATAGTACTACCAACCAACTAGCCCAACTTTCTACGCTTAATGACATCCTCAAGCCATGCTCGAACAACGACGGCCGTGACGCGCCCTCGATAAGCGGGTGATGGCTCGCGCCATGCGAGCCCTCGCGAACTCCCTCAGCTGAGCGGGCGCCAGTGAAATACCATCACAAGCACCCGCGCAAATGCGCGAGCGAGCGCCAATAAGAAGCGCACCTAAATAACCGCGCCAAAGCGCGAAACGAGCAATAACACCCCGCGGATACAGTGAACTGCGGACACCGTACAGATAGGCTTAGCGCGACCCGGTCCCGGTGACCTTGACAGCCCGGGGAGGACGAGAAAGTAGGTCAACATGGCGGCTGGCCGTCCTGAAACGCTCACCGCGCGGCTTCGCTCCACGCCGCTCTCTACGCTTCGGCTTTCTGGCCGAAGACAATTGCTTCCGCTTTTTCGTCGGTTTGTAGTCGTCGCCGTCCCATGTCCTGTCGTCATCGTCCATCGTCTTCGAATCCGTAAACAGCGACACAAGGGTACCAAATGGGAGACGTATCTGTGCGGTCAACCGTCCGCTTATAGAGTCCGTCAAGCTATGAGGACTGTCTCTGTGAACAATCACGTATAAAGGTGTCTTCCCTCCTTTCCCTCTTCTACCTGCCTTCAAGCCCGGCTTTGCAGACGGCACCCCGCGTTCCTTTTTCCTCCTGCCGGGCGTTTGCAAGTCTCGCTCATTAACGTTCCGAGCGCTATCGGACGAAGTAAAACTAATAACTAATCAAAATAGCTAATAACTAAAAATTTATCTGCCTCTCCCGTAACCGAGAGTAGAGTAAGCATGAAATGTTTACGGGCCTCATGTCATCTCGGTGGACACCCGAACCGCACCGTACAGGAAGGGAGGAACGCCACCACCCGTTCAGCGCGATGCCCTGCCATTTGAACGCAAGGTTTTTTGAGGAAAGGAAATGGTGCAGTAATTCTCTGCCATCTCGGTGGACACCCGAACCGCACCGTAATGGAAGGGAGGAACGCCACCACCCGTTCGGCGCGATGCCTTGCCCTTTGAACGCAGCGCTTCTCCCCCGGGCCCCCATGCGCCTGCGCGGCTTTGCTTCGATGCGCGAAGCCCCTAAGAGATCACGTATGACAACGAAGTGTATCGTGGCATTTATGTGCTTTTTGCACGCGTTATTAGAAATCGGAAATTATAATTCCGTGCATTATCAAACGCACAGCGACTGATATCTTGAAAAACATTGAGAAGGCACCGGTAGCAGTTATTTTTTGTGACTCCTTTGGAGACCAACCGGCGCTTGCATGCTGGTCGCGTAGGAGGGCTAGCAGTCTCGTTAAATCTCGTTAAGTCTCGTACGGTGCCCGGATGTTCTCGTTTCAGAGCCCGGATGACTGGAATTCAGTGCCCGGATGAGTGGATTTCAATGCCCGGATGAGTGGATTTCAATGCTCGGATGAGTGGATTTCAGTGCCCGGATGATGGCTCTCGGTCTCGGCGTGACATCACCATACTGCCGACAACGGGGGCTAAAAGCATTTCATGCTTAAAAACAATGGCAGTGGCTTAGCTCAGCTAAACCAGGATATACGTAGCGAGAGTACGGTTAAACTTATTTGCACCTTGTCGTTTAGGTTGGTTTCCCTCTGGCTACGTCCTATGTTTAGCTTTGGTTGTTATCCCTCCGTTGCGTCTAAATGCGGCTACATTAAAGAAGGGATAGTTTTTATTCAGCAAAGGAAGACGCATTTATTTTATTCCCGGTTCTTCATCTTGTAGTTGAAGCCTGGCTTCTTTCGGTCTCTGCTGCTCACTATTCATATCTACTGATGACTGTTGTTGTTGTTGTGACTGAGAGAAGGATGAAAAGGAAATTGCACGGGCCTGCTACTGGCTCTAGCCAAGCCACCACCGCTGCC
This sequence comes from Amblyomma mixtum, assembly GCF_055824585.1. NCBI lineage: Eukaryota > Metazoa > Arthropoda > Arachnida > Ixodida > Ixodidae > Amblyomma > Amblyomma mixtum. The sequence continues at coordinate 30,226,675 of NC_143019.1, read as the reverse complement.
AACGTGCAGATAGAGGAGTGGTAAGAGATCAGAGGAAAGAGAAAAGGGAAGAAAAGACGCGCGTCGCAGCAACAACTGCGTCCGCCGGAGCGGACGCTGCCGAAAAAATCAGATAAGCGGCCGAAGCCGCGCTCGCCGAAGCGAGATCAGATACTCCTGATGACTCCACCGAGCCGCCTTCTATATATATACAGCTGCACCAGCGCACCTCCTCCTAGGGCGCACGCGCACAGCTATAGAAACTCGGTTTCGCCGGCACGCCGCGACACAGACTCTTCCTGTGACGTCACGCCACATGGCGCGGCGAACGGCGGCCGCCAGCTGCGGCGGTTGCTAGGCAACGGCTCAAGGTCACGGTGCGGCCACGGCGAAACGGCGAGACTTGCGCGTAATGTAGCTCTCGCTACAAAAGCAACTAATCTGCTTTATGGCGTATGGGACTTGGCATTACGAATCGGCAGCTTCGTTGAAATCCGAAGGCTAGAGCGTCACCAAGATATGCAGCAGCTAGCGAAAGATTTTCTCTTCACTGAAGCGGTAATTGGAAAGTCTTTTCTATTTTGTACAGGTATCTGAACAATGACATGTTCACGAAGACAGAAACGCGTGACACCATGACAAACTGGAAGCGTACAGGGGTTGTCCACCATTACGGCATCATGAACATCCACCAAGAGAAGGCCGTCACCGAAAACTACACGAAGGGCGAAGCCGCTAACACCATCAGGGTAGGGCGGTTGCTTTCACTGTAGTGAAGAATGTCGATCATGCCAGAAGTAGAATGTGTTTCTGTTTGTCTATGATGGAACATAAAGATGGTTTTGAGGGAAAGGACGCTGTAAATGTCTCACATATCTCAGTGGAGACCTGAAGCGCGCCGTAAGGAATCAAGGAGGAAGTGAAAGAAGAAAGGAAGAAAGAGGTGCCATAATGTGGGTATTCGGAATTATTTCGGCCACCTGGGGATGTTTAACGTCCATTGTCATCGCACAGCACGCGGGGGCCTTTTGGTTTTCGCCTACATCGAAATGCGGCCGCTGTGATCGCCCTTATAAAAATGGCCTATAGACAGTCTATAGACTACTTATTGACTCTATTGACTTCCTTTAGATATTTATTTTTGTCTATTCATAGTCTATGGACTGTCTATAGACAAAAAGTCTACTAAAAGTGTATATCCATAAATCTATAGATTGTCTATAGACTGTCTACTGCATTTGTATTGCCTATAGACTTCTCTCTCGGATTTGTCTATAGACAGTGTATAGACTTTGTAGACAGAAGTCTATAGACACTCTATAGACTGTCTAAAACCTTTTTTGTAATGGCGAATTCGAAGCCTGTGAATTAGGGCTTTCCAGTCAGGTATATGACACAAAAACTGCGCAGAAGTGCCTCTCCATGAATGTCGTTCGAAGACTACTCTTCTCAACTAAATCAACTCATAGCCTGGTAAATGTCAGGAGAAGAACGAACGACCTAGAAAACACATGTGTGGCCATGAGAGGACAGAGAAGTATATCTCTGAGACACGACGGTGTCGGTTAAAAGGGATTTCTAAAATGGACAGGTCGAAAGGAAAAGAATATTGTATTACTGTGTGAATGTACTGGCTGTTGTGAACGGTGTCGGTGCGATATAAGTCTAAAGTTCCTGGACAAAAATTTTAATTTTCGGGCAACGAATTACTCATGTAAGGTATTGTTCTGTTCATATTGAAGGTAATTGCTCACTGATTCGATTCGTAGCACAATCTTTCCTTGGTCCAATGTTTAGGGGAATCCCCTAACGTGGAGTAGATTTATAATCAGGGAGTAATTACCCATTGACGTCCAGCCGAGCGCAGCCATACGGCTACAAAGGAAGGCTACACAGCTTTCTCAGAAACTTCTTAGTTATAGAAAAGTTTGTTCTCGTGCGGGGTTTCCTTTGTAGCCGTATGCACTCGTTTGGATACCAAGGAGCAATTACTGCTTTATTAAAACCTTTTCCTAAAAGTTTCTACAACGCTAGCAAGAATAGCAAAATCTACCCAGAAAACCAACAAGGAACGTTTTTTGTCTATGACAGAAAATAACCGAAAAAAAAATTCAATCCTGCCAAGGCAGAGCTGCGTATGTATTCATTGTTTTAGTGACATCTTACGATACATGAAGAAATTGCTTTCTAAAATATTTTGCACTGATAAATTCGTTTGTTTAAAATGCATGGGATGTTGTCACCCTAAGCAGAGTCGTGAATAGTCACGAAGTAAGCACCCATGACTAGCTTACAGGCTGTCCCCCTAAAGCGTCCGCTACGAAGTGCTCTTCGTGCGAAGGATACATGGTTTTAGCATCTCAACACGAGAAAGCCAAGTGTTCGTACAAGGGTTCATATAGGAAAAATTCATAGTAAACTTGTTCACTGCTTAATCGCTACAATCGCTACTAGCACGGAAAAGAGGCATTTCCGAAATTCTGAACTGTATGGGGTCGCTCGCGTGCAGCCGGCCGGGAAGGCAAGCTTCCGTGCCAGCTATGCGCGGGCGTTCTCGTGTCCCCAACCCGTGGCGCAAAGTCACAGCCACGGCGGGTTCGGACGAAGTAGGCAACGAACAGAGTACGCTAGGAAACCGTTTATTTACCTAGCGCAAGGCAAAGCGCACTGCGGAAGAATGTTCTATCCGATAATAGATGGTTCAGCAGCTTACCAGGTCGTCGTCGACCGGCGTAGTATAGTCCGGGCAGGAGCGGGCAGGAGACGGGGTCGGCGGGGCAGTCGGGCAGTCACCGCGGCGAGAGGAGAGACTCGAGAGCCTTTGTTCCCGTGCGAGCTCTCCTTAAACCCCTACGACATTGCACCCCCTTGAGCACCCGGTTGCAATCCAGAGTCGTTCACCCCGTCCCTAAGGCGCCAGGGCGTAGGCGTGACGTCACGCCGAGCTGGGAGTGAGGAGAGTTGCCGGGTGCCCTCCACTCCCCATTCCCTGCGGCGGGCGCTTCGTCGCGTGACTCAGCGCGGGGCAGCGAGGGATATCTGTATATCCCACATCTGACACCAAAATGAAGGATTCTTGCCACTATTTAAGTGCTTGTAACTTTGGCCAAGTACTTGTTCGAATATTTGTTCTAGAGAATACTAAGAAGGGGTTGAGAATACTACACTTCAAATAGTTAATGACGGATTTAAAAACCCAAATTCATATTTAAATATAAAAATGGTCATAATAATTATTAAGCTGGTTTACCAACTAATACGATGAAGAAATAAACTGCACAGGAGCGAATAGCATACTTGTGAACCGTGCATTATGTGTTGCAAGCGCAACTTTGTCGATGATGTTTTTTTATCCTCTTATTTCTTGTTTTGTATTGTATAACTCTTCAGCTATTTACTACTTGTATAAGCCTATGTTTGTTTGCAACCACCTTTTCTTTATTAACTGTAACTGTACCACTGACGATATCGAGAACTGCACAAGTGTTGAGTTTTAATTCAAGTTGCTGTGTTTATTTAATTGCTGTTTTATTTGATGATATAAGAGAGCCCAGTACAGTCATTGAGTACACGACCTCCGGCATAAATTTGTCCGTCTTATATTTTCCTTTTTGTCTCCTATAAGCTGATTCTGATTCTGAAAGAAAATAGCGTAAATGTCAAAGGAATACCGCCATTGCATCTACTGCCTAATAGCATCTACTGCCTTATACCTAATCGTAGTTTTCGCCTTCAAAACGAAAAGGTTAGCCGGTATGTCGGGACGCCACGACAACATACATCGTGCCATGCGCAGGGAGCTTTTTTCGAATGAATGGCGTTCGTGATGAAATTGCTCGCAAAGACAAGTAGATTGTCTAGAGAAAATACCTTCATACCCGCCATAAACATTGATGAGCTTGTTTTCGCCTTGAATCTCCTTGATGGTGTTTGAGTTTTGCAGAATTGTATTCGAGCATAGCATTTACCCACCAATATTTCTCAAGGAAGGACATAATCACTATTTACTAATTAGTAGAATGGTACCGAGGGAGAACGCAGTTTCGAATAATTGGCAACGAAGGACAAATTGGGTTTAAAAAATTAATTGAACTGCTTTGCTCAAACGAGGTCATTCCGACTACTTTCTCTGTGTCACTAGAAGAAAAAAAGATTTCGAGAACAACGTTCTGTAGCCGATTCAGTACTGCGCACCGAACAATTCTCGACCAAAACTTTGTTAATCAGAAAACATTTATGAACGCAAATTTTCTATAGAGTGTAACATTTAACTATAAGAATCAATATATCAGCAGACCAGCCTATGGCAGTCTGCAATTTTTTTTTCTATTGACGTTTTTGGCAACGAGAAAAGCATTCCCCATTAATTTTCTATGTGAGTCTCAACTAATGGGTGCGAATCGATTCACACAATTCAAAAGAAAGATTTTGCTGCATGTAAGAAGAATAGACCATTTCCTTCAATATTTCCATAAAGGTACCTTAATATTTTTCCAATTTTCAAAATTTATCCGAAAATGTAGTACATGTTTCCCCGTATTTAGAATTGTCAAGTTGTTTCTGCTGCTTGCTTTATTTTGCACAAACTTAGAAGAATCCTGTGCTTACAGAAAACTAATTGTATTTCTAGTCACTTCGAAATATCCTTGGCAACGACAGAACGGAAGGAAAAATTATTATTGGAATTGGCTTTTGGGAGTACGATGACGGCTCGAATTCCATCTCCTACGTTGCCGAGAACGCAGCCACGTGAGTATAGCTCAACAGAATTGTTTGTGCGCGCGCGCGTGTGTGCGTGTGCGTGTGTGTGTGTGTGTGTGTGTGTGTGTGTGTGTGTGTGTGTGTGTGTGTGTGTGTGTGTGTGTGTGTGTGTGTGTGTGTGTGTGTGTGTGTGTGTGTGTGTGTGTGTGTGTGTGTGGCAGCGCTATGAAAACTGGGGCGTTAAAGCGTGCGATGAAATGTGAGTTATTCTCCATCAGAGATTCTGATGTAGCTTCCTGTCTCGAAATGTCCGCATAGTACGAGCTTACCGTTTCCCATTGGCTACAAAAACATCACTAATTTAAGCCGCTACTGCTAACCTGTTGCATGTCTGGATTTTCGCAAAGGATTCTGTCAGCGTATGCCCTGAAAGAAAAGAGGCTAAGCTTTCACTACCAAAGCAGGAGATTTACAGGTATGAAGTTTGAACAAAGTCTTTTTGCAAGTCATTTTGTTCATTTGCAGCGCACGTTAATGTAAACAAATCCCTCTGCATAGTAATGACAGTAAGCGTGAGCGGCAGGAGCGCCGGGAAGCCTTAGGCTAATGTTTGGCTTTCCAGTTGATGGTTCCATCTTTTGTTTAGCATTAGAAACTAGGCTACTGGGAGCAATGTATTAGGCCTAAATACCAACCCCTCGCCGAAGACATCACTTTACAGAGCTACCAGAATTATAAGGATTGCCCTGGACAGAAATCATTAGATTTAGTTATGCTGCCTTTGTTACTGATACAGCAGAGGGTTTCCTGACACTATGCTTCACTGAGGATTGACCGCTTTTCTTATGTGAGAGCACAATTTGCATTTTATGCGAGCGTTCAAGCGGGGCTGCGTCCAAACAAGTTTTTTTCCGATATTCTCCTGATGTGCTTCTGTTCATTCTTGCGCAGGCCCGATGTAGACATCCTGGTGATAATCACCAGTATTCTGCAGATGTCCAAGCCCAACTACTGCACCGCTTTGCCGCCGAACGCGTGGAAGACCAATTCCAAACTATTGCTTTCCATGGTGAGCACAGCGAGCAAAGTCCGAAACTGTGAGGACCGCATCTTGGTTCAGCGGGACATTGAGCGCAGCATACGCAAGCCTGCGTCCATATGCCTAAATTCTATGTTTCAGCGAACACTGTGAAACATTCCTAAGGATGATTTGGTCGAAAAAGAAAGGAAATGTATCCGGAAACCCCCAACTCCGTGGAAAGCGTTTGTAATTTCAGAAACAAAAATTGGCTAGCGTCTCCCTTATTTAGTAACGAAGTTTAATCAGCACATTAAATTGAACACTGCACGTGTTGTTTGCAGTAAGTTATGTGCGTATGCAACGTCCGCTGCTGACCAGTTTGCAGTGCCTGCGGCTGAAATTTTGACGCTTCTTCGCTATACTGTTCTTGTTATACTATCACATACTATAATTTCCTGAACTTGAGATAACGAAGATAGTCACTGGAGAATACCGCGGAACCGCTACTAACCGACATAAAACCCCTAGCGTTGCGTGCAAAAACGTGTATTGATTATTTGCAGGAACAAGCACTGCCCCTGGCGAGTGAGAGCTTCGGGGTAGAAGGGCTGACTGTGGCCTTTTCCTTCCAAATGGGTGTGTTGGTATACCGCATGCCTCAGCGCTACGAGGCTGCCTCCAGTGGCATGTACCAGCAATGCACGTCAAAAGTTGTTTCGGACTACACGCAGGCAAGTTACTTCTGTCGATTACGTCTGGCGGTCTTTTATGCGAAGCATATTACTAGAGCTACACTACAGCCCGTCGAGCGCGGCGGTGGAGCTACCATTGACCTTGAGCGTGACCACGTGACACCACGTGACAACATGACGTCACAGCAGAGGAGAGATGGGCTTCCGGCTCGCGCAGTCGGCCGCGGCGGTGGAGGCTCCACATCAGAGGCGCGGCGGCTGACCGCGTGACAACATGACGTCAGAGCAGAAGAGAGATGGGCTGCCGGCTCGCGCGGTCGGCCGCGGCGGTGGAGGCTCCACATCAGAGGCGCTGCAGCTGACCACGTGACGCTACAGCAGCGGTATAAAGCTGAGCTTGCCTCGCTGTCCGGGCCATTTTTGAGCACCATCCCCTCCGGAGGACGCAGTTGTTGCTGCGACGCGCGTCTTTCCTTTCCTCTCTGTCCTTCCTCTGATCTTTTAACTCTCCTCTATCTGCACGTGGCAGCAGTGGTGGCTTGGCTCGAGCCAGTAGCAGGCCCGTGCAATTTCCTTTTCATCCTTCTCTCAGTCACAACAACAACAGCTCTCCGGGCACTTACGAGGCGGCCAGGTGTTGGGATGGCGCCTAGAAGCAGGGCTCATTTGAACGAGAAGCGAAAGCTTCCGCGTGCCACAGAGACAGATGAAGAGCGGGATGAACGTCAACCAAGGACAGCCATGTATTACCAAGCCTAGCCATCAATATGCTTCGCATCTGACTAGGCTTAAACTTAGCTAAGCCTCAGCCATTTTTTCTATCTCGCTGTCTACAAATGTTCCCTGTTCACATATTTAAGCTTCCAGCTCGAAACTGTAACGGCGATCCAACAAGCCCGCCTCTACAGGCTGCTGTTCATAGTAAGCGAATAACCGAAGAATGCTTGGGCGAGTTTTAAAAAAACGCAAGTTGCGGCGAAGAAGACCTCTCTAGAGTTGTTAGGTTGGTTTGGTTATGGGGTTTAACGTCCCAAAGCGACTAAGGATACGAAAGACGCCGTAGTGGAGGGCTCCGGAAATTTCGACCACCTGGGGTTCTTTTGCGTCCACTGACATCGCACAGCACACGGGGTCTCTAGAATTTGTCCTCCAAAGAAATTCAACCGCCGCGGACGGGATCGAACCCGCGTCTTCGAACCCGCGGATCGAACCCGCAGCCGAGCACCATAACCACTGAGCCACCGCGGCGGCTCTCTAGAGTTGTGTCTTGCTTCAACGGCCGCACAGGCTTTCTGCGGCTTATACTTAGCTTCAACAGCTGCGCTCTAAGTTCAAATTCTTGCATGTCACGACTAGTTACAGTGGGCATATCAATGACGTAAGCCAACAGCCGCCAGAACTTACTAGTATGTCTGCTGTTGAGCAATCGGAGATTAAAATTTAGGAGGACGCTTAAGCTTCACCTTGAAAATTGGAACACGACAGCGTGCTGCAGCGCTGCCAGAGACTCCATGGAACGCCATCGCCCGTTCGGCGTGGCACCTTGCCCGTTCGACAAATCTAAAATTATCTTTAAGGCAAAAGCTTCACTACGCGACCTCGGGCTGTCTTCGTGGTGCTTGCGGTTTGCACCTTTATTTGAACTTCAGGTAAAGCAAAGGAGAGGAAAGGCACATAACTGGCCCCCTCGGACAGTGGACACCTTAGTCACGCCTTAAGCCAACGTTACTAGAACAGTTCTAGTAACGTTGCCACATGGCGGTAGTGACAGGTGTGTCCTGCATGCGTTGGCATTGACAACGTCAAGGCAGAAACGCGGCACTCGGCGTTCATTGTGTTATTGGTGTTGACAGCGTTTTACACTCGGTTCGTTTTAAGGAAAATAAATGCGCATAAGTGGCTCCCTGGGTCAGTGGACGCATGAATCGCGCTTATAGGTACGTGCGGTGATGAGAGAGCGATCTGGGCTGCAGGCATTGACAACGTTGTGCCAGAAACGCGGCGCTGAATATAAGCCGTCTGTGCTCATTGTCTTCATTGGCGTTGGCTTTGACAATGTTTTGTGCTTCGATCATTTTAAGACAAGGAAGTGCGCATAACTGTCTCCCCGGATGAGTGGACACCTGAATCATACTTATAGGTATACGTGGCGTGATGAGAGATAGATGTGGGTTGCGTGCGTTAGCGCCAACAACGGTGAGCGAACTCCCGCGATGAACTAATAATTGCCACCTGCCAGGGTGAAAGGGTGAGTGGGGACTTTACTGTGGATATAAAGACAAACAGAAATTTCTTAACCGCTTAAGAATAGCAATTTCATTTGTACTGGGGTATCTGTTGCAGCCGGCGCCGTCGCTTCGGCGGACGCGGTTGCTGCGACATGCGTCTCTTCTTTCATTCGTTCCTCTCATATTTCAAGCCTCCTCTATCTGGACGTTGCAGCGGTTGTGGCTCAGCTCGAGCCAGTAGGCAGGCCCGTGCAATATCTTTTCCCTTTCCATCTTTCTTTCAATCACAATGACAACATATGCGGGAAAACATCCCGTTCCTATGGCTCGTAACGTCTCCGACGCCTGTGTCAACCTCGCAAAATGCTAGCATAGATCTCGTCTTTGAGAACCAGGTATAGGTGACGCAACCCCAGCATATATCCGTCTATTATTCCGACCACAACGCTTCCTTCTTGACAGCCAAGGGCTGTTAGTGGAGTCTAGAAGAAGGAATATGTGGGAAAAATAACAAGTCTCCAATTGTACAGACATGTCTCGCTCGAATACTTTGCCTCAATGTATCGAAAACCTGAAACTGCTCATAAGCTACGCTCAAATTTCGGGTTAGGCAGTAACATAATTCTCGGCATTTTTTTTTGTGAAAGCAATACTACACCAGGTCTAACCGCTCGTCGCGTGGTGCGTGGACCCCGCCCCCCTCCACCCCCCCCCCCCCCCCCCCCCACCGCTTCTCGAGCAGCTGCCGGCGCGCCTAATGATGATGATGATATCAACTTTATTTTCTGCGAGATAAGGACGCCCCCTACTCCCCGTCCCCGGAACGCAGGCCTTGGTGACGAGGGCTGGGACCTTCGCGGTTAGAAGCAGGCGAAAGAGGTCTTGATTCCCCGCGGCTTCTTCCGCCAGGCGGATGGCTTGTTGCTGCGAAGCAGGGGCCTCGCTCCGCAGCAGGGCTTCCGAGGTTTCTCTGCAATTTATGTTTTCGTTAGCCCCTGGGGAGCTAGCGCATTACCAGATTATTTATTATTTATTCTTATTATTAGTACCTCAAATGCCCCTTGGTGAGGGGTATTACATGAGGGATGGGCATAATGTTCAAGTGAAAAGTGGTTCAATGGCAGTCTTGAAGGAATGTGGGTCGGAGTGGCGCACAGCGTCGACAGGCAGTTTGTTCCAGACCTGAGCTGTCTGAACAAAAAACGAACGAAGATGGGCTGTGGTTTGTGCTGGGGGCGGATAGACGGCTTTAGGAAGGCTGGTGCGACTTGATTGTCGATGAACTGGTAAGATTGCTGAAACATTGAGTGGCGTGTGGTAGAACTTGTGAAAAAGGCACAGCCTGAAGATGCAGCGTCGCTTATCAAGATTAGTAAGATTAGCCCGTGATTTGAGTGTAGTGACACTGGAATGATAGTAGTAGTCTGGATAGGAGTTCTGCGGACGAGGGTCCCTCTCGCCCCACAGTGCTTGCACTTATCGTTTTCCTTGTTATCTCTATGAACATGATATGCCCAGACCGAGTTTATGAAGTTTCCAACTTGGAGGCGTCGCCATGCGATTGCGTCCCTATTGTTTAGAATTTTATCCGGTGGTGGCACCAGTCTCCTCTGTAACCTGTAATTTTCAACAATTTCCGTATAATTTTGCAGGCGCTCGTCCATGTTCCGGCAGCCGGGCGGCTCCTCAGCTACCCGGAAGTAGAGAGCTCGGGCTAACTCGTGGGCCGCATCGTTTACAAGAATGAACGCGTGTGCGGGAGTCCAAATTAGGCTAACTTTTCTGTTTAGCTGTCTACTGGCCAGAATCATTGCCGCTTCCGGCGAGGTCCTACCCTTTCCAAAATTATAGATGGTCGTTTTGCTATCGCTCATTATATAATTGGCTTCCGTTCGAACGCAAGCGAGCGCTATCACACTTCAGCTGTTTCCGCGTTGCGGCTTCAAATGGTGGCTGCCGATACGGGGGCACCTCGGCCGTCGACCACTGAGGCGACCGCCGCACCCGACTTGCCACTTGCTGCGTCCACGTGCGCAACGGACTTGCTGTCCATCGGATCGAAGCGTCTAATTAGTGCTTCTGCTCTCTTCTCCCTCCTTTCAGTGTTGGATATGGGATGCATGTTACGAGTGAGTGGGGGAATGATTAGATTTTCTCGGCAGTCCTGCGGAATGCTCGATTTGACTCGTAGTCCCCTATCTGTTTGCAGGCCTACCATTTCAAGGATGGCTCTGCCTGTGTTTGTTCGGCTTAATCTTTCGAGCTGTGAAATTCTGACAGCCTCCGCTATTTCGTCCTAGGTATTGTGCACTCCCATAGAGAGCAGCTTTTCTGTGGGGGTGCTAATCGGTAAGCCCAGGGCCCTCTTTATGCACCGTCGAATGAGCGAGTCTAGTTTCTTGTTCTCATCAGCCCTAATGTTTAAGAAAGGTGTGGCATAACTCAGGCGGCTTATTACGTATTCCTGAGTTAGTTTAAGCAAGCTTCTTTCCTTCAGGCCTCGTCCATTCAGCGCGACCCTTCGAAATATGCCAAGTGCTTGCGTGGCAAATCCCTCGAGCCTTTTGATTGCCCCATCATTATATCCATTATCCTGAATAAATAGCCTTATGATTCTTATTTGATCTACCTTTGGAACTGGCTTCCCCTATACTTTAATATCAAATTTCCAGTTGTGCTTGCGTCGGAGTGACTTCGGGTTATAGACGAATAATTCTGATTTTTGCGGAGAGCATGAGAGACCCCTACTGGCAGCATAGTCGACGACAGTGTCCGCCGCAGCCTGGAGGCGCTCCTCGATACTCGCATCGCTCCCCTGGTTAGTCCAGAGGGTGATGTCATCCGCATACATACTGAAATATAGCCCCATTATGCTCTGCAGAGCTTCGGGGAGGGCCGACAATGCCACATTGAAGATGAACGGAGAGAGAACCGAGCCCTGCGTCGTGCCCCTGCTCCCTAACTTCAGTGTGCGAGACTCGATGTCTTGGAACTTCATGCAGGCAGCTCTGCCTGTCAGAAAGTCTAACAGATGGTGCGACGTCGGCCTCTCCGTTGCTATGGCGACGCGTGAGGTCAGCTTGCTCTCTCCACCGCAGCCAGGAGGAGCCAGTCGTGCCGCGCTCCTGGAGGAATCTCGTCATGGAAGTCACCGGCGAAGAGTCTATATCTGAATCTAGTTGCTCTGCTGCTTCTGAACACTTTAACTCTAAGGCGACAGCCAAGCACACTAGGGAAAATGCAAGAAAGAGGTTACAACGTGCCCAAGAAACGGAATTACAACGAGAAGAACGACTGCGGAAACGACGAGAAGCCGAAGCAGCTCAACGAGCTGTATCGAGTCCAGAAGCCGTGATTAAGCAAGCTAAACGGAATGAAGCCGAGCGAAAAAAAACGTGCCCAGGAAACAGAGGAACAACGAGAAGAACGTTTAGGAAAACGCCGAGAATCCGAAGCAGCTAAGGAAGCCACTTCAAGTTCAGAATGTGAGTCCAGCCGTGCTATACGGAATGAAGCTATAGGAGACCAAGGCGTGCCGAGGAAACAGAACAACCGGCCGAACGTCTTGAAAAACGGAGGAGGAGAGGTGTCGATGGAGAGCGGGCGGCAGCGGCGGCGGCCCCGGCACGCTAGCTATGCGCCGCTACTTTGCTGTCGCAACCAACCAGGTTTAACCAGAGCTAACCCACATGTAAGGGATCGGCAGTGTACGTGGGGTCATTGGAACGCGGCTAGGGGCGCTCAAAGCGGAGCGTCTCCTTTCTTGGAACGCGACCGCTCGCGAACGCGCCGGGAACTACGGTTGTCCACCGTCCCGCGGTACCGATTCGCGCACGTGCTGGCACGAATGTATATTTGTGTTTGTTTTTATTTTATTTTGTGGCGGAGAGAATGTTCCGACTCCGCACGTGCTGGCACGACCGTGCGTTTTTGTTTGTGGAAAGGGCGTTTTGCCCTACGGAACCTGGAGAGCTGGCCATGCTCTCGGTAAACCAATCATGTGAGCAGTGCAACATGATTGGAAGCGACCAAATGTGGGCCGGGCCTTTAAGGCTTTAAAACCGGGCCCCGGAGCCGGAAGCGGGGGTTCTGGGCTAAGGTGAGATGCTATGCATCTTCGGCTACGCCGAGTAGGGGCCTCCCCTAGTATTAGCCAGTTCCGGCTTTTTGTTGTTGTGTATCTTTGTGCCGTTTAATTTGTCTCGAGTGCCTTTAACTTGTATCTATTGTAAATTGCTGTACATAAACTGTCCATAAGTTTTCCCTTTATCCCTGCGTCTCTATTCATCGAGAGACCGTCTCTGACGGGGCACCCCTGGTGCGAAGAAATAAGCTTCAGTCTTCGAGTTACCAACCGTCTCTTGCGGGGCACCTCTGGTGCAAAGAAGAAGAAAAAGAACCTGTGAAACTTTACTCCACAACAATTTTTTTCTTCTGCTTTCCAATTAGTGCCCCGCGGTCACTAGCTGGGTGTCTATGGCCAAGTCAAGCGGTCCTCTTGGACCGCTTGACTTGGCCATAGACACCCAGCTGCGAACTTTGGCAACAAAACCGTGGCACACTTTGAAACTAAATACAATATTGCAACAAAGTCGCGACAGGTACTTCCCACAAGAAAAACAAAATGACAAACAAAGCAATGAAGAGTGCAATACAGTAAATTCGGTTCACAGATTCAATGCAGTATCTGTAAATAAAAGATATTCTAAAAGCTTTCTGTGTGAGGTGGTTTTTAGGTCAATGTCATTGACACAAAGAGCATTTAGTAGACGCGGTAATATGTTTTCAAGTGTTTGACAGCCATATGTTGTTCTGTGTGTTTTAATGTGCCACTGATCGACGTTTCTTGTGTTGTGTGCTTTATAGCTTACTACAATGTTGGAGAGTTCATGAAGGAAGGACGTGTGATTAATAATGTCGCGCTTCAGTGCGTGGCTGAGGCGAAAGGTGTACAATTTAGTTACCGGGAGTATTTTGTATTTATAAAAAAGTTCTTGTGTATGGAATGTTCTAGGAACATTTTCAATTATTCTGATAAAATTTTTCTGTAATACGAGTAGCTTATTGATGTTTTCTTGCGAAGTTTTTCCCCACACTAAATTACTGTAATTGAGGCGAGAACTAAAGAGTGAATGATATATGGCCAGCAATGCTCTTGTTGGCAGCAGTTGGCGATATCTGCAAATTAAAACAATAATTTGCGACAGTTTGCTGGAAATAAAATAGGCATGGTCATCCCAAGTCATTTTTTTATTAAATACAACGCCCAGTGTTTTAAATGTAGGTACTATGTCTACTTGAGCATTATTGAAGCAAATGTCTTTTACAAGTGTAACTTTCTTATTTTTTGCTCTAAAAATAACTGCTTTTGTTTTCGCGACATTTACCTGCAAACCATTTTTTTTGTCCATTCATATAAATTTGAGAGGGTAGAATTCACTGTATCTATTAAAGTATCTACTTGAGTTCCTGAAAAAAAATATACTGGTATCGTCAGCATGTATTATGTATTTTGCAGGGGCGATTTGCACAATATCATTGATAAAAATATTAAAAAGAAAAGGACCCAGTATGCTTCCCTGGGGAACACCGCGGTGAAGTGATTCTATTTCTGATATATACCCATTATTACTGACAGCTTGTCTGCGATTACTCAAGTAAGAGTGTACAAGAGATCCTGCGTGACCTCGGAAACCGTAGCGGTCAAGTTTGCGGATTAGTAATGCATGATTCAACAAATCAAACGCTTTTGTAAAGTCTATGAAAATGCCGATGACTATTTTATTTTGATCAAGGTGTTTTAATATGTGCTCTTTTTCACCTAGTAATGCGTGCTCTGTACAACGGTGCTTACGAAAGCCATACTGTGAGTCAGTTATTATATTTTGTTTCTCCTCGAACTTTGCGAAACGTTTATCGTCTATAAAGCCCGTTCAACCACAGTCATTCCTTTCGAACCTGATCACCTAAATCTTCCGTTAGATCACGGTCATCTTCTTTGGAACCTGGTCACCTCAAACTTCCGCTGAATCAAGGTCATCTTATGTCAACTCGGCGGAAAAAATGACGTCATTGGTACCTGCCGTACGCGGGCTGTGGCGCACTCACTTTCAGCAGACATACGGTGTAATGCTTTTCCTCGCCGTTCTTTATCCACGAGGAAAACTAGGATTTTGCTGCAATATTTATTTCAAATGCGCAAAAAGCAAGCACTGCTAAAACTAGAAACGATTAGTTGGTTGTAATGAATGTATCTCAACCCTCATTTAGGCGTGCGACGGAACGGAAGAACTGCTGAACAGCGAGAGGATTGCGGTTGGTCGAAACGACGCGGACTCGGAGTCTAAAATGATCTCAAAATACATCCTCTACTCCTATGATACGCCGAGGTTCATGAAGGAGAAGGTGAGGCAAATCTTGTTTCCACGGAACCCCTACCAATTACCTGCTAGAAATATTAGCGCACGTGACTTTTGTCTTACCTCTGTGGCCAGAAGCAATCGGTTGAATTGTGCTCTGTTTCTGTATTCGTGGGACTCACTAACGTTACAACTGACTTCATATTGATTTCGTAGAATTTAAAAGCTCTACAACTGACTTCATTTTGATTTCGTAGAATTTAAAAGCTCTGAACGGTCAGTAGCCACAAAAAAGTTGAATCACCGCTTACGAGAATTTTCCCATGATGATGGGTGCCACTACGCAGCAATGGAATTTTTTAACTTTCCAAATATCCATCGAACCTGGCTTCGGCCAGTCTTTGGCTAGTGACTTATTTTCTCGACATCATTTCGTAACAATTCTCACTCATTGTCACCTACCGCTCATTTTGATGAACCTAATTTGCTAAGCACTCCCGCCTGTCTCCTGCGTTATTTGTGCGCATGAAATCATTTCGTTGAGCGCAACAAAAAAATTGTTATATTATGCGGCCAATGACCGCTGTTATTACGTACGGCGGCCAGAGAATTCTGCAAAACACGAGAAAATCAAACGCAGGAGGCCTACTACTGGAGTAAATATTTCTGTGAACCTATCATTTGTATTAGCTGTGTACAATAAAGCGAGAAAATCCAGTTCTAACAGTGGCTGAAAACTAGAAAGCTTTTGACTTATTCTTCTGTTCTTTTTGGATGTTATTTTCGGTAGCAGTAGAAGCCCCATCGAGGAAAATGAAAACGGCGACCGGCGGTTTTCTTCAGTGGCTTATTTTATTGAAAAAAGGAAACTAAGGGAGATCGGAAAGATGAGAAAAAAGGGCGCGAAAATAAATATGGTGGAAAAATTCGTTTACAAGCACATTGTATGATGTACAAAAGGAGTTTAGTGGCATCGAATTCTCGATACGTAAGAGAAATATTTTTCCTCAAGTGTCTGTCACCATCCCATAGTATTGAGTTCATTCTGTCTCTTCGTATTTTATGGCAGCACTCAGAGATAATGCTAAGGATACGCAGATAAGGATGTGCTCCGATATAAGGAGATTATCGCGCACATACTCTCCGCTTCGTTTGCTGTCTGCTAGGACTCGTCTTAGAGGACATTGTCGACGTATTAGTTATCGTTTAAACTGAGCTAGACTGTACCTTTACTTACTCCAATCACCACTTCGTGCAGGCGAAGCTCGTCATGCAGTCCCGAGGGATCCGTACCAACTTCACCTGGTTTTTGTTCAACGTGCACCTTTCGGACACCTCAATGCACTGCCTTCCTCAGGGTCCGTTCCAACGGCTGCAAGAGTTCAGACAGTTCTTCCACGAAGAATGGGCACGTCGGAACCCATGAGAAAGAAGCTTCGGCCATCTGGGCACGTGCGACTACGGATGGACCTTCAGCGCGTGCTTTGCCAGATACACCTGATGCGAGCTGTCTTTTAATAGCCAGGAGCGGCATGAGCAAGAAGTAAAAAGGGCTGAAAAAAAGTGCATGGACAGATTTCATCTATTCGGGCAAGTTCGTGAGTCGCCGGCATTACGAAATTATCTGAAATATTTTAAACACGTGATATGCTGAAGCATGCAGAGCTGCTATTTTCCGCCCAAGTCGTTGAGTTAGTGGTTTGGTTTCGTTTATTGTGATTCAACCTCCCAAAACGACTCAGGATATGAGGGATGCTCTACTGAAGGGCTCTCTTAGTTGAAACCAAGAGGAAGAAATGGGCTAGGGGAAGGCATGTAACAGGAAAGCAAGATAACCCATGATCCTTAAGGGTAACAGAGTGGATTCAAGAGAAGGCAAACGTAGAAGGGGGCGGCAGAAAGTTAGGTGGGCGGATAAGATTTAAGAAGTTTGTGGGGATACGGTGGCCGAAGCTGGCAAAGGACAGGGTTAATTGGAGAGACATGGGTGAGGCCTTTACCGTGCAGTGGGCGTAGTCAGGCTACTGGTGCTGATGATGATAATATCACACAGTACACGGGCCTCTATACTGGAGTTTCGCCTACATCGCCTCCATCGAAATCACTGAGCCGCCGCGGTGGCACGCTGAGTTAATGCAGAGGTATAACAGGTATTCGGCCGTCATTAGACAACCCTCGAATAACAGTTGTGTTTGGAAACAAAAGAGCTTATAGCTTGTTGACTCGCACAGCTCTTAACGAATTTATGCGATGAAGGAAATGCCGGGTTGTATATTTTTTCCCCTCATGGTCACCGCAGCTTCGAATCTGTTTAATATGCACAGATTGAGCTTAGAGGTCTAATGCACGGCCACGGCTTCGAATCACGTGACGTATCCCAGCAGCCCACACCGAACTCTAGAGTCCAGAGACAGCTGCTTGAAGAAAAAATTTCTCCAATGTTAGGACTGAAATACTTAAGTAGTTCAGATAGTGAATTCAATCATCCATAATTCAATCGAATTTGTAAGCCCTTAAAACTGAATTCGTTAATTATTCAGTTAACTAGTTTAGCAACGGCGACCCATGCCTTCGGATGTGCGTAGAACCGAAGTTAAAGCGATAGCACGACTTAGAAACGGTGAAGGCATAATTACCATCGACAGCAGTCAAAGAAATGCTTTCGCAGTACTGCACCTAAGCAGACTCAAGTGCACCCTTGGAAACTTTGCTGCACCCCCGCAGCTAGGCCTTATTCGATCTCGAATGTCCGCAATAAATTGTGTGTAAAAGTTTCAGCAATGGGTAAGCACGTGCCTCATCTTTCTTCCTACGCCGAGCGAGCCCTCGGGGCCGCTTTGCCAGTTGAATTTCAAGATTTTTGCTGAAAAAACGGTCCGCGCTACACATGTCCAGCATTCTAGGAAGAACTTTTTTTAAGATTTCAATGTTATAAGCAACTGTTTTAGAAATAATTATGGTGTGGCCCATTCTTCTGATCCGTAGCAAAGTTTTTGTCGCTCGCATCGAGCAGTTAACTCTGCCATAAAAAGCCAGTAGGGAACATTTTTGGATAGTATCAAAAATTATACTAGCAAAAAAATGCAAGCCTGCTGACACATCTGCGAATAAATTGATTGCTATAGTGAAATTTTACAAGGTATGAAAAAGTTTGGTTTGGTTTATGGTTTACGGGGTTTTAACGTCCCATAGCGACTAAGGCTATGAGAGACGCCGTAGTGGAGGGCTCCGGAAGTTTCGACCACCTGGGGTTCTTTAACGTGCACTGACATCGCACAGTACACGGGCCTCGAATTTCTCCTCCAAAGAAATTCTAGCCGCCGCGGCCGGGATCGAACCCGCGTCTTTTGGGTCAGCAGCCGAGCACCATAGCCACTGAGCCACCGCGGCGACATAAAAAAGTTGCGTTCATAAATTCTTTGCTGTTGAAAGATGCTTTTGTCCAGAACGGTTATGGGAATTGCTAGGAAGCGGATGGTTCTCTATAACACTATTTCTTGACGTGCTTGCATCATCATCATCATCAGCCTGACCACGCCTACTGCACGTAGGAGGCCTGTCTCAAGTCTCTCCATATCCTCCTTTGGTAGCTGCATCCAATCCTTTGCTAGCTGCTCCGTACGTATCCTCGCCCACTTAACTTTCTGCCACCCCCTGCTACGCTTTCCTTCTCTTGCAATCCACTTCGTTACCCCTAAGGACCAGCGGTTATATTGCCTTCGCATTACATGCCCTGCCCAAGCCCACTTCTTCCTCTTGATTTCGACTAAGATGTCATTAATCCGCGCTTGATGCTAGTATTTGATGCTTGACCCACTTTGCCCTCTTCCCTCTGCACTCAGCGCTCTTAACGTTACACCGTTCATTTTTCTTTCGGTAGCTCGCAGCACTGCCCTAAGCTTAAGTTCAATCCCTTTCTTTAGCCTCCACGTTTTTGCCCCATAGGTCAGTACCGGTAAGATAGAGCAGCTGAATATTTCTCTCGAAGGTTATTGGTAAACTGCAATTCATATGATCTGATATAACCTGGCATATGCGCTCCATCCGATTCTTATTTTTGTAGTTATTTTTCTTTAAGGATCCAGATTAGCGGTCGCTACCTCCCCTAAGCAGACCTATTTCCTTACTACTTCCAGCATCTCCCTACCAACTGCGAACTGCTGTTCCCTTGCTAGTGTGTCGAACATTACTTTGGCTTTCTTCATGTTAATTTTTAGACCCGCTGTTCTCATCTCCCAGTCTAAATTGTTGATCAAGATTTGCAGCTCATCTCCTGGGTGACTTACGAAGGCAATGTAATCAGCGAATGTCAAATTATGTATTCTCTATCAAATCTTATCACCAATTGTTCCCAATCCAGGCCTCGGAACAGCTCCCGTAAACAGGCGGCGAATAGCACTGGCGAGATTGTGACACCCTTCCTTCATCATGCCTTATTTAACATCCTCCTACTGGCACTCCAGAAAGATGAAGCCAAGTAATCGCATACTAAAGTTCCTGCGATCGAGCAACACCACGTAGACTTTTAGGGTCTCTGCACGCCGTCGTGGCATTACGCAAGTGCGACCGCTCTGCAGCGTGGCCGTCTTTCACAGGGTGGCCCACTGTAGGGTGACATGCGACTGCGTGGCCGCACTCTTCAGAGCTCCAATGTGTCCGTCGCATAACCGTAGAGACCCAAAATGGCGCAGGTGCAGATTGACCTTGAGGCGGGGCTTTGAGTCTTCTGACAGCCTAGAAAGGTGGCTGTGACGGACACACTAGCGCTCCGAAGTGCATTGCCACACGCTACGTGTTCACCCTGATGGTGCACAACCCTTTATAGAGTCGCGAACGTTGCAGCCAAACTCTCAGACATTTCCATCGCAAACCAGCTGCGTATGCATATGAGAGAGGAGGTTATGCAATGCCGTCTCTTTGTTCCAGGCAATGTTAGCTCCTGGGTCATTCGGCATCACGCGGGCCTCAGGAATTGGAGGGGATCGATTCAGCCCGAGCACAACATTGTTAATATTGCACACAGATTTTTTTTTTTTTTGCTTTGCTTTGCTACCCGCTGACCCGAGAAACGCAGAGTCCCGCCAAGCCCTTCCGGTGCAGAGAAGGCAGCTGTTGTGGAGCACTGTCATCCTTGTCGGTTCCCCCACTGTGTATTGCTGAAGTTCTTGAAAGCAATCACGCGTTCGAAGGGCGTCCGAAGGCAAGTGCCGGCGAAATCCGTGAGGTGCACATTGAGGAGGAGCCAAGTGAACTTGTCCTTCAGCTTAGGTGATCTATAGACTTCCGTGGCCTGGTAGAGGAAAATACCAGAGTGTAGGAATCAATGAAATATTGAAACATCAACCCCCAATTTGCCATCAACCAATCAGTCAAGTAAGGAAGAAATTTTACTTCAAAATGGGATTGAAAGACGTATTAACTAAACGTTATTTGCTCTTAAGTCACTTTATTATTACAATAATGCCATTGTGCGATTTTGCTGTACACGGTATTATGTTATACTCCCTAAGCTACAAGCAATGCTCTTGCTATGAGGGCAGTACAAAAGTAAAGTATAATATTTGCCGATATTCAGAATCTATCTGAACATAACAACACTGGCAGCCATATATTGCTAAATAAAATTCATTAAATGAACAAGCGAAGAAAATCTATACTCAGCACGTTTCAGGTTTCAGCGCCGAGCCAATTCTGGATTGCTACAACCAGGCTGTGTATGCCATGTGCCTCTACCTTATCTCCGTGGGCCGAACTGAAAAACATTCTGCCTCCACGAGGCTATTAGAGTGAGAACAGAATTAAGTGATGCAACCAAAAAAAGTACAATGCTCAAACTTATAAAAATCAAAGAAAGCTCAAACTTATAAAAATCAAAGACACGCAAAATAAACAAGCCGTAAGAGGGAGAAGTTCACACGATTGAGCCATAAAACAATTTTTTGCCGACTTTTTTCCCCCTTGTTCATAGTTTCAAGGTCGTCGACCCGAAAATATAACTATTCAAGCTGTCAGCGACTACAGGCAATCGAGAAATAGTTTATACATATAGATATAACAGACTAACACAAGAGAAAAAGGTAGCTTTGTCCAAAAAATAGTTGAGAGACTCTGTCTAGGCTTATGAGCGACGTTTAGAGACCTTTCAACGGCGCTATTGGTCAGTACCGCCTTCTGCTTCTAATGTGAGCCCCTAGTGTACACATAGAAGCGTGCCACCATCAGTATCTGCGAAATATAGACCCCTTAAGCCACAACCTCATAGATGCTCATGCTGAGCGAGCTCATTACATGCTCTTAAATGGTAACCGCTAACGCCTCTCCATGCGAAAGGGATGTTTCCAAATTTTTAAGTCCCCAGTGTTGTCTACGAAGGCAATACCGTCTCATACCTTGCTAGTCATCGTTCTTGTCACCTCGAAGGTCATGAAATATGTGTTGCTTCCGATGGTTGCTACGCTACAGAAGACTTGCTCCGGGTCGATATCCGCCGGGGAGACCTGACAGGACTGCGAAAAGAATAAATTATGTAAGAATGCTCGGCTTGCCGAATCTAAAGAATGGTGGCCGAGGCTTATTTGGAGCGGTCAAGATGGGAGAGCGACGCATGCGATGTTGCGCTAAGAGAGTCGGCTTTAATTGTGCCCAGACTATCACTAGACAACAGTTTAAATTATGTATGTATGTATGTATGTATGTATGTATGTATGTATGTATGTATGTATGTATGTATGTATGTATGTATGTATGTATGTATGTATGTATGCGTGTGTGTGTATGTATGTATGTATGTATGTATGTATGTATGTATGTATGTATGTATGTATGTATGTATGTATGTATGTATGTATGTATGTATGTATGTATGTATGTATGTATGTATGTATGTATGCATGTATGTATGTATGTATGTATGTATGTATGTATGTATGTATGTATGTATGTATGTATGTATGCATGTATGTATGTATGTATGTATGTATGTATGTATGTATGTATGTATGTATGTATGTATGTATGTATGTATGTATGTATGTATGTATGTATGTATGTATGTATGTATGTATGTATGTATGTATGTATGCATGCATGCATGCATGCATGCATGCATGCATGCATGTATGTATGTATGTATGTATGTATGTATGTATGTATGTATGTATGTATGTATGCATGCATGTATGTATGTATGTATGCATGTATGCATGTATGTATGCATGTATGCATGTATGTATGTATGTATGTATGTATGTATGTATGTATGTATGCATGTATGAATGTATGTATGTATGTATGCATGTATGTATGTATGTATGTATGCATGCATGCATGTATGTATGTATGTATTATGTATGTATAATTAGTGCATTAGCATATATGACTCCATTTATGAGTATTTTTGTTGGGTTCTACACGCATAAATGTACATAATGAGCATTATTATAGGTATATTTTCATTGCACAAAGGCTATTTAATCCTTTCTTTATCACGAAGAGGCACTTTCATTTTGATTTGTTTTTTTTCTTAGCCAGTATTTCTAGCTTGAACGCCCAGTTCCGTTCCCATACCGACTCTGACTGCTTAAGCAAGATGGAAATGATCCGTTAAAATACTGATGAACAAAGCATTATTATTATTATTTTCACTGTTATTTTGTGGAGAATATATTACTTTCATTTTCGATCCTTCTGAGGCAATTTTTCCGCGATCAAATCTGATCCAGGAGAGTTCTGCTTTGAACCTAGGGCAACAACCTCCGGTTGCTGCAGCGGGACGATTATTATGCAAAACAATATGGAGACCGTCGTGGAGTTTTCCCAACTTTCTGCGCTCTTGTGTCGCTGTCGCAGTCGGCTGGAACGTGGCGGGAAGTGTGTTCATAGTAGAGATCACGGTATGTGTGGTTATATTAAAGTCTATGATTAGGCATGCCACGTGATACGTGCTCGTTAATGAGCATGTCATGGCTTGAGTCAACATCACTAGCTTATGACTGGTAATCTTTGCGTATGGCAACCGCTGTATCATGTGTAGCAGTGTGTGTGTGTGTGTGTGCGTGCGTGCGTGTGTGTGTGTGTGTGTGCGTGCGTGCGTGCGTGCGTGCGCGCGCGTTATCATGAAGTACTAAGCATAAATGAGATCCGCGCTCATGGCAAGCATGTCATAACCCGACAAGACTTAGCGAGCGTGACGTTACATACCACGTTACACCGCCAAATCGGAAGTGACGTGACCAATAAAGTGTGACCGAATGTGAGAAGAAAAGCCGGAAATGGTGGAATGACGTCTTCCTGCGTGGTGACGTCACATGTATGTAAAATTACGCGCACTCATCTCTGATTCATGATTTCGCATGTTTGTAATGACCACGCATCATGTGTCATTACCGACCGTGTGTCACAGCGACACAACAACGTTCAGAGCTGGGAAAACGCCTCGACAGGTTCCTTACGCTTTCGCCCAAGAATCGCTCCGTTTCAGCAACAAGAGGATTGGTTTGGTTTGGTTTATTGGGGTTTAACGTCCCAAAGCAACTCAGGCTATGAGGGACGCCGTAGTGAAGGGCTCCTGAAATTTCGACCACTTGGGGTTCTTTAACGTGCACTGACATCGCACAGCACACGAGCCTCTAGAATTTCGCCTTCATCGAGATTCAGCCGCCGCGGCCGGGAGCAGCAAGAGGAGGTTCTCATAGGTTCAGACAAGCAAGTAGACGAGAACGAGAGTTGTCCCTCTCACGCAACTTCTCAAGAAAACTCCGCCAATCACGACGGAACACGAGGTAGGAACACGCACGCACACACACGAGTGCAAACTTGCAACTGCATTTCCAGGAACCAAATACCGCCTTGAAAAGCAAAGATAGCCCATTGATACAGAGCCACAGCAATTGACAACCGAAGTATTGTTAGCATTTTTAGATGCGCTTTAAGAGACTAATTATTTTAAAAATAAAAGATTAATCACATTTAAAATTAAAGAACAATGGATCACCCAAATACTCGCTTTTTATGTAGCTGAAAGGAGAATATAGCTTCTCTTTCTAGTTCAACCTTCGCATTCAAAACTCTCTACCGGCACAAGCCGCAAGAGAGTGCCGTAGCAGGTGACTCGAGGCTGACTCCACCTTCCGCACCACTCAATGCGCATGCGCCAGGGGTCGCCGATTCTCGCCTTTTATCGAATGGAGCGCTTCGCGAGTGCATTGGCCATGCTATGGGACGATCTCTTTAACCGCGAACCGTACTCTACGTAAGAAGATCCCCAGGTGGTCAAAATTATTCCCATTTTCTGGCACATGTGAAATTAAACGCAATCACCCTAAAACAGTGCACTATTCGTCCGCTACGATGCAGAGTTGGTTTCCGGTAAAGACCGTAGAGAACACGAACAGAGCAAGGCAGCCGTACCTGCGACATGTCACCGCGTGTCATGCTAAAGCAAGGCTTGTAAAGGGCCTCCAATGTTCTGCTAGCTGAGGCACGCATGTGGTAGGTGATGACGCCCATTTCAAAGGTGAAGGCGGCCATCATACTTCGTTTAACCGCTTTTTCAGTCACTAGCAGCGCTCCCTCCTGCGAGTGAAGAGAACGGTACGTGAACAGAGGTGTCTCACGCACAATGCCACATATCTTTCACTCTCCACAAGGACGTCAAGCATAGTTCGAAGCTATTTAATCAATAAAATAAAATTACGCAGGGCACTTACGACTACTTACGTGGTTTTAATGCGAAAGCATGCACGGTTTTTATTTGTGTTCTTGATTTTGTTTATTTTTTAATTTTTTTCTCCTTCCTTTTAATGGCATACATACTCGCTAGCATACAGTCGTAAGGAAAGCCTTGAACCCTAACAGATATTTTCCTTGGCGTTTCAAAAATATATTTCAAACGCCACAGTTTTGCGCAATTTCTCGAGCACTTTAAAAGTTACTCGCCACCTTTCAACAAATCTCTTCCTTAATGACTACTCTGAAAAGAGAAACATATTTCGTGAAAGTTTTTGATGGCATCTCTTTCTTTGGGGCGCTTTCTAGCTGTGCACTCGCAGCGGAGTCGTGGCTCGCATACGCACATATCGTGGTGTCTTAATAAACGCATCGACTTTGAAATGTGGTTTCTACGTTTAATACTTTCACACTCAATACTAGGATGTACTCGTCTTTCTTCACGATTGAACGACATCATACGAACAGTGGAAATGAAAAATCTCCTTCAAATACTTTTCTTTTCACATCTGCCCCTAAGGGCCGTAATCCAAACCTGTACACATTGCAAACTCTTGCATCGGAGAGCGCCCCTTATGTTTGCGAACGCGGTGTTGGCCTTTACAGAAAGGTCGAAAAAATGAGGCAGGGGTTATTCCTGTTTCTACAAACTGCGCTGCCACAACCACAAATCCGTCAAAGAAGCACTGTTACTCTCTTGAAGAGCTAAACGTTCACCCTGAAGACGAAGTGGAGTAGTTAGTATAATATTATTCACTCTAGGCTGATAATGTATACTTTATGTACTCAGTGGCACGGGCTATTTGGAAGTAATCGCCCATTTACAGTTCACGGGGTATGCACAGGCCCGTTAACCACAAACAGGCTGGATGCAGTGTCTCGAGTTTTGATCAGCTGTACTATTCTGGACAAAAGTGGTATTCTCCACGCGGCGGAAGCCGGAGCAACGAAAAACTGCGGCATTTTGTCGAGCTAAAGCATGAAACATTGAAGCGAGCCAAGCGATATGCCTTCCGATAATAAAGGTTCACGCGTTGGCTGTCTCGATCCCAGATGCCGCCTATAGATGGCACTGCTACGCAGTTTTTCATTGCCCCGGCTCCCGCCGCGTGGAGTATACGGCTTTTGTCCCCGATAGTAC
This sequence comes from Amblyomma mixtum, assembly GCF_055824585.1. Classification (NCBI taxonomy): domain Eukaryota; kingdom Metazoa; phylum Arthropoda; class Arachnida; order Ixodida; family Ixodidae; genus Amblyomma; species Amblyomma mixtum. Next base: position 30,200,828 of record NC_143019.1, on the reverse strand, counting down.
TTTAACTTGCAATGTCCGAGTGTCCTTGTATGCCGATAGCATGCCGGTTTAAAACCGGTCGCTGCTGCTGCGAGCCCTATGAAACCATGCAAATAAGCAATCACTGTCGTATCCGTAACCGGCAGTTTCATGAATCCCGCCACGCTAGTCATGCTAGCTAGAGGAATAGGTGGCTCCTTAAGGGAAGGTGTCAAACTATATGTCGTAGTCTGAATGAGCCGAGTGGTTACCAGGACGAAACGAAGCAACGACCGCAAGTAGCGTCAGGTTGGCATCCCAATGCTATTTACGTTGAATCCGCTCAGTAGCATCGACCTGTATAGACTGCCATAAAAAATCAATGGGGAAGGGTTTTAAAAAGTGAAAGCCTGCCGACGGTATATTTTCGGATATTATTGACTTTATGTCGAAATCCTGCAAGATATTATTGACTTTTATGTCGACATCCTGCAAGATATGAAAAATGGCGTTAGTAAACTTTTTCTCGTTCAAAATTATTTTTGTTCTGAGTTGTTGGGTATGAAGCCTGCTCAAATCTATTCCTAGAAACAAATATACTGCGCATGAATGGTTGATGCCAGAGCGGCTAAAATATAGGCATTTTTACTTCTTATCTGTTATTTATTGTTTGCGTTGATTGGTTGAAGAAATATATGTTCTGCTGGCTTTGCTTCATTAGGTTATTGCAGCCGTGTGGCATTATTTCGGTCAGTCGAAAGTGCAAAACCAAAAAATCTACAGGACGATTAGACATCTGACGCGACCATTCTGTGAAAGCAGTTGGATTAACCCTCCGCGATTACTTCGATGCTTTTACTCTAAGGTGAGGCTTCACTCACGCCACAGAATATTTCTGGAGAATGCAGTTTGGAGGACGCGTGCACATAGTATAAGAGAGACTGGCGAAGGGAACGAAGCAAAGAAAAGAAGCAGCCATGAAATCAAGCAGAAACAAAAAGCCTTATTTCGTAGGCCTGTAACGCATAAGCAGAGCGACATCGGTGCATTTTGTAATGTCCTTAATACAGGTAGCGTCAACGACATTGTGTATTCAACGGGGCTGCGCCAGCGGTAAAAAGTTACAGCGATCAAATTTGTTTCAGTCGTGCACTGTAACGTCCAGAAGCAACACGTCCTCTAAGAGTGCTCCTGGTTAACTTAGGCCACATGGAGAGATTCAACGAGTAGGGAAATCGCACAATAGAATTGCGTTTTTGTATTTCTCGTGCATTGGAACATGGCCGCCGGAGCACAGGTCGAACCGGCGGCTCTCGGATCGGCATCTGAACGCCAAATTTAAGCTACTCAACCACCCCGGCGCGAAGTCACAGCCTACGTTTCTGTGGCATTTCTTGCTGTAAATACGCATGGCACATCCTATTTACGTCGTCCTTGAATGCTACCATGCAATACCGACATTGTTTTGCACAGCTTAGTCCTTGTCAGAATCAAAGAGGATTTTGGAACAAGCTTCACGATAAAAATATCAGGCCCAGTTGTTCTTATGGTTCGTAGGACCGAGTGGCTTGAATGTTTTCATTACAAACACTCAGACAGCTCAGAGCCCTATCGTTTCAAAATAGGAATGGTTCCCATGCCAACTGTACGCTTTGAACATTTGGCCTTATGAGGTAAACAGCATGTGACGGTTGCCACTGAAAATATCCAGAGAATAAGGTACTTTATTTCAAATCTTTTGTCTCTACTTTTGTTCCCCTTTTTATGGTGATGCTGCAATGCGCGAAGAGAGGATGGAATCTAGTCCGCGTAAGTCTTCGTAATCGGCATCTATTCAGATTAGTGTTTTTGCAAACATTTTTGTATATCTTGTTTCCCCTCTCACCTGATTCAAGTCATCGCTCCTCGTATTATTTTGTCCTCGTCAGGCCTTGCGTAAATTGCAATAAGCATCAGACTTCTAAGTATTTTTAAGCAAACAAAGCAGTTTTGTAACCCGAATGCGAAATAACTGTAGCGTTTATGCGTGTTTCACATAGTGCAGACGGGAGCAGCGCATCAGCACGAACGAACCTATTATGTGAATTCAGACGGAATAATAGTAAACTCTACACGAAAAAAATTGCCGGTGGTTTAGGTCTGGTTAAACCTGGAGTGACGCGAGAGCTCCGTCGAGCCGTCTACTTATACAGCTGCGACCTCTCCCCGTCTCCACTCCCCACCTCCACTCGACTCGGTTGCAGCTCAGTTTCGCCGGCGCACCGCGCCGCCGGCAGCAGCACCTGCTCCGCACCACGTGACCAACAGGCTCAAGGGGTGCGACGCTGAAGGAGAAGCTGCTCATTAAGGGGAACTCACGAATGTGGGCGGAAGGTCGCTGCCACTTTGCCAGGCAGAGGCGGGATAGGCGGTGCATTTTTCCTCGTTCTCGATGGGTCCAGCGTCGGTGCGAAACACGGCTATGTCGACGAAGGGGGAAAACCTGCGAGTTTTTGACGGCGTGTAGAAGCGACACCGACGCAGAGGTTCGCAGCGAGCAGTTTAAGCATGCGCGGTACGTTCCTTTATCCTTTGGCACCGGATAATAGGTACAAAAAGTTACTTTCCCAGGGAAGACTCCTAAAACATTGATGGATCTTTGAAGACACGGCTTGCACAGGACAACAAAAATGTATGAGAAATATATATACTTTCCATATGTTCCCCGTGTAGTTTTAAATACCTTCTCCATGCAGTCATGAGATCATTTTCATGCGACATTAAAGCAGCCATGCGAAGGCAGGGTGAATTTTGACTTCTGCGTAAGTCTGGTATAACAGGAATAACAAGTACAACAGGAATGATCGCGTGGAACATTTCTCTAGGGAAGTCAGCAGTGGGATACAAAAAGCTTGAGCGATTAGATCGGAAGAGCAGTCTTCACTAATAACGCACAACCATAATGTTCGAACGCAAAAAGAATTTTTTAACAGAGTCCAAAGGCTCGGAAAATTCTACTGCGAAAGTTCAGTAAAATTTGTCTAGGTGAAAAATAAAGAAACATGAGGTGTGTTTAACAGAAAATGTTCACGTGGATTTCAGTCTTTTCGAGCTTTCTTTTTCACAGACAATGGCTCTGTTATTCCCGGGATAGGCTTTGTTGACTGACCGCTTTAAGTCATGTCTTAGACCATTCTTTGCTAAACAGCAGCGAACATTTAGCCTACACTTATCTGTCTTTAGGATACGCATTGAAAATTCTTAGGCTTGGGCGCTTTTCGTAGCTTTGCAGACAGAAGACCATCTTTGGGTTGCAAACACTAAGGTTTCGATTTTTTTGTTCCTAAAAATGAGTTTTTTTCAGACTTCGGTAGCAAAACACCAAAAAATCACACGTTTGGGGACCCTTTTGGCGACATTTTTTTTCTATTTCGTAAATAGGAAACTTTTTTCTAGGGATGTTTTTCCCGGGGCATTTTTTTCCGAGGTCATTTTATCCGGGGATGTATATTTCGGCGATTTTTTTGCGGAGTTTGGTAAAAATGAAGTGTATCAGACAGCGGCCGCAAGTCGGCTGTGTAGAGGATTACTAAAGCTCCGCAGCACAGGATTAATACAACACTGGCCACTGTTCCAGACGATACACTTTTGTGCTCTCTGCATGATGTAAAAAATGATGTGCAGATGTGCATCTGCAGGCAAGACCACCATTTTGAACATGTGCTGCGAGCCTCTCATCATTTCTCCAGGAATGCAGTAGTTTCACTACTGAGCTGAGAATTATCAGTTTCTTTGCATTCTGCAGATTAAGTGCCTAAAATGATTGGTTTCGTTTATGGGGTTTAACGTCCCAAAGTTACTAAGGCTGTGAGAGACGCCGTTGTGGAGGGCTCCAGAAATTTCGACCACCTGGGGTTCTTTACCGTGCACTGACATCGCACAGTACACGGGTGCCTAAAATGAGTAGTCACCGCTGTGTCACGTCATTTATTTCTGCTGCGCGGGCACGAATACTGGGCCACACGGTGAAGCCATGGAACCGATTTTATCCTGAGGGCCTCCTTGTTAGAGATGATATCAATAAATGACCTAAACAACCGGTGAAATACGACGCAGTGAGCAAGTTGCAAAAAAAAATACCGCGTTACATCATACACTTATGAGAAATCGGGTGCTGGTTTGTCGCACGAAAGACTAGTAGTTGAAAGTTACAAAAAATAGTCCGTCGACATGATTGCACTACCCCGCAAAATGCTATCACGCAGGGGATGGTTTCGCGACGATGACATGATGATGATGATGAGGGGATGATGACAAATCTCGTTTGGACGGACGTGGATGTTACAGCAGACGGTGGCCGCAGCATGCGTCTTACGAGTGCTCGACAAAGAGAGAAAGTGCGAGATGCGGATGACGCATACAGCTTCGAGTGACGTCGGGCACGCGGTGCGCACGTCTCAAGAGGTGCAATCCTGAGCATGTATTGCCGCAGTCACTAATGATCAATAACGGATGCACTGATGGTTCCCTACAATTTCGTTATTCCAACGAAACAGCAAACTTTCAGAAATCAACGTTAACTATTAAATGCTCCCAGATTAGTCTGCGAGCTACCAGTTGTAAGCGGTTTTATCACGTCCGCCAAAACCAGCGTCATGATTGCGCAAGAAAGAATATTACCTCAAAATGCGTATTTTTTTAAACAGAGAAACCAGAATTATATAGTAGGATTAGGGAGACAGCAAGGTTACTAGGCTCTGTAACTAATGGGGTAATGGAGAAGTGTGTGAAATCCTCGCTGAAATCATTAGGACATAAAACATGGGACGGCACGTTATTTGGAAAACGAAAAACCTTTGCAAGATCAGACTGACACACTCGATTAATAGAGAAGGCAAATGGAGCAGGATGTGGCGGATGGTCGGGTGGGCAAGTGAGGTTAGGAGGTTTATGGGAAATAAGGTGGCGGAGTGGCGCCGAGAAGGGATAAAAGGAAGCCAATGACAGTCGCCCTCGTTCTGCAGTGGACTACCGTGCCCTCGTCTTGTGCCCTGCTGCTGTTGGTTGCTTTGAACAGTTGACTTTATGCAGAACTCGTTCGTGGAGGTTTTCAGTTGCATCACACGCGGGCTTCTCCACTTGGCTATGGCTAAGTATCACTTACGGACACCGACGTAAAATGTAAAGCAGGAAACGAAATCGCTGTTAGCAGCAGACACCTGACTGGAAATGAGAGCGTTTTCTTGAGAGGCGGTGGTGCTCTATTGAGGTGTTATTTTGGGGGCCATGACACTTACGAGAGCAGCAAATCAAATCCAGCTTGGATCGCCGCCCAACCGCCTGCATCGTATCTGTAGGTGCCAACGCCGATAATTAGTTTTCTTGTTGAGTCCGATCCTTTTACTTCGTTCAGAATCTGAAAACAACAAAAAAAAACATTGAAAGCTTCATATATCGAGCCCCAGGGGAGGCAGAACAAGCTATTCAATTCTGTGGGGTGAAAACAGCAATTGAAAACTATCTGGAACGCCTGGAGAACAAGGCAAGTAGACAGCCCTCGCCTTTAGCATGCTACCGCCATTTGGCGTGCAAATAGACCTCCCCTGGGCCTACGTGATAAGCGCAAGGGCATGTGGTCCAATAGGTGAAACATGAAGTGTATCGAGGGGGCTATAATTGGAAGAAGATTTGGCTGTGAGGCGCAGCGAGTCGTCGCCAATCGGGAAAATAGAAATCTTTAGCATAGCTCTGACGCGTACTTGGCCCTGCCATTGCGAATGCGCATATGGCTCTGACGGGGCCAGATGGCGCCAAGTTCCCGTCAACAGTGAGCCAGCCTGCCGCGTGCGAAGACCAATCAGCGCGTGCGAAGTGGCGGGTCGCAGTAGGGACCAATCAGCGCGTGTGATGTGGCGGGTAGCGGCACACTGTAAGCGGTATGCTAAAGGTATCTAATAACGGCGGCGCTGAAGCGGTCGTCACAAGCAAAACCGCTTCGCAAGCGAGAGTGGATAGTTTTGGCCATCGGGAACGCCCGTTTGACATCATGTTGTTTGTACCCGGGAGAGGTCTATTGGAGCCGAGGCTTTGGTGCTAGCGTTGCCATGTGGACGGTTGCCATGGTCACGTCGTCTGGCACCCACTGTGCCGTAATACAAAAGCTTCCTGCTCTGTCCGGAATGGTGATTTTTCTACGGCTAATTTTTGCAGTGAAATACACTTTTGTATCTAATAATGAGGAAAGAATCCGTTTCCTTGTCGTGGTTCAAGCTACCGCGTAATGATATTTCTAGTACAAGAACCTATAAAGCGAGCACATGCAGGGTTTTTGACCTAAAATTTTGGGCAATTTATAAAAATAGGCTTTCAAGTTAGAAGAGCCCTTTTTTCGGCATAGAATTTTCAGCAGTGAGTACAACGAGAACGTATTAATTAGCAGGCTGGTTCTTTAAAAACCCGCTTACCCTCGGCGCTGTGAGCGAACAAATTTTTGCTGCATCCCGCCGAAATACATGCGTATTCGAGAAGCTTGCAGACAAAGGAACCTCTCCAGTGCACGAAATCGTCGAAACAGCCAGACCCCTAAGCCAGTCTATGCGTCTGCTCATTGCTTAAACCATGAGTAGCACATTTAGCGCAGCCAGAGGAATAAAGCTTTCGCTTACACACCTGGTTTAACCAAGGGTAATCCATCAGCAATTTTTTGTTTGACCTTGACTTGACCTTGATCTGACCTGTGATCTTATGGGCCACCTTTGTGTAGCCCCACAGCTACATATCCTGGCTCTACTGTGGTTTGACCTCTAAATTGCTTGAAGGTGAAAACCGCAAACGCCGCCAAGAAAGCCCGCGGTCCCGTGTTCAAGCTCTCGCTTCAAAAATGAAACAACAAGCACCCAACTAGTTCAATGAGCTACACGTTATCGGCGAAAACAGCGCCTTTAGGAGCATATCGGGACGGTGATAGACGACGACAGAGTTTGCGCAGGCACTGCGTACTGTGGTGGCCAGCTTCTGATCTGAATACAAGACCGTCGAAAAAAAAAAGATGCCCATGCTTAGCTTGGTTAAGCCAAGAATGCGTTGCATATTGCGCGGTCTTTTTGTTTGAGGGCGAGGTATTGCTTGGCGGCACTCGATTTTCTCAGCGCCCCTAGCGGGAGGAGCGGGAGTAAGGTGGCGGCTGCGGCCGCGCGCGACCGCGCGAGTTGGGGCCCAGCTTTTCCTCCGGCTGTCGTGACGTCACGTCACGTGGTTGAGCTCAAGGTCAATGGTGGCTGCCCGGCCGCGCCCAAGGGCTGAACTGAGTGATTGCAATATGCTACGCATAAAAGGGCGCGGAACGGTGACTTACCCTTACTGGAGTGGTAAAAAAGGCCGATAAAAGTGACAGTGTCAAGCCACCCTTGTAGATGTTCAGCATGGCCAAATGCTTCATCGATGGCGGGAGCCTCCGAATAGCGTCTTTGGCTTCCTGCCGCTCAAGAGTTACGTTTGCGTATCTGAGAAGGTGATAGAGGGCGCGTTGGTCAGGGGAGCAAGCGCTTCAGAAGTGCACACGACGCTCCCCTTCTGCCAGGAAACGGTTGACGAGAAGTCGGAAAATTAAGGCTGTGAGTGCGAGTATTTTATGCCTTTCAGTACAGTGAACCCGGCTGGAGTTCAGATGATTGTGAATTACGGTGCGACCCATTAACTTTTGATCCTTAACGTTCGCACACATGGATGACAGTATGTTTGAGCCAAGATGGCCTTCTGTGAGCCTGGTACATGAATGCATTACGAACAGAATGCCTACGGCGTTGGCGCCCAGCCTATTTTCACTCTCCCTATGGGATGTTTCAGCGAACACTTCCAAGAATTTTCAAAGATAGGCTTTTTGGTGTAAAAATATAGCTTTTGCGGCATACTATCTTGGCGGACACAGGAAAACCTTTTAATCGTCTTTAGTAGCAAACTGGTTAAATAATTTTTAATAAACATTTCAAGTAGTAGAGTTAGGCGGCTAGTTACAAATAGAGATTTGAAGCCTCTCGTTAGTAACAGCCATATAAGTTTTTAGGATTTCAAAAACGGGATTACCGTCGCTCGGGATTACCACCTCGACAGACGCAGTAAAAGATACTTTTATACAGCAATACGCCAAGAAAATCACAGGGTTACGCCTACGGTACGTTTCAGCGCTTCCAACAACTAATGGCAGCAGTTTTTTCTTAGCGCTCCTAGCTGGCACCTCCACATGCTATCGTCTGCGAAGTGGCCAGAGGGTACAGCGTAAATTTGAAGTGTAATTTTTTAACCTTTAAGAAAAAATTCTGGGGACACTTAAGGTCCGCCTTCAAAGCTATGACGCAATAACGTTAATAAGAGCCGGCAGCTGCTCCTGCTGCCCACGCAGACATGTACACTGTTGATCAAATCTTCCCAGGCCACGGCGTCTACTTTTTAGCAGCATGTCGTGCTACTTATGAAAGCAATAAAGTTATCAATGTTCTCAGAGGTGAGAATGATACTTTTTTCTAATCGCTGTATAGATTTTGGGCTTGAGAGGTGTCGTAACTGCCCTGCTCCTTTATAAAAATGGTCTATAGACAGTCTATAGACTTCTTATTGACTCTATTGACTACCTATAGATATTGCTTTTTGTCTGTTCATAATCTATAGACCGTCTAAAGACAAAAGTCTACTAAAAGTGCATGGCCATAAATCTATAGATTGCCTATAGAATTTCTATGGCATTTGTATTGCGTATAGACTTTTGTCTATGGACAGTCTATGGACTTTATAGACAGAAGTTTATAGGTACTCTATAGACTGTCTAAAACGTTTTTGTAAGGGCTATTGCGCTCGAAAGCTAGCCTTTGGCCTGGACATTGGACTGACTCTATACATGTTTAAATATGTGGAAAAGAACAAGACATACGATCGAGCCAAATTTTAACCAAGCTATACCGACATTCCTGCATGGAATGCTGTCAGCGTGTCCTACTCGACATTCGAGTTTCAGAGGTTTGATTCCGGACTAAATGCCGCAACTTGCTTTTCACCGCAAATCATTTTGTTTATATACATAAATGTTTTCTGAGGTTTAATTCATTCTTGAAATCCACCGCTTCAAGTGCGACGTAGGCACCTTTTGCGATTGATCAAAATTTTTTGCTCCCTATGGACGGCACCTGATTTATTTCAGAATGGGACCCTAAAGCTGTCGTTTAAAGAAACCGTGCCTCAAGCAGCTTACGCTTAAGACAACAGCCACATGTTTCGTCTTTAAATTGCTGGCGTATCAGAGTGGAGAGTTGAATATTTATTTATTTATTTATTTATTTATTTATTTATTTATTTATTTATTTATTGGATGGGCAATGCATGGCACTGCCCATGGGGCAGGACAAAAGGAGTTAATTAGCCTCCTGACGAGGCCCTGGCTCACCTGGGCGCAGCAGCAGCGGTTGCAAAATACAATTCCGGTTACCAAATACATGGAGACAGTACACATACAATTAGATATAGCAATCATCATCGTACAGAATTGCACATGGAGCAAGTTTTTCACTTTGTACACAAATATAGAAACCGGAACACAATAAGTTTGCAATTAGAAATCATTATTCGTACGTGTTTGGCCAGCTATTTGGAGTGAAAAGAAGTTGTATTCTGCATTTGAAAGTTCTCAGACTTCTACATGATTTTGCGATCTCGAGAATCTCTGGGTAATTATTGCATAGTTTCATAATTTGATGGTCAATTGTCTGTTTAGCATAATTTGTCCTTGTGTTAGACTGAATTGACGTAATTAAAGGCTAAGCTTAAGAAGTGTACTCAACTGCGTTTCAAGCATCGGAGTACTTACGGCGTATCGAATGACAGCCCGCAAGTTGTTTTCGCCAGTCCATCACAGACTTCGATGAAGGTCGTGAAGGTCGAGTTGATTACGGAGACGACAGAATTGTTGGTGTCGACCCTCACATGCGTGTATATGAGGATCTCGCAGAGGCCGTCAGGCGGGTACACGTTCTTCTGCGTGGCCGTGTGGTCAACCGTGCACAACAGCGGAGGAGGCGTAGTAGTCGTCGTAGCTGTGGGGAGAGAGATCAACCAGGATTTCATGCAGGCTTTCATCCAGGAGATCATCCAGAGAGGCATCCAGGGTTTGGTACTATCAGCTGGAGAATCTGTACTCTCGCTTGCCCATACATTTGCCTATGCATATCTAAACAGTGTGTTTTACCTAAAACTTTAAACAATCTTTACGAATAGGCTTTATGAGTTAGAACAGCGGTTTTTTACAGCATAGCATTGTCAGTGATGTAGTACACCAGAAACCAAAGAGGTGCTGAATGGCAGGCTGGTTAACAAATATTGAACAGTTAACTTTTTAACTGTTACTTTAAGTCTCCTTGATTATTGAAAGGCGTGTAGCCCTCGGTAATTAATACCCATATCAGTGTTTATAATTTCGAAAACATAGGTACCTTCGGCGCTGTGGCCCAACATATTTTGGTTATTTCAACGAGTTACGTGCACTGGAGAATTGGCTTTGCCTGCAAGCTTCTCGAAAGCCCATGTATTCTGCCGCGATGTAGCACGAAATTCGCTGCGCCACAGCACCGAGGGTAACCGTGTTTTAAAAATTCTAAAAGCCCAGGACTATGTAGAACCGATAAAGACAAGCATAAAATACCAGCTATGACAGTGCAGTCAGACTACTGCTGCAGAAGTTTTAGTATTCCGCGCCCTCTTTCATGTGACGACACATCTGCGGTACTTAGGGGCCAGTAAATGATAATGATGATTGAAAGTTTCAGTGAATTTCTTGACTAGCGTGTGCTATTAATACAGATTTAGGTTTTTCCTCGAGATAAGCTTACCATCTAGAGCAGAATAACGTGTTTCAGATATTGATATCGAGCACTGCAAGCGGTTAAAAGTCAGAATTTATTTTAAACTGCGGGCATGAGGTGAAACCTAACGAACGCTGAGGTCTTATTTTACGAGTGATGTGTTTCAGCCCACCATTGCATGCAAGGCTGTTAACATCGCCAGTGCAAATGAAATTTTGTTTATCAACGAATTCGACTCGGCTTGTAAGCCTTCGGCCTATGTTTTACGATTATTTTGAGAGCCAGAGACCACAGTTCCATGCGATTTCGTTTATAATGCTGCAAGAAACATTATTATTGTTGCGTTTTCTTTCAATTTTCTGATTGTTTATATAGGTTACTACACATAGTTTATCGGCTTGATATGGCGGCAATATGTTAGTGGGTTCTCTTAAATAGGCTTTGCGTTAGACCCTAAACTTGAAGCAGGCCGTGCTAGTGGTTTAATTAAAAACCGACGTAGACGTTTTTTCGCATTTTGATTGTCTAAAGGCAATGTCATGGCAAACTGCACAATTCCGGAAAGTACTTCTCTCTGAACGCAAAAGTATCAATTGCGTAAAATTATCGAACGTGTCACACAGACCTCGCTAAGAAGTCGTAGTACTCGATCTACGTTCAAAACGCTAGCCCACGTTCGCGAAATTCGCTTTAGAGCTTTCGCAGGAGCTGCTCATAAGAAAGGCATTCAGAACGCAGAAAAGGAAACAAATTCTAAATCGCGGTTTAGGCTTGAGTGTTTGCAGCGAAGAATTCTAAGGTTTTAAGGAAGAAATCTCTGAAATTTGAATAATAAACTTTCTTTTCAAAGCAATGCATAACTTCGAGGAGGAAGCGATGGGATTGGTTTTTGAAGACTGTGAGCAAAGAGCTATGTTTAGCCGTGGCATGAAAAATAGCGGATGCCTAGTGAATCCCATATCTGGCTTGCGATAGTAGAAGGATTTCGTCGACATCACTTAGCACGGCTTGAAATTACTTAGCGTTACATAGACAACACCCCCACCCCGCGATGACACGTTGACGGAACACTTCTGGTTGGTCCCGTCTTCAGGTCGGCACTTCCGTTTGGATGACGTCATGTGGTATGTGAAGCTACTCTCCTCCAATCTTTTCGCTCAGTCATAAATATGACTCCACAGGACTACGGAATATGTCTGGTGAAGTGGAACGATCTACTCCGGCGCACAGATTATATATGCATTCAGTGCCAATGTCCACGGTAAACATGTCTCGTTTGCCGTTAATGAGCACAGAGACGGTGTTTTTTGTGTGAGATTTCCAGATATATGGCAAATGTCCTAGCAAGCTGCCGTGGAGAGGGAGGGAGAAGCCACTTGAATTTGTTTTCTTTTTATTTGCATCTTCTCTAGTGTCATGCGCTTTGCCTTCTTTGACGCCAAGTCTGAGCGAGTGTCTGCAGTCTAATACGGAAAAACGAAAATTGACTCAGCTACGTCCGGCAGACCAGGTACCCACTCGTGCGTTTTTGATGCGAGGGCTATAGAATATATCAAAAAGTCTAGGCTTGATAATCCTAATCCTAACACCTGGCATTTCTCGGAGGTCAGCCGTGTGCTTCCCTGCCAGAGATATGGACTTGTGGCAGGTCTGATCATTAATGCTCCGTTTCGAGGACTATCGCTGGTTGGCATGTCGACCAGCTGGGACATGTCAGGGTATAAAACTGACCGTACGCTTATGCTACGATACACCTTCTAATTTCTATTTAATGGTCGTATACTTTCAGAGTACTGTAAATATGTAAAATAAACTTGTACGGGGCTGGTCAACACTCTCCCGACTCTCGCTGCTCAGTCTCAGGTCGTGTCGCTGCTGTCCCGAAACCCGTCTACGAACCTAGACTAAGAAGGGTGAGGGTTCGGACTAGTGGTTAGTCAACATGAGGATCCAAATTGAAGGGACAGAACACAAGCGCTAACGAGCACGAACACGGGACACGGGACAGAACACAAGCGTGTTCTGTCCCTTCAATTTTGTGCGCTATGGATCCTCATGTGGACCTAGACTGCAACAGCGTCCTGTTTCTGAGTTTAAACTATCACCTGCGCTAGTCGCTGCAAACGCACATTACTTGCTTTTCCTCGAAGGGGCATCTAGACTCTTAAGCCAGTTTTGCCGCTTTTCGCCGTAACACTCACATGTAGTCGAGGTCATTGGCGGGGGCATCGTAGCACCAGGACCCGGCGGGGCTGGTGGAGGCACACCACCAGGACCAGGGGGGGCTGGTGGAGGGACACCACCAGGACCAGGGGGGCCTGGTGGAGGCGGACCACCAGGACCGGGCGGGGCTGGCGGAGGAACACCACCGGGACCAGGGGGGCCTGGCTGAGTTATGCCACCTGGACCAGCCGGCGGCATTGGGCCTGTACCGCTCTGAGGAGTTTACATAGAGAATGGGGAATGAATAAAGACGCTTTGACTTAGAAAGAAAACAATCTACCTAATGTTGCGCCGTATAGCGACCACGTAATAACTCGTCTGCCGCTGCGGTGGCTCAGTGGTCATGCCCCTCGACAGCTGAGCCGGAAGACGCGGGTTCGATCCCGGCCTCGATGGTCTAATTTTGATGGAGGCGAAATTTTCGAGGCACCTGTACTGTGCGATGGTAGTGTGAGTTAAATTACCACCGGTGGTCGAAATTTGCGGAGCCGTTCACTACGGGGTCCCTCACAGCCTGAGTCGCTTTGGGAAGTTAAACCCCAATAAACCAATGAAACAACCAACTACTCTGTTCTTCGCAACAGCCCTTAATTTTCTGCACTCAGATTTCGCACAGAGGTGGCGTGAAGTGGTCGGCTTGGTTTTATGCTTAATTCTGTAGTAACAGTTACTTCATTCAGAGAAGACTAATTTGATGTCCGCATCGTAGGTGGCGCTGTCGAATAAATTCTATGCCGACGCAGCAGCCCTCCTTACAATGTCACGTCTCGCTAAAAGGAAGATGCTGTGAACATTTGTTTGCATTTGTTGTCATCTGGCTTAATCCTTCTCTTTTGGAAAAAAGATTTCAGTGCTGAGACGGCTGGTGCAAAAGCGTCCTTTCATGCGAGAGAGTTGGTGCTTCTATGTCGGACAAAAACAGGCCGGCGTCGGCGTTCGCGACAGTTCGAAGCTCCCAGCCGAAGAAGCCTTGCGTCACGTGACATTGTGGCGTCATCAATCGAGCCACCGGATTGTGGGCAAAGTGACCAACGTCGCAGATATGAGAGAAACCAACAGCCACAGAAACCAAGGGGCGCAGGGGATTTTTTTTTAAATTAATTTCTTTATTTTGTGGTGCTGATCAATTTATAATATTACTGAATATGTTGTCGCTTAAAGCTAACTGATTAGAAAAGCAGAAGATAAAACAACCACATGCCGCCGGTGGGATCTCACGACCTCCGAATTACGCGTCCGGTGCTCTACCGCTGAGCTACGGCGACGGCTGTCAAATCTTCTGCTTTTCGGGGGTATTTATGCTTTACAAATAACCTAACCTTGGCAGTGTTCACCAGTGCCACCCACGTTCTTAAGCGGCGGACGTAGCACGTCCTGAGTTACCGCTGATGTGACGTAGAACGCCATCGAACGGCGAGGGTGGAAGCTGCGTGAGAACCCTGTTATGCTTCCTATGGCGTCAAGGCTGCCAGAACCGAGGCCCTCGCTAAGCAATTAAGCAAACAAGGCAAGGGGAATAAGGGGCTCGATATAAATATGAGAGAAACCAACAGCCACAGAAACCAAGGGGCACAGGGGATTTTTTTTAAATTAATTTCTTTATTTTGTGTTGTTGATCAATTTATAATATTACTGAATATGTTATCGCTTAAAGCTAATTGATTAGAAAACCAGAAGAAAAAACAACCACATGCCACTGGTGGGATCCGAACCCACGACGTCCGAATTACGCGTCCGGTGCTCTACCGCTGAGCTACGGCGAAGGCTGTCAAATCTTCTGCTTTTCGGGGGTATTTATGTTTTACAAATAACCTAACCTTGGGAGTGTATGAAAGTTATAATACTGACTGGCCACGAGAGCTCGCATTAGAAGAGTGACCTGGGCCGCACAAGTCACATCAGTGGCTACACCTGCATCGCACGGCAATGACGCACCGTTTAAGCGCTGCACTACTGCGCCAAGAGTGCTGTGAGGACTCTCAGGGCTCTGTGAATGTAAAGTCGAGAATTAGCGATTCCGCATATATGGGCATCACCCATTACGCTATCCCGTAATACCTTCCAGAGGTAGCTCATGAGTCCACTGAAGTTTTTTTTAATAAGGCTTTGATGTTTACACAGCGGATTACGGGCCAATGTCACACAATTAGGCAAGTACTCCGAAAATTGATAGAAGACAAAATGGACCACAAAATACCGTATTTGTAGCGAAGTTTCAGAGCGGACAAGTGATTGTCTTAGCGAGAGAAGCATTCTTGGAATCTATGAGCAACGCTACGGTTTGCATGAAAGTCATTAAATTTTTCACAATAGTTTTATGATAGATATCGAAACATACAGTGGAGAAACACCCCACGAAAGAAGTAGACATCTCTTTCAAAGGCGCTATACTTCAATCTATGCAAGCGACAGTTTGTGCCGCCAGTCACATTTAACTGAATTATGTGCGCTCGCCTCTAGTCATGCAATATCGTGAAAGTGGGTAATAGAGATCACTTTCAGGAAGCTTTCGGTTAACTTATACCATCTGGTATTCTTTGCAGCACAGAAACATCGAAATGCTCGCAGCATCTTCCTGTGTTTCGTCTGCATATAAATTAAGGCGTAAATGAAAGCGCTCCCCCGAAGGCGCTGAAGGTTCTTTATGGAAATAAAGGGGCTCCGGCTGCCACTTCATGATAGTGGGATCATCCATCCTTCCCCACTCCTGCATGCGCCCTATGCCCAGATCCTTTCACTTCTTTCCTCCACACCCTTTCCCTCTGCCCGGCGGACCCTCCCCCGCGGGACCTGAGAGCCTCAAGACCTGGGAGGACTGGGAGACCCTGCTGCGCTCGGAGGACCCGGCCGTGCAGACCATCGCCACCGGCCGGGCTGCCAGTGTTATGGGCCTTAGGAACATAAACACTTGAGTGCAGTGGAGTCGTGCGGGGACCCTGGGGCGTGCCCCGAATTCCTCCTGAAATAAAGTTTTTTTTTTTCTCTCTCTCTCTCTGCCATTTCATGACTTAGTTTTAGCTTCAATAGCCGAACGCCAGACTCACTGAGCTAACCTGGCACCTGGACCGAGAGAAAGCCAGCAGCAAAGAGCGCTTGTAAATGCAGTCCGAATTATTTTTAATTAATTAGTCAGCCATTAATTTCTTTTAAAAATGCGTAGTACGTGATTAGGAGTCATGAAAAGTAAAAGTTATAAGTTGGCCTAATATTCCGGGTCCCGACCGTCTTAGAGGTTCTTGAAAAGTCAGATGGTGTTAAGTCATATTAAACGTATGAACAAATGCATTATCACATGTCAGGTAACGCTTGCAATGACAAAGAAAGGCAACAAAATAGGAGGGCACGCTTAAGCTCCGCTTTAACGGTATGGCGCTATAGCGTAAAGGGTCAACTGCCAAATATGAAGGACGTGATTCTCTACTTTACATTCATATGGATCCCTGGTAGTCATACTCCTCCTGGCGCAGTGGTGCAGCGGTTAAGCGATGCGCCACTGCCCTGCGATGATAGGTGCTATCATCGGTGGGGCTTGTGCGGCCCAGGTTGCTCTTTCCGAGCGACCAGTCTAATTTAACTGCTGCCTGGCACGGTGGGCAGTTTGCTCACTATCGGATGGGCAGGTTTTGATGACACCACGAAGTCATGTACAGGTATGAAAAATATGAGTGGGGAACACAGTTGGAGCATTCATTTATTGATTACTCCGTTATTATTTGTGACAAGCGCAGTTTTTCTCTCTCTTTAACTAGTTTTCGTCTGCGCCTACAATATCCCAATGTCGTTGTGCAATTTAGTAGAGAAATAACCAAGAAATTTGCAATTTTCTGCGTGAAGTTTGTTCCCTCCCATATTTTTCATACCTGTACATATGTGACTCACCTGCCTCTTACGTTGCTCTCTGAGGACCACCTGCCAGAGCCATGCCCGTGATTTTTCGCTCGCAATGCGCACGTTGACAAAGCATGCGGCGACGCCGACAACGCTGACACCGGATATTTTGGTGAAAGGGCCTTTATTGCTGTCGCGTTATGCTTTGGTACTTGCTGACATGTACCGTCTTTGTCAAAAGTAACCAGACTGCATGGTTTGCTTCTAGCTTGTACAGTGGAACCCTTGTGACTTCCCTAACGATTAAAAGATGTTGGAAGGTAAGAAGATCCGCAGTTCTTACCTTTAACAACCATTTCAGTTTCAGCGAAGCTGTAAGGGCTCCACTGTACGAGCTAGAAGCAAACCATGCAGCCTGGGTACTTTTGACAAAGACTGTACCTATGTATTTCACTAATACAATGTATCCACGTGATTGAACAATGATCGTTATTAAGCTCTCTCAGTTGCATCTTTTGTTTTTCTGAATGGGCTTTCTACTGCATTTAAGCGGAGTGTGCGAAGGAGTGTGAAAATTTCTGGGGCTTTTCGCTGCATGCAATGGCCGAGATGTATTACATAGCGTACAATAATTCCAGACAGTTTGGTGCCACTGCAGATGGACACCCGTAAACAAATAGAAAAACACCCCGGTCCCTAATAAGGCTTCCTCTGCAACACGGCACTGATAACCGGTCAGCGCCTTTCTTTTTCTCATGTTTGGAGTGCTATACACTTTCTTGCGAAAATACGCGTGGGTATTAAAATTTCCTTACGCTTAATAACACCCCGAGTGACCGAATGCTTTATCATACTGATGAAAAAGTGTTTTTGTAAACATTTCAGAAAGGGCCACATTTTCCAGCTTTCTTAAAAAATTAAAAATCTCCAGTTGTGGAAGCTTAAAAACCGAAACAAAAGGGAAAATCCTAAGGCATACCCAACATGAAGGGAAAAGACAGTATGGCGGCAACGTCATGTGGCAGTTTTCAAGTCTTTTAAAAGAGAAAGTCGACCGGACGTCACTGCCCGTGGAAGAATGTGCTTTTAACGGACGAGTCCCGGGAATCACGTGGGGCCGACTTTGGCATAATAGTGGCCTGTCGAGGGGAACAAAGAGACCGAGAGGATAGTAGAGGTAAAAGGGCGGTCTAATGAGAGCTTAGCTTAGGAAAGCCGGCCTCAGAACGTCACGCTTTTCAATATATTTTTTTCATTTTGCTGTTGTTTTTCGCCCGGAGATGCAAGCAAAGAAACTGTTGCACGTCCGATTAGGTAGAAAAGAAGTCTACTCATTGTCATTGTCGAGAGTTCGGGCAAACATCCAATCACTTGCAGGAAAGGGACAGTGGATATCGAATGGCTGACAGGTGGCGGCTGCCGTTCAGCTATATCGGCACCAGGGCCTTCGGTGACCGTTCCCCTTTCTACGCCTCCTTCTCTACTCCGAGATAGGCTGCGCGCCCGGTTTTTATGAAGCTTCGCCGCTTGAAGACGACTTTATTTTTTTCAGTCTTAAAGCTAACACGTTTCCTTTCTACCTCTGCCAACACTTCAACTCAAAATTATAGGAAACATCTCCCAGCTGTGCGTTCACGCAGCATATGCGATGCAAGTGCAGCAATTTGTTTATCTCCGGATATCTTCATTTGCGGCTAAATCTAAATTACAACCTTGATTACATTGTTTGCTTCAGCATAGTGGCGTCATGCGTTTAATTTAGAGCTGGTTTAGTCTCTATTAACACCTAAATACCTGTTACAACATCGCTACACATCTCATCGGAGGTGGCTGTGTGGTACATGGTATATAGCGTTAGTCACCATAGTTCCATGCAACGCTGAAACCAGGAGTTGATTGGCTGTACCCCCCTCTCTCATTCCTCTTGTTCTTTTGCTGTGATTCTGACTATATAAGGCACTTTCACACAAATAAACTCAGTTGATAGTTTGCGCTCTGTCTGTCTCCTTGGCTTTTTCCTGTGGCTGTCTTTTTTTATAGCGCAACTTGGTTCCTTCAAAGAAACGCACCAACTTGCCCAACAAGAAGTTCTTCTAAACTACCTGAAGGCAGTTTTCAAACGACATATTAAACGGACCGCACACGGCAGCAAACGAAGAAGCAGACTTCCGCCTCCGACGTCTACGAGCGCCCCCTGTGCCTGAACGAATTGTGTTGGTCTACAAGGAAGGGTACATTGAGTGCAACTTTACTCACTGTGATCGGGATTCCTGGGCCACGAGGAGGTGGAACTGGAGCGGCGGGTCCAGAAGGGCCGGAGCCGCCGCCGCCGCCGCCGCCACCGCCAGAGCCGCCATCAGCATAAATCCCGGTCTGGTCTTCGCCATCACCTTCGACTGCAAAAGAGATTTCCAGCAAATGATTAAGGGAGGCAGTGTGAAGCGACGAGTACGACCAAAAATGCCGACAGCACTGTCGTTCAACTTCCAAAACTTTCCAAGACTTCCAAGTAACTCACTACGTCACAGCAAGGAAACATCAATCGTGTGTTCGATCCCGGCAGTGGCGCTCGAATATCGATGGAGGCGATATTCTAGAGGCCCGCGTACTGTGCGTTGTCAGTGCACGTTAAAGAATCATAGGTGGCTGAAATTTCCGGAGCCTTTGACTACGGCGTCCCACATAACTGGGTCGCTTTGGGACGTTAAACACCCATAAACCAAACCGCCTCCCTAGTTCCAGTTAAAGTGTGTTCTCTCTGTAGAGGCGAGAACCAGAGATTAGTCTCGATGAGAGTTCGTTCACCGATCGCCCACTAGTATCTTTTGCATTTGATATTCCGGATGTGTAAAAAGAGACCTTGACGCCCCGCTAGTATTTCAAGCACTCTGGACGCTGTTGGAGCTGCAAAAAAGTGCCACGAATCATGCACGCTGGTCTGGTGACTTTCACTAAATCACTGTACAGCAACCCGATGCACGTCCAACACCCCCCCCCCCCCCCCCCCTCCCACCCCCAACCCCTTCCCTAAAAAAATAAAATAAAGTCGACCCCGTGTTCTTGTCAACGCATGACAGATTATGCTGAGGGCCGCCGCGGTGGCTCAGTGGTTATGGCACTCGGCTGCTGACCCGAAAGACGCGGGTTCAATCCGGGCCATGGCGGTCGAATTTCAATGAAGGCGAAATTCTAGAGGCGCGTGTACTGTGCGATGTCAGTGCACGTTAAAAAAACCCCAGGTGGTCGAAATTTCCGGAGCCATTCAGTACAGCGTCCCTCATAGCCAGAGTCGCTTTGGGACGTTAAACCCCACAAAACAAACCAAACCAGATTATACTCAGAATGACAGCTTTTGCGAATTGACATGCACATATTTATCCAGAATTTATCTTCAGGGACGCATTTTGCTTCTTCCTTCATTCTCTTGAAAATCGATTAATTCGTACTCTTATTAACGACAACAGAACTTCACAGCTTTGAGGTAAGTTAATCCATGGATGACTAATAACGGAAACAGAAGAGCAGGGGAAATATTTTTTTTACACTTTATGCCCCACGCTGTCTAAAGGTGACCATGGCAAAACCATGCAACGTTATAGTATTCGCGGGAAACAGCCCCTTAAAAAACTTTTTCTAGTTTCGTCCTAATTTGACAAGTGTTATGTTGAGTCATCTCAAAATATTCTATACAGAGCCTCCGAGCTGATATCAGTAAGTGTAGCAGGCTTAAGGCTATCGTAATTAAATTAATCGGCACACTAAAGGACACGGCGTAATTTTGGATGCCTAACAAAGACAAAATATTAGAATGTGAGATCTCATGTAGGCAAAGGAAATTTCGATTTGTACTGGTTATAGGATTCAGGGTATGGATGGGGATATCCAGGTTTTTCATTGATCGTGACTGAGAGAGAGAGGTACCATGTTTTTATTAAGTCACGCTCCTTCTTAGGACAGAGAAAATCGCATCAACCCTATTTGACGGCGTTCTACTAGAGTTTAGTGCAACACTGAGCAGTAACTGGCGTAAGATTTCTACTTTTGAGCCTTGTTGTAATGAACTGAAAGAGCGGCCAAGCGGTTTTTCTTTACAGCGATACCTAACTGTAGTTACAACTGCTGCAGAGCAGAGGGTGTGGATGCTACTTCGTTCCACGAGGAGAACATGGCCGGTGTTTAGTGTACAGGCCGCATGCGTTGCATGAGCCTTTAACACGCACACCATGCGCCCATCACGTGGGTGAACAAACGCGCACAGACTGATTACATCAACCTTGCAAACGCTGCGGTGTCTTCCTGCCCACCCACCCAGTAGTTGCTATGACAATAGAAAATCAGTGGGGGCGCATTAGACCTCGTTGTTAAATGTAGTAGGGCTTGTGGTAGAAATGAAAACCGAGGAGCAAATAGACGAGGAATGAAAACAATAGGACCTGAGACACAACGCTCACTTCAAACAACGCTTCACTGAAAGATACGATGGCCCTTGCAGCGCGCTACGCCTTTCTGGCAAATGGAGAAGCCTGACGAAAGCTGCTTGGAATCCAGTGGCTATGCGATCGCATACCGGCGACGCGCTGTATCGGCTTGCGCACGGCTCAGCTCTTTCCCGACTGAGCAAGTCCTCTTTTGAATGTACTTTGTGCGCACCAGGCACAGTCTACGCTTTGGCACTGTCGGCTCCGCTCATTCTCGTACCAGCCGTATCAGGAGCCAAAAGACGACACGCCCTATCAAAAACCGCTAACATCCCCTCGATAGCAATGATAGAGCGCAGTTTCGAACAAAATCATCCTCCAGTAAGGTTTCGGCGAAAATTAACGTTATGTCCCTGTGCGTTTTTTTTTCTTTCTCCATTCGTCTCTGCGCAGCGTACTTGTATTTCATATTCGAACTGCACCAGCAGGCCCAAGTATATACTCTTTACAAGGGCGAGTTGAGTGGCTCGCTGGTTCTCCATGGTGAATACAGAGCGCAGGGCCTAACGGCAAAAGAACTGAAAAACTGAACAGCGCCCGTGTCCTTATGTATGCTTTTCACTGTTTCCGTCCGTCTGTCCTTGTGCTGCGCGCTCTATATTTACCACACAGAGCCAACTAGCCTCTCATGTCGCTGTTATGAATGTCAATTTCTTATTCATCGGGTGCTCTTAAATTTTACTCAGCGCCCGTGTGTGTGTTTCCCGGTGTCTGTCTCTCGTAATTGCACCTTGCGCTATATGAATTACCTAGCACTACATAGCACTGAAGCACTAGTCTGGAATTTATGAACGCTTGCAGTTGATACACCCCGCAATGAGCCATTTTCTGAGCTGTTGTCTCAGAGGGAGGCTTCAAGTGTGCGACCGCAGGCAGGCCTGAGTTTACAGTAGGTTTATAATTAAAAATTTGGGAACTGCGCCAAAGACAACTAACAACGCCCAGCGGTTCTTCCAGGGGACTGCCAGGCAAGGAATGTAAGTCCTATCACGTCGCATATTTGCTAGACAATTGCAGTTGGAGTGGGCATGAACTCACAATCCCCGGAGAAGCCAACCAGAAAGACGACTAGGCCCACAAGTGCAGAAAGGATGATGAAGCAGCACACGAAGAACAGGAACCGGTTATCGTCTCTGCAGAAAGAGCGTGGGAAGACAAAAAGAGAAGAGACATGAAGGTGGAAGTGATGACATGCGACAAGAAACAGCTAAGGCTTTTGCATTGGCAGGCGCACAAAACTCCCGAAGCGCAGTACTGACGCTGTGCTAGAATGTACGCAAAGTGTTATGAATGCCTCCCCATCTCCACTGCCCTACTATCTGCAATAACTGTAGAACGCCAAGGGCGCACCTCGGAAATGTATTTGTAAAATAACTATCCATCCAAGAGAATTTCACTTTTCTCTTGATGATCAGTAATGAGGGAGCGCATTCAAATTATGGCATTATAAACACTATTAGTGAAAATTCGAGCAAGCCTAACAAAACAAACTTTGAGATAAAGCTTTGCGAACTGCGGTTCAAGACATGGCCGATACCTTATATTTATGCACTGATGACGAACTTCGTAGGGCTTTCAGCTCGGTAGTTGGTTCGTGTAGTGCCTTTTCTCTGAATTATGACTTGTGCATTGTATACAGACGACCCCATACCTGTCTAGAGAGCTGGAATGGCGCTCGGTGGAGTGCACTTGCGCCATTTAAGTGTTGCCTAAGGCTCGACAGAAGAACGTATGTACATACGGTCCCTATGTTTTTCCCGATGTACATTGCCATTAGTCGTGTTTAACTCCTTTCTTTAATAGCTGCATCAGGCCAGCCAGGCATCGGAAACAGTCATAAATGCACAACAAAGCGCGCTGTTGGAGCGCTCTAGACAGTGTGAGGGAGACTGCACCAGAAATTTGGACCCCACTGACTACAAAACTACCCATAGGTCCTATACACTGCAATCCGGCGATCTGGTTGGAATAAAACTCGAAACTTAGGTGTTTTTTCAGACGGCTGAAGGGAGTAAGATATACATAATCCATGATACCAAATCCAATTTAGCTGGCAACCACTGTGGCGCTTGCTACAAAATCAGGGAAGCAGATGCAGTAATGAGAATGTATATACACGTAAGCCCGAAGTCTAGATTAAAAGCTAAAGCAAGCAATAGGTTTTAGGCTTCTGACGTCAGAGAGAACATGTGAGATTTCATTTTCAGCTCCAACCCAGTGCATTTACGCTAACCTTCGCGAAGTGGACGCAACATACATCCAGGCTTGAAAGTTGGGTTTCGCCTATGGTTTGATAAAATGCTCCGGTTCTGCATTTCACGGCTTTGTTAGCGCGTACCGCCTGTTACGTTGGCTCAAAAAAAATAAAATACGGTTCTTAAAGGTTAATGTGCCTTTTAGTTCCTTAAGAATAGTGCTTTCAAATTAAAAAGCAATGGTGTTTGTGTTAGGGGCACATTTGCGTCTAGCTTTCCTCAGTGCAGATTAAATTTAGATTATGTGAAATAATTGCAAATTAGACCGTAATTTCAACACACGGCGCCGTTTGAATTTTGTGCCCACTGATGTCTTCCATTCCGCATTGAAGAAAAATGCTTCTGATATATTCAGTACATTTTTGGTTATGCTTGGCACTAATAAATTGTCTCCTTTTCTTGGTGTCTACTGGTAATTGTCATGTCTTGATTATAATCACACTGCTCTGAATGGCCTGAGTCATACTCAAAATAAAGCTAGCTTTTTTCGACGCTGACAAACTTCTAGCCGATTTAGCGTTTAGAGCTCGAAAGCTGCCACTCACAAGTACAAAAGTGCTGGGGTACCGTTGGGACGTGGGGAGGAGCTTAAGCACGTAACCTCTCTCGGCTAGCTGGGACAATAAACCTTTCCGATCCTACGTCTTCAATTCTCTCCTCTTGCTCACAACTCTACTGTGCAGAACAGAGCCACGGAAATAAAAAGATCAAAATAGCAGTGGAGAGGGTAGTAGAGAGAAATGCAAGTACTTACTGTTGCTCTTCTTGGGGGGCTAGAAATGTGAAAGATTCAAATATTAATTGGGAGAAGAAACACTAATCCGTTTCCAGACTACCTTGTAGGACTAAGCCAATGCGTTTGCTGTAACTTCCCACGACAGGGCCAGAGTGACTCGTGGCGTATATCTATAAGACGGTCTACCTGCATCACCCCGATTTCGCCTTGAGGCCTCAAACGGTAGTACTAGATCATTATTTATAGAATGCCCTCAGAGACGTAGCTATGTGCAAACAAACTCATGAAATATTTCGCAGGAGCAGAAGAGTAGCGCCCGTCAAAAGGAGACATTCCAAGCATACTTATAGTTTGGGGTGCAACCAGTTGCGGTAATAAACAGTTTTCCTCCAACTTGTCTGGTAGACGATTGGCCGGCGCCTCAGCCGTTCTTTCATGCTTTGCAGCTGTGCAGAAGTATTAAGTATCAAGAAGTATCAATCACCTCTGTGTTACTCTTCTGCGTCCTCAGCCTTCCTCATGCCGTGATCTTTTCGAACATAAACTTTTACCAAGCGTCTCAGCTAGCTATCTTGTTCAAGCTACTTAAAACTGACTTGTCTCGCAGAACGACAGCTTACAATCTGTGCGTACTTACATATTCCAGACTGAAAACCTGTGCAGAAGGGAAACCAAGCAAACAAGTTTTAAATCTTGATCGCAATGTACAGCTTTGGTCCAGCTGGTCTTCAAACACTTATGTGACCGCACATTTTACAAAGCATAAGGAAGTTTCGCGTATAAATAAAATGTAGAATGGTCAGCTATGAACACAATAGAGGTTAATTATACCTGGTTTAAACACTGTGTTTAGCGGGTACCTTCGATTTGCTTATCAAATCGGCCTGGCCGGCTATCTGCTGGCGGTCCGGTTTGCGCATTGCTTAGAGCGCTGCTGTCTGGTAGGCTGTGGTCCTGGGCTCGAGCTTTGGGCCAGGATGAAATTTTCGTCCGCTAAGATGATGGTGAGAAATCCGCCCCCCTCTAGTTTCTAACGTTCAGGTTGGTGTCAATAATTAACTCCCGCTGGGTTAATTTATACTTGCAGCACACTGACAACCAGCATGCAATGCGCATTATACAAAAGTACAGCAATGGTGGAGCAATAGTGAACAAATAGTACCTGACTTCCTGTTCAAGCCGTTGCCGGCTCGCAGTCTCCGCTAGAGCATAAATCTGTTAGTCGCACAGCCCCATCTCGATTACAACGCATCATGGAGGTGCATCGCAAATACGCTAAGTGCTTAATAACAAACCACATATGTTGTAAGCAAAGACGGCAGCCAAGTGCCACGAGTCGCTCTTCAATTAGCACAATGTAACAACCCACTCCTGACCTAATGCGTTCCCCAAAGGGTCCTTGAGGTATCGCAAGTAAATAAATAAGTAAATGACTTTGCTGGCGAGTGTAGCCACGTACTTGACACTTCAGATTGTATCCCAGAGACTTCACTGTAGCCGAATTCGGAAGCTGCGAGAGAAAAAAAAATACAGTATTTAGATGGTGGCAAAATTCAGCAGAGTCCCGTTTTGAATTTCTCGTAATCAGTACGCTTTGTATATCGACTCATGAACCTAGTTTTGCTTATTTTTTTTCCCCTGCCACCACCAAATTTAAGAAGCGAGCAAGTAAGAAATAGTCCCTTGACTTGCGAGACTCCTTGAAACTGCGCTTGTTTCGTTATTTGAAGTAATCAAACAATATGTATGATCATTATGTTTGACGTAGCAAACTCTGAAAGCAACAGTCTCGCTCCGTAAGTTTTGACGGTTCTCACCGTTCTAGTGAAATGAACGGCAGCTAGTGGCTCGACTGCTCGCCCAGCTTACAAGAGCTGGTGGCTCAAAAGCCACTCACTTGCGAGGTGTTCTTGAGACGATCTCCTGTTCCTAACTCCCTGAGAGGGCACGAGAGTTCGGAGTAAGTGCTAGGCAATCGCAAAATTCGTCCTTTTTCCCTGTCATGCCATCAGTGAACAACACGGCATAGGGACAGCGGCATATCACTATATCTGAGACATCTCCAAATCCATCTTTCCGCTCGTTTTGAGGAAGTAGGGAAACGAAGCACTATGAAGTGGTAGAAAAAAGCGCGATGGTATGAATCGATGATGGCTTTACGCACTTTCGTGTGCTATCAGGGACATTGAAAAGCAAGCTTGGTCATTTAAAATGCTCTTGGCTATTCAAGATGCTAACTCGAAAACAAGAACTTATTACCTGAATGGCAACGAATGCTTAGTAAGATAGTAATCGTCCTTGAAAACCAGTGTCAAGCTTATTAAGCGATGTGTCGATTCTTCAGGGACCGCATGGATGTGCTATTTTTCCTGAACTAATTAATGCCACTGCGTTGAAATTCTCGCTCTGGATTCCTTCTATTCACGTTTCCTATTTCGCAGAAGTTTTGAATGAACTGAGCTTAATGATTAAGCAGCTCGGGGAAACAAATGACACTGTTATACTACGAAACTGCAACAAAGATTTCGGTTGCTTTCTGGCGAGTATTTTGCGCAATAAAGACAGGGACGGTGATGAGAACGAATGTCTGCTCTCACCAGTACTCTTGAAAATGAGTGCAAAGGTGGTCAGTGGTAGGACTAATCTGGCGCTATTTATGCGCAACACTAAGAGCGGCACAGGCGCCAATTACAATTCTGCTGACACAACTTCTTGAATCGGCTTTTTCTGAATGAACGACTTTTGAACAGAAACAAGCAACAACAACCTTTGAACTGTGCCCTTCTGGATGAAGGAAACGTTGTCCGCGTTGCCCGCACGCAAACCGAGCGCATAGAACTAAAGCGAAAAGATTTGAGAACCTGTAAACCTCAACGAAAACAGGAATTAACCCCCGTATTCACAAATGTTCCTTTCCTTAAAGCGTTAAGTGGGCCTTCGGCAAGGACGGCCTAAGTTGAAACGTAAGATAAGGCTGAAGTCAGCCTCAAAAACCAACCTTACGCGATTTTAAGGGCGCCTTACGAAAAGGGGCTCCTATCCGAAAATGTTGGTTATATGGGAGCGAGGCTACTCGCGTTTTTATGTTGGAATCATCTAGAGATACACGTATAATTTATTCCTACGACAAAAAGTGAATAAAAATTTCTCCTAGCACGCTTGCAAGTAAGCATCAGAGATTTTAGGCAAACAATTTTCCAATTTTGACATTTTTTCTTCTTTTGCAGGCCACCCTGTAGTGTAGCCGTCACAATAATGTGCTTGTTGATTTCACGTCGCCCGCCTCTTTTGCGAGTGTTTGCTTCTCGACGTCGGTTCGACAATCATGTTCGACAATCGAGTTACAATCCGGGAAACTGTCGGCTGGGACACGTTTACAAGGTCTCCGGACGCTGACCAATTCCGAAGCGACCTCAGCTGCGGCATCGATGAAAAACAGTTAGGCTTAGCGACGACTACGGCAGCCAGGGAGAAACGTTTGCCGGGGGGCAGCGCAGTTCGTCGCTCGGCGTGTCCGCGGGCGGCGTCGTTGCCGAAAGCTCGACTGTCTCGCTGATTGGTTCAGCGGCTTGCGTCTCGCAGTCGCAAGGCTGGAAAATCGAGCAGCGAGCAACTTGCCTGCGCGTCGTCCGCCACTTCTTTCGTGAACGGTAGGGACAGACTCACTGGCTCTCCGAAGACCGCGGCCGCATACTCGCGTGTTCACGGAGAGTGGACCATCCTGTACATACGCTTTGGTTTTGGTTTTACATTACGGCCTTCGTACTACCTCCTTTTTGTTTCGCCGAGACGGCGTCTGTCAACGCGGAGATCGCGCCTCGCGCAACTCCTGTCGCACTCGAACACGAAGCTAGCA
Organism: Amblyomma mixtum; assembly: GCF_055824585.1. Lineage (NCBI taxonomy): Eukaryota > Metazoa > Arthropoda > Arachnida > Ixodida > Ixodidae > Amblyomma > Amblyomma mixtum. The sequence continues at coordinate 30,172,671 of NC_143019.1, read as the reverse complement.
GGGCGTCCGCTCCGGCGGCGCGCCTAGTTTCCGCGGCTCGCCGCTGCGGCGCTGGCATCGCGCTCCCGAGGGAGCACTGGCATTCCAATCGCAAAATGGGAGGTGGCAAATCTACGCGCTCCGACGCGCTCCGTATGCGATCCGACGGAGCGGTCTCGATCTGCCATTGGAATTCAGCATCACTGAAGTCGTCATCGTAGCACGCCGCCATGTTGAATTGTGGTAAGGAGCAGTTTAAGGTGCCTGGGTTGGCACCTTAAATGGCTCCCTTTACCTGAATTTTAAGTTGGGCTAAAGGGGACCGTTAAGGATAAGGTCTGTTTCTGAAACGCGTTAAGGAGCAGAAAAGTGAAGGGGCGCTAAAGATAAGGGCAAGTGTGGTTTGTGAATACGGGGGTAAGGCTACTGCAAGGGCATAAGCATTCACTTCACCTTGTCCTGACTGGTATGCCGTGCCACATGCCCATCGCAAGAGCTAATAGCGGGCTGGACACCGTCGGCCTCTGACACCGTCGGCCTCTGCATCCTATCGATGTGCGCCACGCTGAGGGCAGTCTGTACTCACCCATGGCCAGAAGGTGGGTCTTGAAAAGCGGAGCCGAGAGTGGAGAACTGAGCTCGGTTGCAAGGACACAGAGGGAAAAGCTGAGCAGCAACGGTCAGTCGTGAAGCGAGAAACCGTGGTTTGAAAGCCCGTGGCTCGTGTTGTCGAGCTCGAGCTCGGATGTGGCGTGCCTTGCTCGTCTTCTAATAGCAGGCCACATTACCGCTGAAAACGAAGAACTACTACAGATAGGCGGTGGTGAAAATATTTTGTTTTTAATATGGGTGACCACGCCGGTCCTCGAGGTATTGGGTGAGTTATCCGGCTTCAGTTATCCGGCGAGCCTGCGTTTTACCATTTGCTAATTCTTAAGCACCGATATTGAAAAATACCGACGCGAAGCATCATTTTATCAAAACAAATGATCAGGATATGTAATGTAGCTTGTCCATGTATTGAAGGTAAGATGGAAACAAAGAAGAATTGCACAGCTTTGCAAATGTAAGGTCAAACTTTTTGCAAAAAAAAAATGTCGGCGCACTTCTAGAACGAACAATAATGCGGCAGCAAAAAGAGAACAAAATGCAGAGGAACGCTTCTTGCTCATACTTTTTTCCCATACTCGATGTTACTTCTTTCGCTTTTTGAATGTTTCCTTTTTCCCATTCCATAACACTGTCCTTATTATTCCTGTTTTTAATCCGAAAGCGTTACTAGTTCCATTACGAGGAAAGCCGGCACCACTGTGTGCACTCGAAGATGATACAGAAACTCACAGCGGTGGCAGGAAAAATAAGGTGACGTCATCAAGAGCCCGTATGACAGACATAGCAAGCCGAGTAACGCCACTTCAGACAATTCTATACATGTCGTTCACGTATATACACTCGCAACTGGCTGACATTCTTGTGGCGCCAGTTTTCCCAACATTCGTACCAAAATTGTGACGCACCGTTTGTCGTACAGCGTTCCGGCCGCTGTCATTCAATGTCCCGTTGCATATCGCTTACATATCCTAGTCAAGTTGGAGGCTAGCTTGCGAGAGGGATTCGAACCGACGACATATAAGGCCTTAATTGTATGTCTCCCCAGCCTTTTGTATCAAAACTGTTATGTAACCGTACATAGTACAGGGCTCCAGGTAGTATCATACACGAATCTGTGTGTGCGGGCATCCTAATAACCAAATGTCTACGTCTTGCGTCCACAACATGCAAACTTGGCCAACCTCATCGCCATTCGGCGAGAAGATCCGAACATCTGCGGTCTAGTGGAAAAACAATACGCGAACACACATCCTGCACTTATATTCGAACTTTCTGAGCTCCTTCCGTGCTGCCTTTTTAAAGCAAAGCCACCCATCCTTTTTTGCATACGTAGAGTAGCATTTCGGCAGTTAAAACGTGATAGCTAGAACCTGGAGACAGCACTTCTCCTTTTCGATACATAATTCCATGATCATTCTTTCATGCACACCGTTGTCGCACCAAGGGTGTTGGTTTGAGAAAATTGAGGACGACTACTTGCATCATCCCCTCATGTAGGTATGTGCCATGTCTTAAGAGGAAAACGAAGAACAAGAAGAAGATATGGTGAAGAAGAAGAAGAAGAAGAGCAAGAAGAACGGCAGTTTCTGAGGCTCTCCACGCGGCTACGCCCTTTGCCTACAACTGTCTTTTCGGGATTCCCCTGCAAGCGTCAGCGATGGGTAAGATTGCCTCATCTTTACCCGCAAAGCGTATCGTTTAGCTCAGGGCTTATTTTGTTCTTGGACGTGCGAACGCTCATCGCAGGCAAAACGAAAGTTCTGCTGGCGGAAACTAGGAGCCATGGAGGCCCAGCCCTTTATTTCATTGTGTGTGGCATGCGCATAACAAAATGCTAAAGTGAAAAGCTTAGGGAATGCACGGTACGAAAATGGGTATTTTGTTTGAGGGTAGCCGCCTGACGTCGCATTCGTGCCAGGTCGTGCCGAAACACCCTACTGGAGATTCGATAGCGCACTGTATTATTAAGCAGGAAGCTTTCAGGGCTTTTAGCAGAGATATTTCGAGCTACTTTACAATGCAGGTGTAGATGAGTTGTTACTAATCACCGCCTAAGGTAAACATGCTTTTCAGAAAACAGCAAATCGTAACCTTTACTTTGGTCCCGTAGCTCTAGCTGAAGAGTTCATGATATCGCAGGCACAGCCGCAATAACTTTATACTGAAATTTGTGCACTTGAAAGAAAAAAGAGAGATTTGTGACATTGTAGACTTTGCGCTTGTTTTGCAGCTATTTTTCATGGAAGCAACTCCCCCTCCTAGAGCACCAAGTCTGAGACCAGAGTACCTTAACAGCAGTGCCAGTGGTAGGACAATACCACGTTTACCGCTAACACCGAATTTATTCTAACGCTAGCCCTCGACAGTAACATCATACCCAACAATAGACGATATGCGAAATTGCTTGGTGGTCTGGCAACACCGCGCCCACAACTTCCGGTTTCCATCTTGATTCGGGCGAGCTCGTCGAGCTGGTGCATCGTTTGCTATGCGTACATTCTTGATATCGGTATAGCTGTCATGAATCTTGCGTGTGAAATTTCAACAGGCAAGCTTCAGCTGCTGCGTTGTTTTCACTGCTGATCTTTTACCAAATGTAGGTACTTTCAGTAAGCGCCAACTTCCTCCTACCGCGTCCTGAGCTTCGCTTGAAGTCTGGCGTTGATGATAGCCGGAATCGGCACTGGGATGTGTGTTGGCAAGTCGAACTCTGCGCCACTGTCATTTTAATTCGCGCATTAAAGCCCCGGTTCAAGCATCCCGCATTATCACGGCTATTTCATTCCCAGGTGGACGCGATTTCATCTGGTGGGGTAGCGAGCGGTTATTTTGCTCTGAGTGCACAGACGTCTTGACAATCTTCTGTGACAGTGTGAACTTTCGTTCGCGCCGACGCCAGGAGCTTCGTGCATTGCAGTATATTCACACAGGACCCTCGACCAGCTGCGTAATGTGATTCCTTCAGTGCAATGTACAATGCACATCCGCGGTTTTCAACGTCACCGTTTCAGAACCCGGCGCCGGCTGGTTTTCGCCGCAATTCGTTGAAACCGAGTCTTGTTTAAGACGCAGTTGAAGCGAGTATTGCGATGTTGTCAGTCGATATTAACAAGAGTAAAGTGGGCACATATAATTCAAAATATTGTAAGCAAAGACGCAGTTTTTTTTTCAGATAAGCACTGAGCTACCGCGGCGGCTTGATTAGAGAAAGAGCGTACAGCTGTAGGTGCCTGCACGGACTCGATACGCTGGTCAAGCTGTGTATGCGGGGGTGAAATTCGCATGTTCGGTTGCATCCGACACTTAATTCGCTTCGTCCCAAACCTACACAAATTTCTTTGTTGCGAAGCAAGCTGTTGCGGCTTGCCACAACGATAATAAAATCTGATGGCCTGAAGCGTTTTCAGAACAATGTTGCACGTACTTTCTAGCTTGGAAATGCTTCCCGCCTTCACAATAAAGTAGCTATGTTTTGTTTTCAGACTTTCGCCGCCGGAGATATCGAATGTATAGGAATCATAAAAAAAAATAAAGCATTCGCATCTCAGTTTTTATACGTAGGATGTATTGCTTCACAAAGACGCCTTAACGCGCATAACATATGCGGGCGCGATCACGTACGACAATGTGTGGGATCCTGCAACAACCCCATGGTCCAGATAGATTGCTAGCCCTTCCAAAACTAATCGAACACGGGAAAAACTTAATTGAACGCGTAACAAAAGCAGTAATGTGCGTGTGGTTCTTCGAGTGCGCTTAGTGCGCCACGGCACGAGCAATCGAGGTTTTTAGATGGAGCGCACTGAGTGCCCATAGCCGCGATTTACCTGCACATTAATGAACGTGCTTCTTCGCGACTGGAATACACGCTCGAGGAACACAGGCGTAGGCTCGCTCAAAAAAATTACCTTCTCTATTACGTTGCTCAAGTATGCGTCTACATATATTCACGCCCAACCGGATAGTTAATAAATGCACTAAATCGTCTTCTAATTTTGATCAGAGGCAACAAAGGATGTGGTCCGTAACCTAATGTAAACGCAAATCACCTAGAAAGCTTTGTGAAAAATCAGCGCAGAAAGCGCAAGCTGTGCAGTGAATGGCTTGCTGACACACGAATACCTCACATGGCATTTGCTGTTACTAAAACGTTGGGACAGAGTAAAGAAAAAAATAGAAAAGCGAAAAGCTGGAACGCACCTAGTTCTGGCACGCATCGTAGTTACTTTGCATAGTGGACAGCATAGCGTAAGAGCGCATCGTCATTTCACTTTTCAAACGAAGCGCAGCCGTTTTAACCCAACGCAGGGCCGCGGTTTCGTTTTCTCTACCGTACCAACATGGAGGACTTAGTTCTCGGAGCGCCGAGAGATGGCGCTGCGCATTTCGCATATCGTCTATTCTGGACAAAAGAATTTTTGTGCGGCAAACCGTTTATGGACGCAGTTTTTTTTTAGATGATGCAAGATTTAACTATAAACGTTAATATGTCTGCAGATCACCCAACAGGAGTCGTATTTTTTTTTCTTAAATGTTTTGCTGTCGTCAAAGGCGTTCCCGATTGGTTTTCTATTTCAGAGTCAACTGTTCGATGATGGAAACACTTTAAAAGAAAGATTTTGCAACAAATCACAAGAATGGTTCATTACCTTCGATATTTCACGAAGAGTGTATTACAATTTCTCAGTTTTCAAAATTTTTTGTCTGAAAATGTTAAACATGATACATGGCTTTCTTTCTGTGCAAATTCAGAAGCTGTTGGGATTCATTTCTTTTAACTACTGCCATCTACTTCGAACGTAGCTACGACGTCTCTCACTTTTAGTGCGGTCAGAATGGCTTTAGAAATGGCCCTCCCAAGATACTGCATTCGAAAATTTTCCCAGTGTATTGAACAAACGAACAATAGGTGCGGCAGTCCTTAAAGTAGTTGGGTTAGGTATATTTTTTTCACATTTTTATTTATTATCTGCGGAGGTATCTACATATTTTATTGATGGCCATTTTGTTTTATCTCTCTAAAAGACCTCAAAAGGAAGTGAATTCTCGGGCATTGCTACATGATTTAAGCCTCGTTTAAGATTAATCGCAATCATAACAGTGACGCCAAAAAACTTAAACACACATCGCGCAAAAAGAGGATTCCTAATTCTCTGCACTACGGATATTTTATGACTTTCTGTAAACAGCACACCTGACAACTCAGAGTCTAAAGTTTAAAATGCTGCAAACGATATTTCGATCACTTTCATGAGCTATATGTTTACATGATGAGTGTATAAACAAATTAGGGAAACAGTTTACACAATGGTTCTCAGAAGATTGTCTATGCGCCGTCGCAGCCCTTAGTACTCGGCTAATCTGGGGGGAACCACTTGTAACAAGCACAAATAATTGCATTAAGTGATGACAAAGAAAGCAGTTGCATTCATACTTCCTTTAACATTTTTTGCAGCTGACAACCAATATCTGCTCACCGGGCAAGAGGTACCCTTGGAGTACGACCCCTATCTCGACACCTATGGTATGTAAACAGTTGCGTTGCCCAACTTTCTCGAGCGATGATCTTCCTAACGCGTGCCGTTCTTGTCCCCCCTCAGACTTTGGAAGCGCCGCGCAGATAACGGGTACTGCTAAAGGTGAGCCAAGAACGACCATAACCATCAGAGAAATTGATTATTGCCTGGTGCCGTGATTCTATTACGGCTTGTTACCAAAGGCGCCTAGTAGAGTTCATTTTTTTCCTTCATATGGTTATTGTAACTGCCAGCCGGACTCCGCGCAGGCCAGCGAAAAACATTCGCCACCGATGACCAATCTATATAAAGAAGGAAACAAATGAACTATGCTGTAAGCGGGATGGGGATCGAGCCGAATACCTTTGTATTCAATGATAACCGCTCAGAGCACTGATCCACGAGCACGTCAACGACAGTGTGCACTGAAAAGAGCTCGTGCTGATATTGGAGATCTCAGCGCTAAGAAGAAGGACAAAGAAAAGAGGACTACAGAACAGCGCCGGTCCTGTAGTCCTCTCTTCTTTGTCCTTCGTCTTAGCGCTGATTTTTGCAAGCAACATGTACCAACTAGCTCAACTCTCCGTTTTATTGGAGATCTCATGGCGCACGCCTTCGGGCAAAGCTGTTGGCAGAAAATTCGTTGCTAACAATGCGCTTAATAATACAATGCGTGGGAAAAAAAGCAGATATAGACAGCTTTCCCAAGAATCATATCAGGCTCATATCAAAGAGAATATGAAGTGGTTCACAATTAAATCGTAATCTGCGTTTTTTTTCTGTGTAAAATGTTGCTAGCTGTGAGATCAAACACTTTTTACCTTACACGAGAACGCGATGCAACAACTTAATAATTTAAGGCAGTAGTCGTGGGTGGAGTTTTCAAAAGTTTTGCCATTTTTTAACATGCTTAATAGATGCATAAAGATCGCTAGTTTCTAGAATGAAATTAGAATACTAAGTATAAATAACAGGAGCGGAAAGCAGCAGAGCACACGTCGTGCTACTTATTTCATTCCACTAGCTACAAATATATACAAGAAAGGAACGCAAGAAAAACAAGAAATAGCGAAGCCAGGAAAACCCAGCCTACCTTAAAATGCAATCATTGCAGACTGCATCATAAAAATAAACAAGTTCTACAGTATAATCAGTAGCTGTTCTTTCTGAGAAGCTGACAGCGTGCTTATATAGTGCTGGCTGACTTTTGAACAAATATAGTTTCTTCCTGTGTCCGTGTCTTCCTTACCTCTGTTGTAAAATTAAATATTACATGTGTATTACTCCCAACTTGGCGCGAATAATGTCCCTCTATTCTTAACTAGATCAAAGGCGCAGCGTCAGCAAACACTTCAAGTTTGATGATTGAAGTTGCATTTTACCCTGACAATAAGCTTTGTAAAATAGTGAAGCTTGGTTGCATAAAAACATGTCCTTTGGGTCCTGTTTAAAGCCACGTTACTCTTGCTGTTTCTCTGCAGAAGGTTCCACTTTGTAAGTACCAATTCTGCGTCTGTTTTTGAGCGCTGTTGGCGGATAACAGGGAGGGCAATACACCATTTGCTATATGTTAAGGAGCTTTATTAATCACAGCCACACCCAGACCAACAACGACACGCTCTCTATTTAGGGGGTGGCGGCATAGGACAGTACCCGTAGGTTGAAAGGTGGTGAGAGCCTTTAAACAACATATTCCTTGAGTATGCTCGGTGGATCTGCGACTGCCGCCTCAGTTAGTCTAGACTGATGTGGAGGACAGCCGACCAAATAAAATCCCTAAATTGACCACACATACAACGCAATTCTTTAATTTTACTAAGCTACAGCCTTAGCTACCGTTCAGCGGAGAAGCCGCTTTAGGTGTTCGCGTTGGCGTTTTGAGAAAATACCAATTTCTCGAGACGGTCGTGACGTCCCACGATGAGCTGTGAATGCAGATTATTAAAACCTGAATTAAATATTGATCGTAAGGCCGTAGAATTAATTATGTCTCGTTATTGATTGAAAATTACCTCAATTATTTGGGAATCCGGCTTGGTGCCAGGTCCAAAGTACAGAGACCAATTTATATCTGTTGTTAAAATGAATTAGGTGTTAGATAGGAACTGTTTAAATGAAATGCCACTCTGCAAGTGTCTGTCGCACCAACACCGCCGTAGTTTTAGACGCTACCCTTAGTCCATTGAGGCACCTTCTTTCGACTCGGTTTAACGAAGTCTTTTTGTGTCGTGTAATGCAATCATGTGGTCTAGTGTGCCGACTGATGTATGCAAGGTGTGTATGTGATTAGGAAGAGTTACTAAGAAGGAAAGGAGCAAGCAACGAATGAAGGTGTCGTGGCATAAATTCAAGGCGGATCTCAAGTGTCCTCGATTTTTTTCTTTGCCACTGGAAGGGGTGGGGAGCGGAGACGCAGGTTTTCTAGCCACAATACGACGGCAGGCAGCCTCACGTGATAAGAGCAAACAATCAAATCAAAAATTTATTTTCAACATTGATACAATGTTGATGGCTTCCGTGACAAAAAGCTGTGAGGACAGCTTGACTAGGTCAGGGAACCATTTTGGCAGCAGCGACTTCATATACACTTCAATAATTCAAATACAAATGAAATGTGCAACAGAATACATACATTGTCCTATTTACTAAGCACAATAGTTAAAATGCAAGTGAATGTTCTAATGGAATACACGGACTTCATTCATCAACTTAACTACGCCACAAAAGAACAATGTGCCCTACAATAAAACTACGCAAGAAACGAATAAAAATTAGTACCATAAAGCGTTTTACACGGAAACCTTAACTGTTACTCAGTTGCGCTTAACACTTTCTTTCAGAATAGATTCTATTAGTAATATTCCTTATGGGTAATATGAGTTTCAATGAAATGTTGCTGCGATAGCTTCGCCGAAAGACTAACCAGAAATCTGGCTCCCCCTAGTCACGTGGTCTCCAGAGCTTTAGCGGTTTTATGCTACAGATCAGGCTTAGCCGCGTCCTCCTTTCTGTCAAGGCATACAGCATACCTGGGAAACCATCTTTTTTTAGTTAAAGTCTTTTTAATAGGAGGAAAATTCCGGCTTGGTGCCAGGTCCAAAGTACAGAGACCAATTTATATCTGTTGTTAAAATGAATTAGGTGTTAGATAGGAACTGTTTAAATGAAATGCCACTCTGCAAGTGTCTGTCGCACCAACACCGCTACACTGACAGGCCAAAATTTTAAAGCGATGTCCTTTCATTCTCGAAACGATGACAGCGGGAGTGCGCTAAGAGACAATGCGAGCAAGGCCTCTCGGTTAATGCAGTACGTTCACTGAGTGCTCGCGGCTAAATTCTTTTATTTGAATTTGAATTAAAGTTTACTTCGGAACATATATACACAGCATGCTTGAAAAAACATCTGGATCCCTTGCTAAAAGCTCGTTGGGATGCGTGGAAAACATATCGAGTGAAACTAAGCGCAGGCATCAGAACAAACTATTTACAGTACAGTGGTGAGCAGCCTTGTCTAGAGCGCTCGGGCGGTGCACTTCCTTGCAAACAAATCCAGATTTTGTGGCAGCCTCTAGGGTCCAGCTGCAACGCTTGCACGGAAGTAGCGCCAGATAGCCTCGTAAACAAAGCAGGCACGAAAACTTTGCCCTGAAATGAGGGGCTGCTTTCTAATTTCGGTTTTTGTTACCAAGTGCGCACTGCTCAAGCGCTCTAGACAAGGCTGCTCACCACTGTACACATGATGAAGGCTCCTGCATTCAAATAGAAAGTTGAAATGTTCTTAACCAACGAATGTATAACTAAACAAATATGTATACTCATAAAAATACGAAGTATCTACACGATCCAGCCTACAAAGAAAAAAGAGACTGCCGAGAAAATACACGCTAATCACTCTGATCTGTAACATTTTTTAACAAGAGTAGAAAACTTCTGCTTTACTTCACATCAACGTAAGGGCATTCCACAGCTTCGTCCCACATGAGCTATTGTCCTTTCTCCGTAGACATTTTTCGTCTTTGGAAGAAGGAGATTTTCATGTCTGGCGTTACGGGTGCGATGTGATGGCAGAGTGAAAATGGATAAGTGTAATGGGTAATTGTCCACACGACATGCATGTACCGTCAGTAGAGTCCTGTCCCTCATGATCCAATCACAGGCTTATAAATGTGCGCCCAACAAAATATGCTGTCAAGTTATTTCACCAGAACGTATTTCGTCTCACGACTTGCGCATTCAGTGACAGCCCGACGACTTGGTCTTATGTGGCCTGCTGTCTCTTGGTGGCCGCTCTCAGCCTGGTCGTCATGGGTGCGATTGCTTTGACTTTCCGAGGTTAGTTCCCCGATGTTTTGTTTGTGAAAAAAGTTACTGTTTCTAACTTAGCAAGCCTCTAAGAGAGACCCCACTGATTGTAAATCGGTAGCGCTTTTTAGTGCGAACAGTTCATTAAGTTACCCCACATCGAGTCTACTGTCGGAGCAAGTAGTTCAAGTGGATAAAATCGTCCGACTGATTGCGACGCTCAGTGCAACTGAAAGCACCTTTCTTATCCTGCTTGAAAAAAAATAAATGAATGATCGACAAACTGGCAGTATTACTCTCTTTAACTGGAACAGCCATCTAATAGCAAGCAGGAGAGTTAGTCAATGAACTTAATGAAGAACTATTTTCCTTATAGTGAAGCATGTGCATTCTCATGTCCTGAAAAAACAGACAATTCTTCCAAATATAAGGTGAATACCACGATTTGATCTCTTTGTCACATAGTTATTGCCGATAACTTCATCTCCGCCCCGCCGCGGTGGCTCAGTGGTTACGGCGCTCGGCTGCTGACCCGAAAGACGCGGGATCGATCCCGGCCGCGGTGGCTGAATTTCTTGAAGGCGAAATTCTAGAGGCCCGTGTGCTGTGCGATGTCAGTGCACGTTAAAGAACCCCAGGTGGTCGAAATTTCCGGAGCCCTTCACTACGGCGTCTCTCATAGCCTCAGTCGCTTTGGGACGTTAAACCCCAACAAACCAAACCAAACCAACTTCATCTCCACGAAAAAACATACAATACAACACTACTTGACGTTAAGGACGTAGAACTAAATTGCCATTACATATATGACCTTGTAGTGCAATATACAAGAAAAACGCTGGTTTAAACTACATGCACAGGTGAAACATAAAAAGTAAGCCAAATTGCAAGTGATCGAAGATGAACGTTCTTTTCTTTTGCGAAGTGGAAAAGTTTAGAAAACTAGGATTCCGATTTTTGAATGTCATCTTAACACCACAGTTGATCTCTGTTCGTCTAAAGTGTTCCTAAATAGAGTAGTAAACTACGAGGAGTGATCCTGGCGATATCACTGCTTCACGTTTCATTCAATAAGCTCCAGAGGGGAAATTTTCAGAAACATGCATACTTCCGGCAATCTTCAGTTGATAAACACAGCCGTGGTGACCCACTGGCTTTGTCGTTGGGCTGCTGATCTGATATTCGTGGGTTCGAACCAGGCCACGGCTGTGGTATTCTGATGGATGTGAAATACAAAAATTCCTGTGCTCTGTAGTCAAAGCTCACATTAAATCAGCTTCAGTTGCCTAATGTATTTCCCGGAGTGCCGGGGAATATAATTCCCGGAACAGAATAAACGCTCTAAAAGTTTTCTGTGAGCCCATTCTGTGCGCCCACTGAAGGAGACATCTGAAAAGGAAAACTGATGCCGAGAGACAATGGCGATGTCCATCTTCAATCATTGAACTAATTTGAACTAAATAAGATTTCGGTTTGGTTTGGTTTGGTTTATGGGGTTTAACGTCCCAAAGCGACTAGGGCTATCAGAGACGCCGTAGTGGAGGGCTCCGGAAATTTCGACCACCTGGGGTTCTTTAACGTGCACAGACGTCGCACAGTACACGGGCCTCTAGAATTTCTCCTCCAAAGAAATTCAGCCTCCGCGGCCGGGATCGAACCCGCGTCTTTCGGGTCAGCAGCCGAGCACCATAACCACTGAGCCACCGCTGCGGCCAAATAATATTTCATGCCATGATTCTTAATAAAAAGGAAATTTGTATGGAAATATATGTGGCACACCAGTGAGACGAAAGAAGGAAAGAGAGACAGGCGTTCCGTATATTGCGAGCTTTTAAAATAGGGATAAAACTGAAAATTTCCATTCTATGCTGATTTCAAAGAACTCGGGAAAATGGCCGACGTTAAAGACCTGTTACGTTTTTCCTTTTTGTCTTTCCCTTTTAAGGCATCGACGACGACGGGGATGGCGGCGGCTCTACTGGTGACGAGCCCCTGGATGTGCTAGAAAGCAGCGGCCGGACTGGGCCCGTAATTGTAAATGACTCACCCTTCCAAGAATACTCTGCCGCGGGAAGGACACATCGCGAACATCGCTCTCATATTCAGCATGCGAATGCTCATTAGGGAATTGTTGAGCTGCTGTCAGTATTCTTGACGAAAACGCGACATAGACATTGTACACGGCTACCAATCTGTACCGTCGATATTAATGCCCATTTTCTAACGTCCAGCGTAGCCTAGGGCAAGGAAAGATGCTTGCCTCACCGAAAGACTGGGAAGGCCGGAGGCTAGAGTTCATACCGCTGAAAAGAGGACGGTAACCGAATTGTAGGGCTAGTGACTAGGCAAGAAGAAGGCGAAAGAAAGAATGTGCTGGCACTATTGTAATAATGGTTCAAAAGATACGCTGGTCCAAAAGTGGGAGATTAAATGTCTCCGCTTCTAAAATTTATCGGCCACGCAACACAGCTTCTCAATATATTCTGCAGTGGATGAATTTACTGCAGGGATCACCAGCGGCTCGTTCCCATTTATATGAATTCTTCATTTTTCCTTTATTCTGTGCTTTCCGGAGGCAGTATGAATTCTACAGATGCAGAAAGCTTCAGGGGCAACCCAAAAGACAGCCATCGTTTCAACGTACCTCACAGTAAAAATGACTTGCGCTATCATTTTCGTTTTCTTTTGTACTTACTGACGCCATTTCTACTCTTTCCCGTAGGTGATCCAAGACCGAATAACTACACCAGCCATCACTCCTCCCCGGACTTCACCGCAAACCCAAACGACGCCATTTGAAGCGAGTAAGTCGTGAAGAGTAAGAATGCTGTTTGCCCCAAGTTTTCGCACTATTCAAAATTTTTCACTGGTAAGAAAATTATTTGAAATAAAGTCTCGAGAAATATGTACGGACCACATGTAATATAGCATGTATTTTTTCCTTCGCACACTAGTTACGTTTCGTGCACTAGTTATGACTCCTATTTTTAACAGGCTTGCCGTTATTGTAGTTCCTTCTATTCAGCATGCTTATTAACTTGCTCGGCCTCAAAATGGATAAATACATAAGACTTTACCACATCGCCTGCTTTCCCATAGCTCTCTGCTTTCCCCTTTCATACTGTAACAAAAAGAGGTTAATCTTATTAAACAAAAACTTTAATCGACTCGAAACACCAAACAATTAAGCATCGCTACCAAGACATTGAAAAATCAGGCGTCCATGACTTTTTAAAGGCGGATCAGTTATGCAAGACTCCGTCGACATCCACTTCCAGTCGTTCACCACGGCGTCGTTTTTTTTTTTTTTTTTCATGTGGACGTCACGACTTTGAATCCTGTGGCCTAAAACAGAAATGTTATACTCTGAACAGGAAATTCCTCATTAATGAATTCGTCTTAAGTTCGCGAAGAGTAGCAAAAAGTAGAGCCTTTGATTTTTTTTTTCTAGAAGCAAAATTCACATTTATTTCAGTTCAGTGTCCCTTTATTAATGAATCATGTTCTGTCATAATTTTCTTGGTATAATTAACCCAAGCAGCACAGGCAATTCGCCCAATATTGAAAACTTCTCAGTTCTACAAAGGTCCTACAAAGGAAGCTCAGTCCTACAAAGGACCAATGTGAAACCATCTATTTGGAATATTGGGCCGATCACCTGTGCTGCTTGATACGGCTGGCTTCTTCAGACCCAACATGACTGTATTCGCTGTCTTCGTTGACATCGCTTTCCACCGCAACTGTGCGTGCAGCCACCGTGACTACAAAAACTGAGACAACAGCGACGACGGCGACGATTGCAACAACGACAATTGCGACAACGACAACTCCCGTCAGTCAGGTACCGCCACTGCTGTGCTCGGTCGGCCTCACGGCGGCGCTGCCGTCGCAATATCCTCCGGACGGCGTCTGCGACATCCTGATCTACACGCACGTGCGGATCGAGTCCAGCAAGCTTCTCGCTGTGGACACCGAGATCAGTTACGTGGCTTTCAGGAACGCCTGCAAGCTATACACCGACAGCACGTGCGGGCTGTCATTCGACGTCCGGTGGGTACCTTAAGCGAAAGTACAAAAGATAGTGCACCTGCGAAATTCATGGCTCAACGTCAGGAGAAATTAATTCGCACGAATTGGGCTTGCAACTGATTAAGGATTACCGCGTCTTTCATCTGCTCGCCTTACAAGAGTTCCTGCAGAAGGTTACTCTAAGAATACAAGGCCAAAATCGGAACGGTGCGTCGACACACGTGTGAACTATATGCACCACATTGACTTGAAAACAAGGATGTTATAGTGCTATGAGTGGAATCGTAACTTTACGTAGTGCTGCCACTGTCTGGGTCTGCTTGGACGAGTTGCTTTCGGAGAACTGCCTTCTCTTCTGCGTTCTTCGTTAGAAAAAACGCCTTAATCTCGAGTCCTTTGTGATGTCAGTGGATGGCAACGACTCTCTTGTAGTCGCAAATAATCCGGAGCCCTCCACTACGACCACTGTCATAGCCAACTCGTATATCAACACTTTAGACCCTACGTACTAACCTACTGGCCATGTTTTGTTTGTATTGTATCCGGGACTTTACTTTTTCGCTCCATATGATCTTGAACATTTAACAATGCGACATTTCATCCCAAGTGTTTCGTCATCGAATATTCTACTAGAAAGTTCTGCCATTCCTGAAAACTGAAGAATGTCACAGCTAAAGAATAATAACCGACAAAAAAAAACAGTTAAGTAGACCGACGGAATAGTGTAATTCAAGATCCCTTTTCACGCTCTTACTGCGCAAGTTCTCTTTCACCTTTCAAGGGTAGATCATAAGAGATAAGAACATAAAAATTCATCCTCAAATACAAGGATCCAAACAAAAAACTGTGGGCGTGGCGCCACCCGCGAACGTTTCAATGCACACCTGTTGGAAGGAAGTTGTCATAATGAGTTGGCCATCAACGAACACATGATGAACTTAAGAACCAACTGCAACGAAATACCATTTTTCCTTGAATGCGTATGATTGTGCTGTGTATATCATAGAACTAAGCATGAGAAATTTTCGTCCTGGTTAAAAAAATTTAGGATTTTTGTTGCTAACGTTTAAAGTGCTCTGTAGCAGACGACGCGTGCGCCTGGGGCAAGTTGCGATATGTCACGTGCGTATGGAAACCGAGTGGTCTCCACAAGCTGGATTTATTGGGACTAAATGGTTGACAGGCGACGTTGAGCGACAGGGTGGAGGCTAAAATACGGCTTGACAACGCCATCTTTAGTGCTATAAGCGTATTGTGAAAAATGAAATACAGCTCTCGACATCACCCACCAGCCGAATTTTTGAGAAGTCAACGCGGTGTCGACCAAATTAGTTTGCCATGGTTCCTGGAGGCTAGAATAGGCCCCCATTAACTTGAAAACGGTCAGTACTAAGTTGTTCTTGGTCTTTGACTAACAAGTTTGGATCGAGCTAAAAAAAATACATCTTCTTGGCAATAAATGAGTCTTATGCTGCCGGGTAAATATCAACATCGGGAAAAATATCAGAGCATCGATTTGCATCAAGAACAAAAATTTGTCAAATTTTTCCTTAGTCTCCATTGATTGATGCTAGCAGAGCGACAAGTAAGTGTGCACAACGTGCGCATCACGCGCCATGACGTTCCAGAGGAGAGCAGAAATTAAAATCTGTACTCAATACATTGGCATTTCATTCCATCCTTGTTTAGGTATCTAGAACCAAGGATGTTCGCCAATACGGATATTCGGGATCAGCTGACAGACGCGATGCGTACTGCACGGATCAACCACTACGCCATCATGAACATCTACCAGCAGAGAGATATTGCCAGAAATTTCTCGCGGGACGCGGCTTCCATTCTTAAGGCAAGTCCGTCTACTTCCCTCTATTTCTTGAATGATGTGGGTCGGGAGATCTGTACCGCACATTTGTTCTTTACGGCAGCTTGTTCTTGGCCCCCTGCTATGTTTTACTCGGTTATTAGCGCGTACGTCTCCTTATCAGAGATGATATCCAACTGAGCCTAAACCATAGAGGCGAACACCTTCTGCGCTATCTCTCTTCTTTACTTCAACCGCCTACGCCCTACCCTAGTTTTTTGTTAACCTTACCTCCGCATGTTTATAAATGTCATCTAGTTTGCACTGCTGTTTTTCTCATTGATTAGGGACTAATAACTACTGGTGTTCCTTCCTGGCACATTAGTTCAAATATTAGGAGCCTTAAAAATCGAAACGATGACTACGGTCTTTGTAAACGTTCTAGAGTCTGGACTTTCCTTTAAAATTGTGGTGGCAGACGTCATGCCTACTCTTGAACTATGCCGAAAGCAATAAAGATTGAAATAAATTTCCCTCCTTATTACCAGCAACCTTGAAATGAACCCATTCCCCTCTTTAGCCCATCTGAAAACAAGGCGCACAAAACATAACAGTTCTGCCTCACGGCGCCCGTATTAGGCTCGATCGGACGAATTTAAACTTTGCCTTCACTCTAGGAATATATCAGATTGAAATGGAACGTTCAAAATTGCTTACCAGTCAGTACGTTGTTCACTTTTCTAGTTAGAAGTTGTTTCAAAATTTGCTTACCATTTTTCGTCGGCTTTCTGCGTCTTGCTTTGACTCAAGGGTGCATAGTGTGTAAACTAGGCTAAATGTACGCTTTCCTTTGCAGGATTTTCGGTCTTTGCTGGGAAGCAACAGAGAAAACCACAAAGTTATTTTCGGTATTGGCTACTTCGACTACAACGAAGCGGACTCGGTGTCCTCGCTTTCATACCTCGCTGAGAACACTGCCACGTAAGTGTCGCAGAGAGAATATTGCTAATAAAATATTAATATTAGAACCGCACTGAATATTTGACACGGTATAACGCTATTCGTGTGGAAAGAACCCTTTGAGAGAGTAAAAGGAAGGCAATAACCAGGCGATAAAATTTGTTTGCCTGGTTTGGTTGGTTTGGTTTGGTTTATCGGGGTTTAACGTCCCAAAGCAACTGAGGCTATGAGAGACGCCGTAGTGAGGGGCTCCGGATATTTCGACCACCTGAGGTTCTTCAACGTGCACTGACACCGCACAGTACACGGGCCTCTAGAATTTCGCCTTCATCGAAATTCAACCGCCGCGGCCGGGATCGAACCCGTGTCTTTCGCCGTAAGATGAATTTGAAACACAACTATGTAGAGCCAAATGGCTATGCCAGTTAATTACATCGGTGCAGCGGTATCGTTTCCTAACCACTGAGCCACCGCAGCGGGTTTTTTGCCTGGTTTGTTATTCATGACAAAAAAAAAGTAGTATTGTGTAGGACCTACGTGCAAACTGTCTTCATTTTTCACTGCACTGATAGATAGCCTCAGTAAGCTCGCGCACCTCATTCAAGCTCAAGAATGCACAACACACAGATGGAAAACTCAAAAACACAATAGGAAACTAAAACTCAAACTGGCACAGCTTCAGACCCAAATAGAACACCACAGTACCACTCTTTGCAAAGCTAACTGGAATCAGATTTGTGACAATCTCCGCGGCAGTCTCTCCACAACCCGTGCCTGGCACCTCTTACGCCACATGCTAGACCCCACGAAATCTAAAACCCAGACACGCCTTAGCATTCGCCGCCTTACTCATAACCACAGGCAGGACACGAACGCCTTCCTCGCGCAGGTGAAATCAACATATACCACCCCAGGTGACCCTTGCAAGCACCCCGAGTACACGGGTCCACCTCAACCCCAGCTTGACGCCCCTATTACTGAGGCGGAATTTCGGACAGCCCTTTTGAATTTACGCAATACTGCACCCGGGGAAGATCAAATTACCAATGCTGCCATCCGAAATCTTGACGATGCCTCCATATCTCATCTAGTCACCCAATTTAACGAGTGCTGGAAGTCAGGTACACTCCCTGCCACCTGGAAGCATGGAAAAATCATATTTATTCCTAAACCCCACAAACCCATCAACATAGAGAATATCCGACCAATTTCTCTGACATCTTGTCTCGGCAAGGCATTCGAACACATAATTCTTGCCCGACTAACCACGTACATGGAAGACAACCACCTTTTTCCGCACAGCATGGTGGGCTTTCGTGCGCATCTATCAGCACAGGATTCCCTACTACAAATTACACATGACGTGCTTGATGACACGATCCCCCACCTCACTAAAGCTATTCTGACGGTTGACCTCACAAAGGCATTTGACAGGATTCGACACGATGCCATTTTGCGAGAACTACAGGCACTACAGGTAGGCTCAAATACCTACAACTACGTTCGCGCCTTTCTCTGGGGCCGCACTGCCTCCCTGCACATAGCTGAGCTGAGCACACCACCTTATACACTCGGCGAACTTGGAACACCCCAAGGCGCGGTCCTCTCCCCCCCTTCTATTTATTATTGCTCTCATTCCCCTAGCTCATAAACTCGCTCTCATCCCACACCTAAGGCATACCTTGTACGCTGATGATATTACGGCATGGACCACTCACGGATCTGATGGAGAAATTGAGGAAACTCTTCAATTAGCAGCTGACACCATCTCCGCTCATGCGTCATCTATTGGGCTCGAATGCTCCCCCTCTAAATCCGCGCTTCTCCTCATAAGACCGAAATCTGCAGCTAATTCGCCCATTCAAATCACTTTACAAGGAACCCCTATCCCCGTCACCCCCACCCTCCGTATCCTTGGCCTTTACTTGCAGGATTCCGGACGCAACGATCATACCCTTAAAACACTCAAGGCCTCCACGCAATCCGTGTTGCAACTTCTACGCCGCGTATCCTCCCTGCACAAAGGTTTAGACGAAGCGGATAGCATGAAAGTAGTGCATGCTTTTACACTTAGCCGCATTTTATACGCCACCCCATATCTTAAGCTGAACAGCATAGAAACAGAGCGAGTGAACGCCATGATTCGTCTAGCAACCAAGACAGCCTTAAACCTACCCCGCAACACTAGCACAGCCAAGCTCCTTGCATTAGGCATGCATAACACCATTCAGGAACTAGTAGACGCGCACCTTCAGACACAGTATCTAAGACTTGCCGCGAGCGCAACTGGCAGGCATATCCTCGCTTCCCTTCGCATCAACATTCCCGCTAATCAGACATCCCTTATAGCTATTCCTCGACACATTCATGCCCCCCTCGTTGTGAAACCCCTTCCCCGGAACATTCATCCCCAGTACCACATCCCTCGCCGCATGGCTCGCGCTAAGGCCCTACACAAGTATTACGGACAAGCCCAGGACGCCATTTGGGTAGACGCCGCGTGCACAACTCATGAAGCTGTAGCAGTTGGTTACAATCCAGCTGCCCTAGCACAGCCCCTCACACACCGCCTTCCCTCTGGCTGTACGTCTGAGTAGGCAGAGGAAACCGCCATCGCCCTAGCCCTTGTACATTCCAATGCAAACTACATCTTTAGCGACTCCAAAACGGCTCTGTTCAACTTCGCGAGAGGCAGGATTCACGCCCCTGCTTGGAAGTTGTTGAACACCCCCTCCAAAAACTTACCACGCAGGGTAGAGCTCCAGTGGGTGCCGGCTCACTCTGGGAATCCAGGAAACGAGGCTGCCGATAAATTGGCCCGAGGTTTGATTTGCCGGGCTCAGGACGGCCTCGGTCCAGGTTTCTCGAGAGAGCGGGCGCACACCTTTGCAGAGCTCACGCAAATGCCCCGCTTAGACCGTCGGACTTACCCTCCTCCACACCCCTCCCTTACCCATTCCCAACAGATCCTCTGGAGACGCCTCCAGACCCGCTCTCTCTCATCCCCTCAGCTGCTATCTCTCTACTGTGGCACCTCCCCTGCATGCACCCTGTGCGGCGACCCTCACGCCACACTCTCCCACATCCTTTTCGGCTGCCCTGCTGATCCTCCCCCGCAGGGACAACCCGCGTTATCAAGTTGGGAGGACTGGGAGGTCGTGCTCTCGTCTCCGGACCCGCCATCGCAGCTTGCTGCGGTGCTTCGGGGTGCCGACGTCATGGACAAACACCGCATGAACGTTACGACGTAGAGTGGGACCGTGCGGTGGTCCAGGGACCCAAGGGGGGTCTAAACACACTTGCCATGACAAAGTTTTTCTCTCTCTCTCTCAGTGTTTGCGGGTCTTCTGCGATTTGTTACGCAAGTATGCATTTTAATGACCCGGCTACTTTTAAGCAATTATCTGTGGAACTTACACACAAATGTTATCTTCTTAATAGGTCATACTGATATAAGACAAATGAACATTTACGTTGGCTCGTATTTTTGAAGGTAAAGAAAGTCGCTTGCACGTCAGTATAACTTTAAAGGCAGTATGTTTATAAATTAAACACTATGCGGGGTTTCCATTCCGCGTTCTTTCTCGAAATTTTTTATTAGCCCAAGCGTAATTACTATAATGTACAGCAAGCTCCATCGGTATACTTCGGAGTGGCCAAGTTGTCTCCGGCACAGTGTGCCAATGCATGCCTGTTATTAACATACAAAACTGATACGCCCACTTTTCTTCATAGCCATACCATTGGTGAAGAGTACCGGGCTGTCCGTCCCGCCCTGGTTTGAGGATTACACAGCCAGATAATTCGCGCCTGTCAAAACGTCTCCGTCACCGGAGTTTGGGCGGTTCTCACTGACAGAGCAGCACGCCTGCCCAAACTTATCAGGCAGGAACGAGTGTGTGAGCAAATCGCACATAGAATTGTCCCCTAGGATGAACTCACTATTATTGCTGTTTCAATATTTAGAACCCGATAACGTGACTATGTCTGAAGTGTTCGGTTTCATTCTTTAGAACGTATTAACGTGACAATGAAAGCGGTATTCTGTTATCTAGAGCCAGAAGCTAATCTGTGCCCGGAGTAGTGGTTGCTTTGTTTCGCCATGAACACAATGCTGCTATCGCACAACTCAGTAATGTCATGGTGATGACTGCGCCATCAACTCCGCAAGAACGCCTGGTAAGATTAGGTTCCCTACAAGCATGCAGCTTTCTGTAGGAAAACCATACATCAAAAACAAAACGAATCACAGAAAATGCCTAGATTCAATATCCTTGCAGATTGAAAACTAATAATCAGCATGCTAGCAGCCCCACTTCTAAAATATTTAATGTCCATTTTTTTTTTCGAAGAGACCGAGAGAACAAAAAATCTATCCTTTCTATGACCCTCGTATATCTTGTTAAAATAATTTTAGGACAGACAAAACTGCTTATGGCTTACTGCGGCGTTCACTCGGCCTCTAGATTAAAAATATATCATAGACATCACCGCAGCGATCATTGTAAAACATGGGAGGTTTGGCTTATTTTGACGTCAAAAAAGCTCGAACTGGAGCGAATGGGTATCTCACTTTATATTCGAAAAGTGCTGGCTTTCAAGCAGGGTCAGGACTAGACCTGAAGAGCAAAAATAGTACTCTAGACGAAGCGCTTCGTCTTGTGTGTTTGTGAGTTCCTCCCATCTAGTCCTGTTCCCTCTTGCAAGCTTGCTCTTTTCCAACATATAACAGCACATCTATATCCAGAATGATGGTATGGCCCGTTCTTTCCCTGTGCTGGAGACATATCTTAAGTTGGCTGTCAAAATTTGCCGAAATTAATTTTCCACAAACATTTCCCTATTGCAGCGGTTCATAGTGTACAATAGACCTTTTCACTGTTTACACCTCGACTCAGACTGTGTGAACGTTGTACTGTGGAACGCATGCGGAGTAGATGCTTGTATGAAACTCGCCAATCAAAACGCTTCAGGCACAGACCAGGGAAAAAGTACGGCGCACAAATAGGCAATTGTGAAAAAGTCCACAAATTTGTTCTAGGGAATTCAGAACACGGAATTAAAACAAAGATCGTCTTTGCTATCATATAACAGCACATCTATATCCAGAATGATGGTATGGCCCGTTCTTTCCCTGTGCTGGAGACATATCTTAAGTTGGCTGTCAAAATTTGCCGAAATTAATTTTCCACAAACATTTCCCCATTGCAGCGGTTCATAGTGTACAATAGACCTTTTCACTGTTTACACCTCGACTCAGACTGTGTGAACGTTGTACTGTGGAACGCATGCGGAGTAGATGCTTGTATGAAACTCGCCAATCAAAACGCTTCAGGCACAGACCAGGGAAAAAGTACGGCGCACAAATAGGCAATTGTGAAAAAGTCCACAAATTTGTTCTAGGGAATTCAGAACACGGAATTAAAACAAAGATCGTCTTTGCTATCACATGAATCTAAGTTACTGGCTTTAAGTTTCAATCCAGATTAGAAGCGATTGCCCATTATCTGAATTGGCATCTGCGTTACTTGAGCTTTTCCTTTCAAAACTCCGCCCCTACTTATTATCTGTTTCCTTTGTTTGCAGGACCGATGTCGATATCGTGGTGATAATCACCAGTGTTCTGACAACGCCAAACCGGCATTCGTGCACCACTTTGCCGGCCAACGCTCTGAAGAGCCCCAGTAACTTGCTGCTAGCTATGGTGAGCACGAACAAAAAGCGTAAAAATATATCGATATTTTTGTGTTGGGAATTTCGCGTACCGAAAATGATGCAAGGAGCAAAAAATGGCTGAGGCATAGCTTAGGTTAAGCCTAGTCAGATGCGAAGCATATTGTCGCCGAGTTGCATATCGAGCACGCCGCTTGGCTAGACGTTCTTCACGCTCTTCATCAGTCTCTGTAGCACGCCGCAACTTTTGCTTCTCATTCTAACGAACGAGCAGCCCTGTCTCCAGGAGGCATCTCTATCCCGTGTACGCCTAGCAGAGGGAGGCGCACCCCCTTGTATACCGCCGCTCCAGCATCACGTGTTCACTACAGCGCACCTAGCGGCAGAAGCAGGAAACACATTGGTCGCGACGCCTCGCGCGACGGCGCGAGCTGGGGCCCCGTTTCTCCTATGTCGTTACGTCACGCATCACGTGGGCCTCCTTGGTCGCGACGCCTCGCGCGACGGCGCGAGCTGGGCCCCCGTTTCTCATCTGCTGTGACGTCACGCACCACGTGGTCATCCTTGGTCACGACGCCTCGCGCGACGGCGCGAGTTGGGCCCCCGTTTTTCATCTGCTGTGACGTCACGCATCACGTGGTATGACATGGAGGTTCACGAAAGGTCAATGGTAACGACACCGCCGCGCTCGAGGAGCTGGGTTGGGCTATTTTAGTATGCTTCGCATAAAAAACAGACTGAAACAAGCTAGGTACATAACTGACGACGACACGTTCTCTCATCGTGCTCGTTAATCTGCTGCGTTTTCAATATTCCAAAATAAAGAAAAACAAATGTAAGCTGCACGCCACATCAGAATGCTGCAGACTTCCTATGAACATTATCACTGACAAAGCAAAGAAAACAGCTTCCCTCATATCTCAGCAGAGCTGAAAGTTTAAAGGTGCCGTATGTGTTGCACTCACGAGTCCGCCACAAGGGCTATTTCTGAAGGGCTATTTCTCGCTGGGCTGCTCGAAATTCTTCCTTCCAGATTATTCTAGTTTAGAGAGAGGGTTCTTTCAGTTGACGTCAGAGAGGCGCAACGTTGCGTTTAGAGAATTCTTTTTGTGCGCGAAATTGCAGGAAAAGGCGGTCCCGATGGCCATGTCGAACTTCGGGATTCCATCACTGACCGTGGCGTTCTCGTTCCAAATGGGTGTCCTCCTCTACCACATTGAGCAAAGACACACCCACCCATTCGACGCATTGTACAAGGAGTGCACCAGCATGTCCATATCAGACTTCTCGACGGCAAGTGTCCTTTACAGATTGGCTTGGGGTGTACGCTTGCTCCCTCTTTTGCCTTAAAGTTCTTTGGGCTTATTGTGGACAAAGGCCATACAAGTTGGGCTTCAAGGAGGGGACGCCGCTATTTCCTCTCTGCGCGCAGACAACATGAACTTCTGGGCAAGTTGGCCGAACGCGATGGTGAAACAGCGCAACTGGACACGCACAGCAAGGCGTTGCATTCTGTACTTTCTACCTTCGTACCACTTTGCGCTGTCTCACCATCCTTCTGTAAGGTTAGAGGGCATGTAGCCAATTTTCGTGAGGAATTTGAAAGTCACGCGTCAGCAGTGAGGCTTCGCTTGCTTAGAAAGTGTTGAATTCCCTTAATTAAAATACACGAATAAGGCTGGTGCACGTTTCACAGTCCCCGTAAAAGTTTGAATCTTAAAATGACAAACGGGAGACGAGTTACTGGCCCTGTGCAGCTGTTTCTCGAAGCAGCAAGGGTAGTGGCAACTCCCGGTAAGCCGTTGAACTTAGTCACAGCGAAAGTACTGATAATTGTCGTAGCAGGCAACGCCATCGAGAAAGAATACCAGCAATATTATGACGCGCGCATTTGGGAGTGCAGAAATGTTGCTCCACCTCGTCAAAAGAAATAAAAACGTATATTTGTTATCGGCAGAGCTTTGTTTGTATAAAAGAGATACAAATACAGATATAAAAACAGATACAGCTGTCACCACCGTTTTCAAGATTTAAATTTTATTATACTAAGAAAGCTTAATATTTGCAAATTTAGGATATGTCATAAAGCTCATTCAGTCTCGTGCACCCGCACTCTTCGCATGCCGAGTGACCTACTGTACCTTGAGGATATGGCTGGATCGGCGAAGATGTAGGTCCATGAAATGCCTTTCGTCATGCGGATAGGGTTCGCTGCTGTCATCGCAGTTTGTCATGACAGAGCGTTGTTTTAACATCGCATATGATTTATAGCGGGCATCGTTTTCCACCTACGCAATGATGAATGGTTTGTAACGAATACACGTTATAACGCGGGCACGCCGTTGACTCCGAGCAATGAGAAAGTCATGGGAGCCAGCTACAAGAAGCGCGCAGTCAAAGTAGGTTACGTAGAGCGGCAAGCTTGGCTAGTTGGTGGATGTTCATCTTAAAAGGAGGTTTCTGCGCCTTAAAACACGGACAGCCGAAGCAGAAGTGGAAAGGATGTGTGTCCTGTCCAATTCTGATTTTCTTGTCCGTGTATTTTAGCGCAGTAACCCCTTTTTCAAAATGTGTGTGATCTCTCCCTTTTAGTCACGTACGTACCCCACTTTTTTCAGGCATGTGGCGTTACTCCACAAGAGCTTCACAGCGAGCGGATCACCATCGGAACCAGCAGCAACAGCTCCTTCGCCGACACCGGCAAAGCTGTTTTAGAGACATTTGACACGCTACCGTTCATGATGCACAAGGTGAATTTCTCTTTTCTTTATGCACCGTCCCTTAGTGCCTTGCTTCTAAGTTTAAAAGCGAAAAAAAAAAAAAACTCCGGTCGCATCACATTCGCATTGTTAACGCAACTGGAACCAGGAATCACTATAAGTATCCGTAGTTCAAACAAGAAGTCCTATCTCTCCCCCTTCCCCGCGTACCTGAACAATTTGATCTATTTATTCGTGCATACCTCTACCAAATGTTGCCTATAGGCGGAGTGGAGCGAACGACAAGCAAAGGTTTTGTAACGAACAGCAAGTTGCAGAAACTAACGAAACTGTGAAGCAAAGATGCAAAATTCAAATTGCGGAATCAAAATAACAGCCTAAAGAAGTCTCTTCAGATAGAAACCGACGACGTGGCTGACAAACCATTGCCGCGAATGTTTGTTTGGTTTGGTTTATGGGGTTTAGCGTCCCAAAGCGACTAAGGCTATGAGAGACGCCGTAGTGGAGGGCTCCGGATATTTCGACCACCTGGGGTTCTTTAACGTGCACTGACATCGCACAGTACACGAGCCTCGAATTTCTCCTCCAAAGAAATTCAGCCGCCACGGCCGGGATCGAACCCGCGTCTTTCGGGCCAGCAGCCGAGCACCACAGCCACTG
The DNA here is from genome assembly GCF_055824585.1 of Amblyomma mixtum. Lineage (NCBI taxonomy): Eukaryota > Metazoa > Arthropoda > Arachnida > Ixodida > Ixodidae > Amblyomma > Amblyomma mixtum. The sequence continues at coordinate 30,146,417 of NC_143019.1, read as the reverse complement.
AGCCACCGCGGCGGCCGAATGTTTGTAGTGTTTGTTTGTGTATTCTTCAAAGCTTTTGCGCCACTATTTCAAACTTTTGCGCCGCTATTTCGGCCCGTACAAGATTCTTCGTCGGCTAGGTGAACTGGGCTATGAAGTCATCCCTGACGAAATGACTGCATCCCAGTGACGCCGCGTACGACCACAAGTTGTCCATGTCGTCCGGTTAAAGCCCTATTATGCGCGCTAAAGCACGTTGTGTTTACACCGTTGGTGTTTATATTTACGCATTTTGTTTTAGTTGTTTGTGGCCGCATAATGAACTAAAGCATCGGGTCGATGCTTCTTTGAAAGGCGAGTAATGCCTCGTATGTTTGTAGTGTTTGCTTGTTCATTCTTCAAAGCTGCTGGCACGCCGCTTTATCGTTTTCTTTGTGATGCAAGACACGCCTAGATTTATCTCGATTGATCGCCTCCAGGTGGAGCCGACTCTACGTTGTTCAAGAGTGTTCTAGTAACCTTACAAGCTTTACCTAGAAAATTCGCTATCAGCTTTAAAAGGAGCACGGCCGAGAGTGGCAGGGATTCTGTTCCACGACCGCTGAGCACGCTTGTTGCTTCGCCGCCGCCGAGTGATTAAGTTTTTTGCGGGCGCAAGTGAGCCCAAATAAAGAGTTTCGTTTTGAAGCGATTCTCACTGTTTTCCTGTTCACCGGTCTGCAGTCACCACTACGTGACAATATAAGAGAACTCATAGTGACGTGCAGGGTGCAGGCAAGCATCGCGACGAGCAAGGGCGGTTGTGAAGCCTCGCTTACTTGCCTTCGTGCGTAATTTTTTACTTCCCCCTTAATCGAATTTCTATCGCATTGCTGCAAAGACCTATTCACATTACTTGGCCTGCATTTTCATGCCCGCCTTTCTGACTTCCACCTCCGATTCGGAATGCCGAACAAATCCGCCCTGACAAGAGCTAATGTGTAAATCTCGCGGTGCGAAACCTACGCACCACAACGTCGTATACGGGTGTGAAGAAATTGCGGGAACTTGAGAAAGCATCGGGAAAAAACATGAATTTTTGGATCTTATTTTGCATTTGTAGTGGTCGTGCTTTTCTGGTACCGTTTTTGGCACATGGCTTTACTATCAGAGCTGCTTAGTCGGAACCTTAAAAAAGTGATTAAGGATGCTTTGTTCTTTCATTTCTTTTTACAATTCATTAAATACGTACTGCTCAAAATAATAACGAGCATGTGTGCTTAAATATGCCGTGTTCACTGGACGGCGCAGTGATACGCCCTCGCTCAGAGGATGCAAAGCACGCTTGCTACGCGCACGCAAAAATAACGAACTTCGTTCGCTGTTTTCATGGTCGCCTTTGGGGAGAGAGCACGAAGAGCAAAATTGCAGCAAAATATAAGGTAGGCGCCTATTCTATGAGAAGTTCTAGAGCGGCACCAAAGAAGCACGGTTTTTATTTGCGCGTTGTGCTGCACCAACGACATGCACTTAACTGATAGCACGCTCAGCATAGGTTGACAGCGTGGAGTCCTCCCTTTATTTTGTACGTACTTTGGTTGTTCTTTCTGAATACTCAGACATAGCTCAGTTTATCCCGTATGAAATCCGCACTCATAAATGGACACTGAGGACGACTCTTAAGTTTTATTATCAGTAATAAATGACTCTGTGCCGTGCAGTGCCGTGGCGTCACGTGTCAATGCCTGCCGCCGTCTTTATGCTCCTCTTTTACTTGCTGTCACGTTTTGAGCGCAACTAAAGGAGGGTGATACACTATGTTTATGTTTCTCCGGCACCAAGTACTGAATTATTTGCCGAAATAATCACATTAAAAGTTTTCCAGAGCTTGATCAAGCGTGTGACAGTTACATCGAATAGCACATAGCAGTTAAAAGCTAAGCGAATGCCAGTTTTGCCATGCCTTTGTGGCTCGCGCATCAAAAACTCTTGCGACGCAGTGAAGTCCATTTTCGAACTTAGCTACTGGTGGCGACCAGTGGATTTCATTTGACGGCCTTTTATAATATGTAAAGGCTTCATTTTCAACGGAACTTTCGTTTCTGTTGTTAGAATGCGTCAGTCTATTGTAACAGGCAACTCTACAGTATCTTCAGTGTTGCTTTAACCCGTTTGGTGCTTATCTTGTCACGGAAGGACAATAAATAAGCTAAAACTGTGTCATTCTATATTATGTGTATCACCCAAAACGTTCTGTAATTTTTAAACATGGTTTTTTTTTAGCTAGAAGAGTGCTTGTTCCAGCATATCATTGTCTGTGGTGTAGCACTTCAGGATACTTTTCAGAACTGTTGAATAAATGGTTGGTTAGATAACTCTTAGGCGTTATCATTTTAAAAATTAGCGTTTGTCCCCCTTTTATTGAAAGGCCTGAAACACACCTGTGGTAACATCCATACGAGTTTCAAATTTATGTTAGAAAGAATGCCACTCAAACAACGAAAAACAGGACGTTTCAAAGCTTGCTCGGTTCCTTCATCAAGTGTGACTACGAGCGAGTTGCAGCATCCATTTCTAAGCCCTCATTTCGTCAGCCACGGGGTCACTGACCCTAGACCGGGAATGGAAGAGGGGAGCAGGGTTCCTAGGAAGTGTCTAACATTTCCCCGCGTTTGCTGAGTACCCACGGGTCAAGTAAGAGCCTTCCGCGTGGGCGCGCTCAGTGTCCAGCACAATAGTTCCCTCGAAGTTAATCTTGTGGTCGTAGCCGCCGCGGTGGCTAAGTGGTAATGGTGCTCGGCTGCTGACCCGAAAGACGCGGGTTCGATCCCGGCCGCGGCGGTTGAATTTCTTTGGAGGAGAAATTCTAGAGACCCGTGTACTGTGCGATGCCAGTGCACCTTCAAGAACCCCAAGTGGTCGAAATTTCCGGAGCCCTCCACTACGGCGTATCTGATAGCCTTAGTCGCTTTGGGACGTTAAACCCCATAAACCATTCGGAGCCCTCCACTACGGCGCACCTCATAGCCTTAGTCGCTTTGGGACGTTAAACCCCATAAACCAATTTTGTGGTCGCATGCCTGGCAGTGTTCCTCCACCGCGCTTCGTTACCTGTTCACTTGTTTGCCATCCACTTTGTGCTGCTTCATTCTTTCGGGGAAGTTCTTGGTTTTGCTAAACACGCAGACCTCTGTCGAATGTTCTTTGTTGAATCTATATCAGTTCTTAGCATTTCGAAAACACAGTTACCCTCGGTGCAGTTGCCCGAAAAGTTTTTCGAAAGCAAGTTTATTTTCGCTATTTCGATGAGCAGCGCACCCTTGAGGTATTGCTTTGTTTACAAGCTTCTAGAAAATAAATTTCTTTTAGCGAGATTTATCAAAATTTGTTTCGCAGCACCGAGCTTAACAGCGCTTGAGAAATTCTAAAGACTGATTTGTATATTGCTTGCGATGTGCAACAGACCTCTCAATAAATAAGGAAGGGAACGGTATTAGTTATAATGATAACTGCTCAGTATTAGTTAGGCAATGCACTAGTTAGCACGTCTGAGCTGTATCCTGATGTACTACATCCCTGACAATGCTTTGCGGATAAAAGTGCTGTTGTAACTCAAAAAGCCTATTTTTTTAAATCTCAGAGGTCTGTAGGTGAAACACACGCTATACTGTTTACTCCTTGCGTGCGAAGAGTTTAAGTTGAACAATATTAAACCTCCCTGGTTCTGTCCGCCGTTCTATCTCACAAGCTGTCATGAATGTCGCGTACAGCGCTTCCCACTTCCTGTCACATCGCCTAGCAGAACACGAGAAGCTTCTTCCGTTATTTAAAGAAGCCCACAACCAAGGATTATTCCGCGAGTATTACTCAGCCGCACACTTGCTCTTCTGCACGCTTTGCCCTTCAACAGGCTTAGCCTCAAGGAATTATTAAAGACCGGGTGCAATAGTGAAAGTTATCTTGAGTTGTCCCTCCTAGCAGACACCCAGCTCATATTGCACAAAGGGTTGTGCAGGAGACGCCCAGCCTTTGCAACGTGATAGGTGAAAGTTAATTCAATGCGCATCAGTCAACAGCTGTTCATACCTATGCAGTTTGTTTTGACGTGCGCCGGAAAAAAAAGATTCCTTCCCAGATGTCACGATTCTAGACGGAACTGTCCAGAAATGGCAAGAGTGCTATGGCGCCAATTTGTGGCTGAGCCTCTCCTGTGTGAAAGTCGGCCAGAAAGCTGCAGCACTGATTAATTAACACATTCGTTGTACTGTTCATTACTCTCTCAGTCCTTGAGCTAAAACGAATGCTAAAACTTTTTTTTATTGCCTCGCTATCATCCAGGCCGGCGTAATCATGAGCACCCCAGGCATCCGGACAAACTTCACGTGGTTCCTGTTCAACGTGCACATGACGGACCTCACAGGGCGCTGCCTCACTGGAGGCCCTTTCGAACGTTTGAAGGGCTTCAGGGACTTTTACACGTCGGAATGGCGACGTTTGAACCAATGAAAGACAGGCTTCGGTCTGTTCCAATGCTTCCTGCTTCCACATAGCTCGATGCTTCACCCATACTGTTAATGTTTTGCTTTCTAGGTTGAAATGAATATTATTACATAAAGTAAACAGAGTCCGCCTATGTTTGTTCCGCTGCACTCTGAACTTACAGCCACCGTGAAGTTCTCTTATACAGAATTCTAAGCGTCAAAGCCATAAAGCTATATATAAGTATACATATTTTCGCTGGCATTGGTGACTTATTTGGTCCGCCGTTGCTTTTGGGATGCGACCAACAGGTGATGTCTCAGGTAATCCCGTGCTCTCCAGCTCGCTCTGCGTGTAATAGCGCGCAAGTGGCATTTATTTCATAGCAACCAATCAGAGCAATGTCATATTTATTTATTTATTGACCTAAGCAGCCACAAAGAGTTCTTTTGCATCTTGTGGCGCACCAAGACAGATTGGCTTACGCTGCAAAGCCAAGTTAAAACAGAGTTTCTTATGCCGTAGAGGTCGGTTTGGCTGCTTGCTTTTACTGCTCGCTCTCATGCGTGGCTTTGGAATCCTGCTACTGCCTACACTGTGATGTATTTTTCTCCACACTGCGCAAACTCGAGCAGCGTTTCCTTTTCATAGCTGTCAGTTCAGTCCTCTTCATTTTACGGCTGCATCGCTACTGCCGCAAGGTATACCGAAGCACGGGATTGACTTGAGGCCAGTGGTAATGGCAACACCAACTTTTTCTTTGCTCTCTGCGTCACTAAGATAAAGCGAACGAAGCTGTCATCAAGGACGCCTCAACGATCGTCTATGTCCTTCTTTGTCAGGCTAGAACAGCAGTAATTAGTGTGCCCAGTGTGGTTCCATTTGTTGGAAGCATGCCATTGGATAATGAGTGCCACCATCTGTGCTATAAATGCCGGAACCGTTTTGCCCACAGCTTTGGCATTGAGCGAGTGCAGTGAGCCGTCCTTGCAACTACTTATTTCCTTGGCGTTGTCTGGAACCACGCTCCAGAAGCTTGGATTTTTTATTGCGTAAGCAATACTGCGCCAGGCTTCGAGCCGTCGCGTAGCTCCCGGCGGCGGCCGAGGTCAAACGGATGGAGCGCCGTTGCCATAGCAACCGTTTCAGCCGCGCTCCACCACGCGGCAGGACCGTCGCTGCGCCGCCGCCGCTGCCGCGCGCCTAGTCGTGCGCTCTCGACGCATATGTTGGAATTTGGAGAGAGGAAGCGGGAGGGAAACGGGGAGGGGGGGGGGGGGGGGGCAAAACAGTTGCTGCTTGTTTACGCAACTTGCCCGGGTTTAACCAGAGCTAAACCTCAGCTAATTTTTTGCTTCCTTTTTTACTCGTACTTACTACTGAGTCCACTTTCCGGAACTGGGACTTCTGGAAATGGGCTATACATATATCCATGCTTCAAACTCTACGGCAGACAGCCATGTTGGCCGGAGCAAGGGAAGACAAAGCTACTTTTTCAAACAGCCCAGGTTATCATCCGGGTTCATCGGGGTGAATGTAACGGGCCTCCTCAAGATATGAACTCCTGGTTCAAGACATTGCGAGGAACACAGTATTTCAAATTTAGTTTTAAAGACAAGTCTTTCGTCTGGCGCTTTCAAAGACCTTATCCCTCACCGCGTAGGCAGATGCAGGCCCGCAAAACTAGCGGCACAAAGCATCCTGCTGCACGAAGAATGCTCGCACTTTTATCTCTCAAATAACAAACACTGAACTGCGAAGTGTTTTATTCGTACAGAGAGCTACTTGCCCTGCTGCCGATAGCAGAAATGAAACTAGAGCAATAATTTAGCGATGGCCGCCTAATCCGTACTTTTTGCATTGCAGCTGTTTTCAGAGCAATGGGTATTATGCTGAAGAGAATAAGAAGTGAGGTTGTCAATAGCAGGCAGATTTTGCGGAGCTCTCTTTTAATACCTTAAAAGTAGTTTCGCTGGATTCTAGAAGGTCATGAAGCCATTCTCGTTCGGCATCAGGCGGGTACGCCGAAAGATAGTGTTCGTGTCCGTGCAAAAACCAAAGTGTTTATAAAAGAGCGTGTTGCGGGATTGCATTCTCATTTTATTAAAGCGAGGAGTGCGAAGTACAAGTGCCCGCTTATTAGAAACCGGTACATGCCAAAGCCGTGACTCAGCTAATGGAGCTGTTAAATATTGAGTCAGTTTTGCTGCTTCGGGGTAGAGTTCAGTTAGCTTTTGTTGCTTAGTGCTCAGTGAACATTGTTAGTTTGGTGTGCGCGTGCTGTGAGTACAGTTAGATCTTTTGGTACGAAAGCACTACTAACACGGTTCCAACTAAGAATTTCGTGTGAAGCCTCTGAGTAACTCGGGTAAGTTCGGAGGAGCGTCGCGCCAGCTGTAGTCAATGGGAGAGCGATTTTGAGGGGGACCTTCACAAAACCTAAAGTAGCTTAATCTCGATCATACCATGATCTCAACCTGAGTCTAATATTGTCGCCAGACGTGCCGAGGACCCCGCAAAGTAAAACCATGGCCTAATCAGGCAAAAAACACATGCTTTCGCACCTCTACTTCATTTAATAACAATAAAGTCGTACCACTTTTTTGTGCAAAGTTCAGTTGCTCTCTTGTTCTTGACTTCTCTGTTCACCGTAGTCAAGATGAGGCTGATGCTGCGTGTGCTCCACAAAATCTCGTGTACTTCGAAGAAGAGAAAACCTATAACCTTAACCGTGACATAAAAGGTAACCCTCACCAAGGAGTAATGGTAGATGATTCACGTGCTGTATAATGCCAGGTGTTAAATTTATTTAGAGTGTTGAAAGCTAGTATGCCAGACCCAGCACTGACACGTTGCGGCACAGGAGCAATAAGAATTCGTGTTTTCCTTCTCAGTAGAGGACACGCGTTCTCTGCGCGGTGCTGGTACTGCTAGAGGTGACGTCACATCCGCCCATTTGGAGCCAGGTGCACGTTGAATGCCGGCAAGCGGACAACAACTAAACATCAAATACACAGCCATGCGCTCCCAAAGATAAGAAAAACATGCCTGTGCGCTCGAGTAATGGACGTGTCCGGAAAGTAAGAGCGCAATGTGCGCTGACCGAAAGTTCGAAAGCTTGTTAAAAGATGGCTTTCTCCTGTAGTTTGCAGTGCTCCGCCACCAGCACCTGGCCGAATTGGATGCTTAGGAAATATTCTATCCCAGATTCTCATCGGCTAAGGTTCACGGACAGGTTCGTGCAGTTTATGGCGAACTTATTGATAGTCGGAATGTGGCCAATAGGTGCCGTGAATTCTCGGGAGACGGAACGGGTCTTCATAAATTGATGTGGCCGCCGTCTGTTTTCACCCAGGGTCTAAAGAAAATCCAAGTTAGATAAGGCATGTGATGATAAGGGAATTCTATGAACTCTTTAAGGAGCGTAGAAGAGCGACAGTTGTCCTTTGACAATCAATGGAGGGCACACATGAGAAGCAGCGTACGTCTGCTTCGCTGCAACGCTTGGTTACACTCTGCACGGACCACTGCCTATAGCCTGTGACTGTATTTAAGAGAGAGGGAGCATGCGCTGTATGACCGGCACCCAGTGATTTTTCCTTTTTGCTTTGTTTCTGAATAAACATCTTGACGGGCGACGGTTGGCCATTAAATAAGTCTGGACAAAACAAGTAATGACGTGGTTAAAGCACCAGGCGGGAGACTTCCATAATCACGGTATAAAAAAAAACGTGGCTCCCAGTTTAAAGAGGCGCTTTCATAATGGCGGTGGATGTGTTAAAAGTAAACTAATGAAATTTTAGTTGATTTACGGTAAATGTTTGCCAAATAAACATCCTCCATGCATATGCTGACTCTTCGATCGTTTCGGACATGCCTCGTATATTTGAGGTGCAATACTGATCTTTCATTTATTATATATATTTTATTCTGCAGGCCTCTGCTTGAACACTGAACGCAACATACTCAGACCACAGAAGCCACTTAGTGTAGAGTGTGAGGGGAGATACATAATGTAAACAACCGTAGGAGTTCCAGACACTGTGAACAGTAGCCATCTCTCTTATCCCTTGGAAGTCTTCTGCCATTCTGCGACGTAGAAATCCTTGAATCCCTTCACGCGTTCGAAAGAGCCTTGTTTGAAGCACCACCCGGTGTTGTCCGTCAGGTGCACGTTGAAGAGAAACCACGTAAAGTTTTCCCGCCTGTTCGGCGTGTTCATGACAAATGTGGCCTGCAAGAAGACGCGAAGGCAATAACTCGTTACGAAATGTTTGGAACAGAAAGGTGCAAATGGCATGAGCACAATAAGGAACGTGAAGCAACAGGACAGGCGCCAACTATCAACTGAGGTTTATTGCACCCCTCCCTGCATTTACACGCAGCACCCAGCCGTATCACAGAAGCCAGACATCAGGAAGTTATGAAAGTTTGTCTAATTTTCATGAAAAAATTAGCTGCCCATTGATCAAATAATATCCTATTTCTCCTAGAACTTGAAGCACCGACGCTGAAGGACTCATTGCCACTTGAAAGGACCCTCCTGCATTCACTCCACAAATGAATAGGCGAGAAGCGTAGTAGTTGAGCGAAGTAGCGAATGATTATAAAAATGACAAGTCTTAAACATATCTCTCGAAAACAGCACCAAACAGTCAGATTCCTCGTAATGCACGAAATATATATTGAAACACCACTTTAAAAAGTGCGCATAGAGGGTGCTAATCCTGTGTTTCACCCACGTAAAGCCTATTTTGGAATGAATCTGCGCTGTTTTTGACCCTTATAATTTCCGTATTTCTTCGATATGCGCCAAAACTGTCAAACTTCGAAATTGGCGTGTATCAATACTGACCATTGAGCTAATCGATACTGCATCTTTAAAGAGGACAGCGCTAGCTAAAGAGGGACGAAGGAAAAACTGGGACAACGCTCGTATGTTTGCTTTTTAAAAACTTGTGCGGAATAAAACTTTAGAGCTGGCGTTTACTGTTTATGCTGCTTCATTGTTATAATATATGACGCCGTGACAATTCACTCCGTTGATTAGCTGCAATGAAGGTCATCGATCGGTCCGAACACGAAGAAGATACATACCGATGATATCAAGAGATTCCCTTTTTCATCCCCCTCCCCTCCGTTTTCGTCGTCGCTGCGTCTCTCGCGCATGAATGGATATACAGTTAATATCACGTTACTGTGCGAGACATCTATGCTCACTTTTATTCCTAACAGCAGCCGACTCCTCCACCAGCCTTAATTAGGAAACGATACCGCTGCACCGATGTAATTAACTGGCATAGCCATTTGGCTCTACATAGTTGTGTTTCAAATTCATCTTACCGCGAAAGACGCGGGTTCGATCCCGGCCGCGGCGGTTGAATTTCTTTGGAGGAGAAATTCTAGAGGCCCGTGTACTGTGCGATGTCAGTGCACGTTAAAGAACCCCACGTGGTCTAAATTTCCGGAGCCCTCTACTACGGCGTCTCTCATAGCCTTAGTCCCTTTGGGACGTTAAACCCCATAAACCAAACCAAATCATCTTACGGCAACGGTAAACGTCCAGTTAATTTGTGTTAACCAGTAAGACAAATCTATAGGACACTTTCGGTTAGTACAGTGGTGAGCAGCTTTGTCTAGAGCGCTTGAGCAGTGCGCACTTGGTAACAAAAACCGAAATTAGAGAGCAGCCCCTCATTACAGGGCAAAGTTTTGGTGCCTGCTTTGTTTACGAGGCTATCTGGTGCTAATTCCGTGCAAGCCTTGCAGCTGGACCCTAGAGGCTGCCACAAAATCTGGATTTGTTTGCAAGGAAGTGCACCGCCCGAGCGCTGTAGACAAGGCTGCTCACCACTGTACCTCTTTTACAAGCAGATGAAATACCTTCATTTCAGAATACTTGTATTTGTGCCCACTTGAGGTTTTATCCAGGCAAATTAGTACTGCTGCAAACCCCGTCGGAGAAGCGTTAAAGTAGTTTTCAGCGCTCTTAATTTCTGTTCATGATCAGCGATTGGAAGAGGTTAGCCGCTGGCATTGTTTCGTGCTCCACTGAAGTCCGCTTGCAGCCTTTGTTACCTGATTTGTTACGCGAGGTGCTGTAGCTCTTGAGTTTTATGTTTGCCCTCGTGCTCTCAGTACTGTGTGATACAGTTTACCCACTACCACTTTCAATATTACTATCTCGCAATGGAGCCATTGAAAATATAAACAAAAATAGTATTTGCTTAGTCACAAAAAAAACGGCTTTATAAATTACTTGACGCGCATAGCCTAGTAGTAGCCATTAACAGGCAGCTGTGACGTAGGGGGATAAGAAATATGGTACATAAAAAGAGCATGCGCGTACTTTATCTTTCATGAAGTCCAATGTGTCGTACGACTGGAAAACAGTTTTGTTATATATCTGGAACCACTGTGGAAGGCTTAGTCCAGCCGCGATTTTCTCGCTATGAAGTAGTGCCATGCCAGTCTGACATGCCTAGAAGAGGAGAACGGCCGTGAAATGAAAGAAGCGGTCGGTGACACTCGCTTACACAGACTTCATTAATTGTTAAAACAAGAGTAATGCCCGTCTCAAGGAATCTTAAACATCCCAAAAGACAGTTGATACGGGCGAGTTGGTACATGGAGATACATGGCGCATGGAGATAGTGACGCTGAATAATTGCTTCTAGTTCTGTTTTATTTGTTTTTTTCCCTCACCATGACTACTTCATATACTGCCTCAAGCGGTACATTCAATCATTTGGTTACTAGTCAGCGCAAGCGCGTGTCTCGTTACCTTTGTCTTTGCTCAAACGTTATTACATCCGCTGCGTCGTGCTGAAGGATGTCGGCCAATTTGACGTAATCGAGACAGCACTAACGCTGTAAGAGGAACAAATGTCTATGAGCTAGCCTCAAGTACGCTTACCCTGGGAATGCCTATGGCGGTGTGTTCTCTATATTACTACAAAACCTTAGCAATAACAAAGCTCCAAAACGACGCCGAAAGGCCCACAAATGAAAGCCCACAAGAAAATTGACGCACTGGGATGTCAATAGTCGAAGGAGAGGTATACAATACAGCGGCAATTTTTGCATTCTTTCCCGTTCGCTGTCTTGTTCACTCGTACAAAAACATGGCTAAGAAGCCCAAGCTGACCGCCTTGGTTTCGCTTCTATCAAGCTGAAGAATGAGTGTAAAGCAGGGTTCAAGTTTGTAGGACGTGTTGTATGGCACCCTCTAGGTAGTGGACAAGGTGCCCCAACCGCGTACTCTATATCCCGTATTACTGATTAATGCGGGGAGCCGAACAAGGTAGCACAATTTGTACAATGTGGAACTCCTAGTAGTACAAGGTAGTTGCGGCTAGGGGCGCCACCCAATTTTAAGGACTGCTGTGCATGGGCCGCGTCAGCTACTGGATGATCAAGTAAATAACACAAATGTGGCAAAACGAATTCTTCCGGCCGATGTAATAAAAATCGTCAGTTCACTTACGAATAGCACGATTCGGAATATTCGCGCAACAAACTGAGGCCACAGTATATTAATGAGTTCTGTTCCCTGCATCATTCAAGTGCAACGACCACGACCAATTTCTTCGTGCGTCCCTCCCCTATATCCCCTCCGCTGCTCGAACACTCCGTAGCCACTAATGTATGTGTTGTAGGGCGAGCTCGGTAACTTAGTAAAGATTAAAACGGCTGCTCTTGGCAGGGCGATACAGAGTCCTTCCGGCACAAGTTTGTTCTCTTATCCAAGTGCCACTTCTGATGCCGAATGCCACACTTCCTACGTGGCACTACGAGTAATGCATGACGTACGACGTCCGCCGCTATGGAAGAAGGTGGCGCTGCTGAACACTGTCAAGTTTCGCTTACACTACATATATATATATATATATATATATATATATACCCCCGAAAGCAGCAGAATGGACAGCCGTCGCCGTAGCTTAGCTGGTAGAGCACCAGACGCGAAATTTGGAGATCGTGGGTTCGGATCCCACCGGCAGCATGTGGTTGTGTTTCTTCTACTTTTATTATTCTCTCAATTGATGAAAACTACAAAATTCAAAAAATAAAAAGACATTTCTGGTGCTCCTTGGTTTCGATGGCTGTTGGCTTCTGTTATTTATGTCACAATTTTATTTGTCGAAGTCATTCCTGCCGTTTTCATTTCCGCAGGTCACTGTTATGCTGTCCTTAATGTGATTTCAAATTTCATTGCTAGTTTTTACTCGGACAGCAATAAAATTGCCTTCTTCCAATAAAAATAGGTACCTCGTTCAGAGATATATTTCGGATGCTGAGTTAAACTCGAAGAAACTTTGTGATTCTTGCCTCGCTGTCCCCCATTTGAAGGCATTCAAGAGAGTGCGCCGTGCCCTCCCAAACAAAGAGACCAAGTGGCACCTGCCTGCGAGTAGTCTGAGACGACCATGCCCATGCACTCCTTGTAGAGGGCGACGAACGGAGAGTCGTGGCGGGTCTTCATGAAGTACGTGGTCACGCCCATTTGGAGGGAGAAAGCCACGGTGAGACTACGCGGCCCGAAGTCGTTCAGGGCCATCGGCAAAGCCTTGTCCTGTTGAATTCACACACACTTTCAAACACCACCTGAGGAGATCGACGCAGCAGCATTTGACGGAGTGCGGTACAGATTACTTTGGGAGAGAGCCCAGCTGGCGTCCGTAGATTAAATGGGGCCGTAATAGCTCTCATGTGCCATAGGGCAAAACTAATCCCCCCCACAATTTCTGACGTTCGTCTGCGGTATCAGTGTGACTTAATACTGCATAAGACGACCAGAAAACGTGACGTGCCAGTGCGAGCACTAAGCCGCTGCGAATCTGCTCTCAATAAGGTTTCCATGGAATCTACTGAGAACACTCCAACAGCAAAGCGTTGTTCGTGGAGGCACATATTGTAGATCAAGAGTGCGTAGAAGTAGTGCCCTCAGTTGGACTTAATTGTTGGACTCCTCTTGCTCGGCCAGATATATTCTTTCCGAGAAACGTCGCTTGCATCACACAGCGCAGCCGCTTGGCCGTTTCTTGTTAGTGATACAGGGACTAGTTCGGGGACCCTCTTAATGTAGAGTGAATCGTTTAGGCAAAAGAAAAACCTCAACCTTCATAGACATTATGCGTACTGATGACTGTCATGCATATGCAAGCTAGTCATCAGGTCGAATAACTAATAGGCGCGCACATAATTCCCTTCCTTAACTTCTTCAGCCGTGAAACAAAACAGAAGGTGTCGTGAGGAACGACTTTTTATGTTTGAAACATTGTTTTCCGCAACAAAAAATGACGTGATTTGAACGGTTGCAGCCTTGATTCTGTATATGGCATCCCAGCTAAATCTAACCATCAAGACGAACAACAAAACAGCTGATTGAAATGTTTCACCAAGCTACCGTTTACGTAATACAACTTTTAGTACTTTTAAACAAGAAATCGCACTGTTAAGAATCAGTTTCCGAGCGGCAATGGTGCCACTAAAATGCACCGAGACACGTCTCACGGAACAAAATGAGGTTTTGCGAGCGCACAGCGACAGAGGTAAGATCCAGAAGATGGTCACGTGATAGCTTTTTAAAATGCCAATAAATAAAAATAAGTAAACGATACGTTGATGGAAACACTGCTGCTAGCTGTTTTCCGAGACTTCTGTACTGACATTTTGTTCCTCAAGCCAATAAATGGAATCTTAAAGCCAATAATTAGAAAGGTAAATAATTATACTTCAATATTTAACCATATTAGATAAATGTTACGGATGGTTTGTCAGTTAATAAAGTTAGTAAGCAGGAGGTCACACTGCGGAACACAAAACATATTTCAAAGAACAAAGAATGAAAAACATGACCAAGGAACATAAAATTTGGACGCCTTATATATCTACTCACTTGCTAGGTATTGATTTATTATTTGTTTCTTTACTCATAATGCATGTTGTGATTTAGAAGAACTTTTTGTTGGGCTAGATGGTGCATGTTGTAAGAAAAGAGTAGCGCAACCAAGACGAACACAAGAGAGGACCAGAAGAAAAAAATATTTACAGGTGAAAGCGCTTAAAAATAATAACTGTATAATAAACAGTGATTTTAAGCATTGCCGGGGTTAATAAGACGCATGGTTATTAGCAAATGGCACGTGCTTCGTCTTGCATATGTAGATGTTCCTTCATTGAGGACTAATGCCTTCATGTCGAGTGTTTCGTTCTATATATCCTGCTAGTCTCATCTATCTTTGCAGTGCTTTAGGCATGTGGACGGTACAATGACTATAAAAGGTGGCAAGGCTGATTTCGCGAGTTTTTCCCCGGTGTGAATCGCGACCTACTGGCTATGCTGCACAGCATGCAAGCAATGCACCTCACCACGCCATGCCTAGAGCTTTGGATACTTCCGTGAATGTTTGTAGACGTCGACACATAATGCTAAAAGAAAATGCAGATATATCTAGACAAATCTTGTCAGTACTGAACGCGTCGGCGTCTCACTTAGTTAATTTTGTACATAGAGTGAACTCGACGGTTTATTTGTATTCTGTTAGAAGTTACAAGCAAGTTATTTATTCGTTTGAGACAAATCTAGCCCTGTTGCTAAAGCAACTACGGTGTAGTCTAATGAGCAAAGACAGTTAGTGCTAATTATTTAAACAGGGAGAAAGTCATCTGATAGCCTATGAGGCCTGTAATGATGTCCTTTTTTGGCTTTACAGCGTCATGTGCATGGAGAAAGAAACAGGCTTTTCCACGTTTTCCCAGGTCCTGATCTGAGGATTGCTCATGTTTCGAGGGTACTGTTTCCAAGCCACTCCACTCTTTGTGTGAACAATGTATGTGTTATACGTAAATCAGACCTGTGTTGCTGGGTCTGTGGGTATGTCACACGATATTCAGATGTAAATTTACGTTTTGATATGAATGGCAAACGTTGTTTCAAAAAGCTAGGTTCCATCAGTTTCGGTTCAGTTTTCGTTATGTAGTTACTGAATGAGATTGATAACTGGCTGGCGCCTAGTCAGAAGTGAACGATAAACCGAGAACAAAACTAAATTACGCGGCCTTTGGTGGTATTGCTCACCATGACAGGCGTTTTCTCGTTCGGACTCCTCAGGGCGTTGGCAGGTAGAGCGATGCACGCCTCTTTGCTTGGTATTGTCAACACGGAGGTTATTATCACTACGATGTCAACTTCATCCCTGCAGCCGACAGGAACAAAACAACCAAATAAAAAACAGTGAAATAATTATGACAGGCGAAGCATATAAGGCACAAGCGGCTAAGTCAAACAGAGGTACACGTTTTAGAACCACCATTGGAAGAAGGAAGGGAAAACTTTAGTTCTACTAATGCTTTTCCTGCGGTTTGGGGGCATCTTCAGAGACGTCTTGGTTCTACCCCCAGGAGCCTTCTCTGTGGAAGTCGTCCGCCTCTAATCAATGGTCGGTTGCCATCAGTCCAGGGCTCCGCTGGCCACTGCCGCCCGTTGAGCTCGCTGTACCAGACCCTGTTGGTCTTCACAGCAGTCGCTGGACAGCAGTCTCCCACTGCTCCGCATTCGGGTTTTGTATTTTGGGGACCACGTGTATGTTTTGGCAGGCCCATGTGATGTGGTATATAGTAGGTTTTTCTTCGCATCAGGGACCTATGTCCGCGTATATCATAGGGTGAATTTTATTTAGTATATGTAGGTTTGGGAAACAGCCTGTTTGTAATTGTCTCCAAGTCACAGCTTCCTCTCTGCTGAGATATTTGTGCGGTGGGGGATATTGCATTATTCTGCCTCAATAGTTTTGTAGTAGGGCAGAGTATTCCCTGGGTGCTGGCGCGAGTTCCGCGGTCTCGTTGGATGCTCTAATTAGCATAAGTGCAATTACCTGAAGGATGGTAAGATGTGTTTATATCGTTGTGTAACATAATGACATGATTGACGAGGCACGTAAAGTGGAACTCGTGTATAGAGCTGTAGGCAGCCTCCGAATATTTCTCAACACCTGCAGTCTCCTAGCACGAGCTGTAATAACACGACAGATGAGCGTATTCGCATTTCGCCAGCTTCAAAAGCGGCCGTCGCGAGCGGGTTTCCATTCCGACGTCTGGTGCTCCCCAGGATGAAATCTTAAGCAATGAACTTCCCAGGCAAGTCACTTTCTATATTGAACGTGAGGTACATTCTGCGGTGCCCGTAAATGATTGTCGTCGAATACGAAGTTTAACCACAAATACACGGCAGAAAAACGTGGCAAAGGAATTCTCAACTCCCAGAGCTCCATATTTCCTAACGTACCGGGACAAGAAGAAAAAAGAAGGGGTATACACTTATTTTATACACCATTTCAGACAGAGCACATTATCTCCATATGGCAGAATTATCAAGTGAGACAATTTGTGAAAATCAAAAAGATTGAACGATGTAAGCATACAGAACAATAACTTAACCCAAGGCAAGATCAAAATTGCTTTTTTTCCATCACTGTAACACGTAGGAACACAGGCTACTGAAACTTGATTGCTTACGCAGGACGTCTTCTTTAACTGAATACCTGTTTTGCGTCCCTGGCAACTGAAACTTTTTTTTTCTGTAATCACAATCTTAGGCAAATATGAATCTCAAATGTTCTCCACAATCACCCTCGTCGTCTTGGCGGCTGTGGAGATCTGATTCGAGTTCAATTAGAAGACCACAGTGCCGACAGCTCAATGCAGGCGAAACGCTAAATCTTGCGGGCAGATTTGTTATCACCCGACTCTACGATCTGGAGTCGAGTACAATTTATTTCTAATTTTCTAAATAAAGTGTGCTCAGAGGCCCTTGCATTCTTTGACATTATCACCGTTTTGAGCCACTGCTTTTCTTCAGTCTCACCTAGAAGACCAAGATATCCTATACTCCAGCCTTCTCAACAGTGTGTGTACAGTCCGCGGCATATTGCTTTCTATTCTATCGTATGCATCGGCTTTATAAACACCACGTAGGAAGACCAGGAAAAACACGGGAAAGTGCGAGATCAGGCGGGCGCTGCTTCCGTGAAACTTAGCCATTCTACTCCGATGCGTTTCATTCGGGCAGTATTTTCTAATCACTACATGATAAAGAAGCTTTGACAGTTTCTATCAGAGTAGCAACGCGTTGCGATTGAATGATGTGAGCTCGAAACAGGAACACAAGTACACAAACACCGACGTTGGGTCTTCATCCTGGGTCTTAGGGTAGCCACGGGATTTCTAAATCTGGAAAGCAGCTAACATTCTAGTATCCCCGCGACCACTTTATAGCTAAAGAACATTGCAGCTTCTGAGACAAAACGCGTCTCCTCTGTAACGGCATTACTATGTTGTGAAGAACGACAAAATGCATCCTATTAATCAGCTTCATTTGAGCGCTGGCAGTCATAATGCGGCAGCCCCTTATTAAAGCGCAGTTATCTTCCAGGAAGCTCTATTTACTTCGCACCGCATTTTCCCCCAGTCGCCGCAGTGTGGCAGTGTCGTAGAGCAGAAGTTATGAAAGCGGTTAGATTTGGGGTGTAGGCAAGGAATTATGAAGCATGAACTTGTTGAACCCTCAACCCTTGTCAAATATATCGAGGCCGCCATCAGACAAATATGAATCCCTTCCTCTTAAGGCAAGAACAGCAACTTTGTGACGTCACAGCATCACATGTCTACTTTCCATCGAAATGCATACGGCTAGCCATCACTGAATGATTTCTAGCTTACACCATGCACATTCCAAGGAATAATGCGTTCGCTGTGAGTTCGCCCAGCGAGGCTAAATGTTGAATTGTTATACAACTTGTTAGATTTGTAGCTCGTTCACAAAGAAGAGAAACCCTCAGCTCATTTTAGCCCAACAGTCAATTCCTTCGTCTTCTGCTTTGCAGATTCTAGAAATATTTCTGACCCTCTGCCGAACTGCGTCACACTCACGAGGATGTGTTCTCGGCGATGTATCGGAGCTGGCCCCAAGCGTTGCCTTCATAGCTGAAGTATCCAACGGCGAACATTAATTTGTGCTTTGCTCTGTCGTCTCCCAAGATTTTTCGAAATCCCTGGAAATGAAAATGTCATTGTTTACTTCGAGACACCGCACTACTTTAAAACGAATACCTGCAGGACGGGCATATAAAGCAGAAAATAGGGTGCCTGCGATCTAAAAATACCTAATTAAAAGCTGTTACCACTCCAGAACCAAGCAGGAGTGGTATCAAAATACAACAAACTTTTTTTTTTAAATCCTAGCACAAAGCAAAAATATTGCGGTTTTACGCCGCTGTTAGCGCCACGACAGAGTCAGTTCTGTCTTCGCAAAGCGAAAAATGTGCAATGCTACAAAAAGCACTGGCATTGTAGATTTTTATCGTTATGAGATGAATGTCGATCCTTACAACAGATGCAGGCGCCAAAATGCTCCAAGAAAACCTCTTTGCGTGCTTTCAGAAAATTTTCAGTTCAGTTTTTGGCCGGGATACGTTCGGTTTCTGACTTCAAGACAATATGTTCGCCAGTGTCTGATAGTGAGAAACTAAAAAAGGAGGAAGCGGAGCAGATATCGCAGTCACATTTTTGACAGCGTGTAGTGAAGAGTCAGGGATTTTTTTTAGAATTAGAGACAGCAAGACAGCCATTCAGGGGGGCGTTTAGTGGAGTCGCTGTTATACCAATGTGGGCTAGCTATGATTACCTCGCGCCTTCGTTGTGCTGTAAAGAATGTGTTTGGCCACAGCGATGACGAAAAAGTGCAAGAAATGGCATGCCACCCCTCTGATTTTTTGTCAGGTTCATGAGCGTATTAGATATTACTGCCTGTATTTATGCGAGTATCGTAACTCAGAATCCACTTAATTTAGCAGCGAAATTGTCAGCGTGTATGAGCAGAATAGCAAGCTGATACGGGAGTTGTGAAGAAGACTTTCGTTGAATTGTATCAATAATGCATTCCACTATGTACTGAAGTGTTTCTCTGACTGCGCAACGCCCTGCGCTCAGCCGATGCAGGAGCAGACGTGTGTATTGATTGTTAACGAAAGGAAAGCGGGACATGAAACAAGATGTACAGCAAGATGCAGACAGACCGAGCGTGACTAGAGACTGTGAAGTATATTGAAACATAAAATTGGGAACAGAAGATTTGAGATAGAGGTCCAGGATTCTGAAGTCATCTAGATATAAGACACAACTCGTTCATAAGCATGTCCTCTGATGGAGCTTTTAGAAAAAGAGGATTTTTTTCATGAGAATAAGTTGGCCGCTTTATGTCATACTTCCAAGTTGTTTTTGCTTCGATTGACTGTCAAATCATTTTCAAAGTTCGCACGCGCCATATTCGCATCTCATGTTTATGGAATCGTGAAGCTATTCTAAGGAGCGCATTATTAGCGTTGGCGTGTTATTTAAAACAAACTGTACAGTTGCTAGTAACGCTACACACATATGAAGATTTACTTATGCACTGTTCAAAGCCGTGCTTCACTTCCCTCAACGGGTCTTACCAACGCTCCTAAAATTATACCCGGCCGTCCTTATTGCAGTACGGGTGCTTTACATTGGTCATTGAAAATCCCATGCATGCCCTACAGAAAATGAGAACAGCCTGCTCCTAACCTCGACAATATTACAAGTGCAGTAGATTGGTTGTTTTTCATCCTCTCTTAGACCGACATAGATGACCATCAGTGGAGATTTTAGCGCTATTGGTTTGGTTTGCTTTGTTTACGGGACTTTAACATCCCAAAGCGACTCAGGCTATGAAGGACGGCGTAGTGAAGGGCTCAGAAAGTTTTTACCACCTGTGGTTCTTTAACGTGCACTAACATCGCACAGTACGCAGGCCTCTATAATTTCGCGTACATCTTAATTCAACCACCAAGACCGGGATCGAACCCGCCTCTTTTGGGTCAGCAGCCGAGTGCCATAACCACTGAGACACCGCCGCGGTTTATTTCTTGCTCTTTCCTGCCCATGCACTTTTCAGGTGTGTTGCCTGTAGCTCCCAGCGCCCTATCGCCGTTTGTGCCATACGGAGAGATGACGACAGACTAACACATTTATTCAGGCAGCAACGAAATTACGCCACATACTTGCCTTGAATGTCTTAGACGCCGCCAGAGCCAATTTCGCTACATTTTCTTGCGTATCGTACAGGTTCAGGATTCCGTAGTGGTTGACCCTCGACGTCCGCATAAGAGCCTCCAGCTCATCCCGCAGATCCGCACTGCGGAATATGTCCACGGACAAATAGCTGGGAAATAAAATGGAATTGAAATGTAAATTGATGAAAAGCCTTTTCAACCGTAAGTTCGCCCTGTGTGTAGACTGAATGAGGCTAAATTTGGCAATCCCCGCGTTGGAACAGGCTTTGAAACCTCAGCAATGTTTACAAGCGTTTACCACCTCGGCGGATAGTACAAGCTAACCCCGCCCCCCGCCCCCCTCCCCGTACTTCCCCCTTCCTTCCTATATGCATGCGAAGCACGCGACGTGTCTAGAACCCTGGACACCGTATCGTAGCAGCAGGACGATGTTCTCGATTCCGCCGTTATAGCTTGGATGCCGGATGTAGAGTGTGTGTGTGTGTGAGCGTGTGTGTATGTGCATGCGTGCGTGCGTGCGTGTGTGCGTGTGTGCGTGCGCGCGCTAGAGCTCACAGAGGGTGTGCATAAGCTTATCACTGAATGACAATTTAGTCTAACGCCGATGATGAGATAACGAAGCAGCTTCCCTTGCGAACCGGAGCTTACCAACACTTGCGTTTTAGCACGCACTTTTTCACCCTACTTTTACTCGATTTCAGCGTGTTATATCATAGTCAGGTGTTGTTCAAAACTTAATGGAAACATGAATGGCACGAACGCGTAACCTACTTTTAGTTATCTCAGCTGCCTGAACGAAATGAAAACATCAACGAATTGTGAAGAGCACACTTAATATGCGCAGACATTTAGAGTAGCGCGATAAACCAGAGGAAGCTTCAGAAGAAAAAAATCTGTACATCACAAAACAATCTCGCAAAAAAAAAGTAAAAATGGAAACAGGGCCCCCTTTGCGGTGTGCCTCACTTGAATGTTCTTCGTGGGTAATACGTTTTGTTTGGTTTGTGGTGTTAAACGTTCCAATGTGTCCCATGGTATAATGGTAGCCATATTGCATGCGTTTTTGGATAAGTTCGACCACCTGAAGTTCCATAACGTGTACTAACATCCCACAGTACACGGACCTGTAAAACATATCTCTCGAATTGCGATTGAAGCAGCCAGGATCAAACCCCCATCTTTCGGGTCAGAACACAAGCAACATACCTTGATATGCGGCAAACACTCTTATGTTTTAGGCTGCGGTCAAGCGCACTCAAAAGGGCAAGTTGCACATCCTTCGCAGCACCTAGAAAACTTAATACGCGTTTTACAAAACGTTGCCCACCTGTGAGCGTACATGTTTCCAAAAGGGCATTTTAGTAAGAACTAAAGCAATACCGTTGGTGGAGGGCTTCGATTGACTTATACTACCTGTGGTTATTTAATGTGCGCTGACATCCAGCACAAACGCGTTTCTGCATTTCATCAAAAGCATAATGCTGACGCCAAAGCAGAAAACCAACCACACCACCTTTCGATCGGTCAAAGCCAGCCCTTGCCGCTGGTCGTCTAGGCAAAAATGTCCGCCCGTTATGCAGTCAACCAGCACATTAGGTGGCTTCCAGACAGGGGAAAGCTTGTGCCCATTAGAAAACTGGTGTGTATTTGGCTCTACTCCTAATTGAACCTACAACCTCCGCAATGCGAAGCGAGTTGTCTACCATAGGCTCTTAAGTGGAAATATTTTTTGTCTACTTAAGATACGTTCAAGGTCCGTTTTCCAAGCATTTAAACCCAGACAAGCTGAGTACCACGACAAGGAAAGCTTCTACCTTTAGAAAACCGTTCAGTATCCGGCGACAATGGAGATAAAACCTCGCACGACATACACTCCGTTAAAAAAAAAAGCTCTCCGCGATGGCGAGAGTAACCAAAATGTGTGATGTATTGATCGGAATAGAGACTAAAGAGCATGGGAGTCACAAAAAGGAAGCACACAATACATCCCGAGCAGCACAAGTAATCGCTCCAATATTGGAGCGATTACGTGCGTCATTTGCAGGTCCTTTGTAGGACCTGCATTTCCCAATACATTTCCAATATTGAGCCCGTTGGCTGTGTTGCTGAGGATGAAGGCCTTCGGCAATCGCTATAACTGGATCGCTATTACGACTTCACAAAGTACATCATTTTGC
This sequence comes from Amblyomma mixtum, assembly GCF_055824585.1. Classification (NCBI taxonomy): domain Eukaryota; kingdom Metazoa; phylum Arthropoda; class Arachnida; order Ixodida; family Ixodidae; genus Amblyomma; species Amblyomma mixtum. The sequence continues at coordinate 30,123,709 of NC_143019.1, read as the reverse complement.
CAATAATCCTCTACAACACCTACCGGATATCGAATGATAGGCCGCAAGTGGTGTCCGTGTAAAGGCTGCAGGCATTCTTGAATACACCATAGCTGCTCTCGCTGTCTACGGCGAGGACCTTCCCTCTCTCGACATCCTTCCCGCTCTCGAAGTAGACGTGGGTGTACATCACGATGTCGCAAGTGTTGTCCGGTGGGTACAGCGTAGGGATCCCCGCAATGTAGCCCACTGAGCACAGCAGTGGCGGAGCCGGTCTCGGCGTCATGGTTGTCAGTGTCGTAGCCTCCGTCGTAGTGGTCGGCGGCAACGTTGACGTTGTTGTCATCGGCGAAGCTGCACGATGGGCCGCCGGCCAAGATGTGGGATATAAATATCAGAATTATAGTGACGAAAACCAACATATCATGTGCCTCTTTGCCACCAGATCCACTTCTGACACATCTAACATCTTCAGCCTCCCTCAGGTAGCGTACACGTGCTCTTATTCCCCCGTGTACCTACCGCCTTCCCCCCAACCTATCACGGGTGGAGGAGGTCTCTCTGAGGCGGCTGCGTGTCGGAGTGGCCCTTACGCCTGCAGTTCGCAACCAGTGGCAAAGTGACAAGATTCCTGCGCCGCAAAAATGCCCTCACTGCGAAGCACCCGCTCCCGACACCAATGTCCACCACCTACTGTGGACATGTCCAGGAACATCACTGGTGCGCGCTTGAGTTCTTCAAGAGGCAGGCCTCTCTGCAAACAATGACTCTACTTCGCACGTGTGGATAACGTAAAATATTTACGCCCGAAGCTTATGTGACTTTTTACACGCAACCGGGCTTCATGCGTTTTTGTAACGTATTCTACCACGTTTTATGCCACGCGGCACACTCAGCGTCACAAATATGTGCCATCGGACGAGCGTGTTTGTATCTGGGTGCGTTTAGGTGTTTCTATGAGATTGCATATGTTGAACATTTTTTTTTTACTGGAATGTGACCTAAATTCATGAATTAACTCGAACAGTTAAAGGCAGCAGAATAAAACAAATCTAACGAGGAGATATCTAAGTTTTCCGGCTGCGCCATTTTCGCAGCTTGAAAATCAAAACGAATGCCGTGTTTTGTGGCTTCTGGACATGTTTTTTAGTATAAAAGCAAACGTCTCTTTGTGGACAGCTGTACTCAAGCTGTCAATAACTTTAAATGAAATGAAATTTAAGCGCACACTAAAAACGCACACAAGAGGAGATACACACAGGACAGGCGCTAACTTCATCTGAAGTTAGCGCCTGTCCTGTGTGTATCTCCTCTTGTGTGCGTTTTTCGTGTGCGCTTAAATTTCATTTCATTTATAGCTATGCACCATCTAGCCCAAACAGAAGTTTTGTTAAATTGTCAATAACTTTATTCCCGCGTTTTTTAATTCTGGAACTTTCAATAAACGACCAATCAGTACAATCACCGAAAATAAGAAACAACTTCTGATATTGATACCTGTACGAATTTTAAACCCAATGAAGGAGTAACACTTGGTCCGCTGGAGAATGCGTGCGGAAAGGCAAAAGCTTTACATGCATTGATAAATGAATGCATGCACGGAGTGGAAAAAGGACAAAAAAAAAGGAAATTTTCAAGCATTCCCGTGGCTCGTACAAGTCTCATGAGGTGCTTTCCAAGTTTATTTGGTGGCTTTAAAGTTCGTGTCACGCAGACATAATGAAGTGTTTAGCGGTGACAAATATTGAGCACGATTTTTTTTCTCAGGTTGTAGGCAAATTATTTCCCGTTACCACGACCAAATAATTTGTGAATTCTAACGCGTCGTAGTAAGAGAGACTGGAAAATGCAAATTAATTAGCGATTTTCACGTTTAAAGTCAGCGATATGTTGCACAAATGATAAAGAGCTGTGTTTCTATTTGCTCCAGGTTAATGTGTAGCTTTATTTCGAACGAAAAGCTAACTAGCTAGCACTACTTCACACTCTGACTCCCTCACTCCACCACTCTCTCATTTACTGACTCACTCATTTGTAGTCCCCGATTCAAACACAGTCGAATGTGTCGAAGCTATCTGTTAATAGCAGCGCAAAAAAAAAAACAGGGGTCCTGTGCTCGCGCTCCGATGCATGACCCCCTTAGTCGATTAAGCACCTAGCAATCCAATCCACTGCAACACTGAACTTACCTTCGCATATTAGTACGAAAGCATTCCTTAATGGGATCCAACGAAACAATATTCTTGTTTGAAGTCGCGAAGTAACTCGGCTAAGCCCATTTAGTTCGTAGGAGCGCTGCGCAAGCTGCAGGCAATAAGAGGAAGCTCGCCTAAGTTCGGAGAGCATCGCCCCGGCTGTAGCCAATGGGAGGAGGGCGTGATGCCATCTGCAGCCAATGAGAGGAGGGCGTGGTGCCATCTGTAGCCAATGGGAAGAGGGCGTGGCGCCATCTGTAGCCAATGGGACGAAGGCGTCGAGCCAGCTGGAGCCAATGGGAAGAGGGCATCGCGCCATCTGTAGCCAATGGGAGGAGGGCGTTGCGCCAGCTGTCGCCGAGTTGAGAGAGGGTATAAAAATGAAGAGTGGAGATGCTGGTTCCAGAAAGAAGAGGTGAATAATGAGTACATTCTTTCTCACGTCTACTAGGTCAGCGCCTCCTTTATAGTATAGAGGAGGCGCTGACTAGGTTTAACTACGTTATAACCCAACAACTTTTTAACCCTGTCCTTGCCGCATGATTGCGTTAGCCGGTTTTGTGCAATAGAACCTAAGGCAACCCAACACATGAGTCACTCACCCACAGTAATTGGTGGGGCAGTTTGCTCTTCTGGTTTAGAAGACACTGGAGTCACTGGAGATACTGGAGGCAAGGGAGACGGGGGAGGCGACGGAGGCGCTCGTGTCAACGGGGGCGGTACAGGGGAAGGGATAGCGGCGGGAACAGCTGGATCAGCAGCACCGGCTGCTCCATCGTCTCCGTCACCGCTTGGCTGAAGAGGCAGGGTGTAAAAGTGGGGGCAGAGGGAAAAACTGAAGCAAAATGTGATTCCAGAAACATAGAAGTATTGTTTCGGCTTATTTAGCGGTAAGATCTCCAGATGCTCAGCGTCTGTAAAATGATTAGTGTTTCTTTGTCCGTCCTTTTTACAGTTCGCAAATCCTCACTATACTCAAGAGAGACTGACGAAGTCACATTAATGCCACTCTAACCACGTCTACGTGTTTCCTATTTTGATTCTGTGGTCTATTAATGTCGGAGTCATACTTACAGGGTTAAGGGGCAGAAGCATATCTCCGGCGCCGCGGCCGTCGTCTTTTATGTCCGAATCTGCGAAAGCAAAAATCGCGAACTCCGGGCACTTGGTACTCATCAACAGCTCACTTTTTTTTTCAGTTCCAGGTCTACATGTAGTATCCGTCTGGTCGCTAATAATGATTGGGAGCTGAAGGTTGGGTACACTGGCCAAACAATCTTGCGCCAACTTATGACATTACGACGTTAATTACAAGATGTTTCGTTGACACCTTCCCGGTTCGAAGTGTTTCCCTAAGGAACACTTATCCCTGCCTCTATCTGACACCGAATCGAAGCCAACCATTCGAACGATGTTGCATGATATCTATAGATCTGAAATCCTTTCAGGCATAAGAAGTGCCAGCCTTCGAGGGTCTCAAGTCTGAATGGCTGGTAGTTGCTTATGCTACTTCTGTTCCTACGCAGATGAAGTTCGGTGCGAGTAAGTTCCTCAGGAAGCAACTAAACGTGGGCATTTATGGTTCGTTGATTTATGGGGTTTAACGTCCCAAAGCGACTAAGGCTATGAGAGACGCCGTAGTGGAGAGCTCCGGAAATTTCGACCACCTGGGGATCTTTAACGTGCACTGACATCGCATAGTAAACGTGGGCCTCTAGAATTTCTCCTCGAAATAAATTCAGCCGCCGCGGCCGGGATCGAACCCGCGTCTTTCGGGTCAGCAGCCGAGCACCATAACCACTGAGCCACCGCGGCGGCTAAAAACGTGGGCATTGAATTCTCTCACTTGTCCTTTGGTTGAGCTCAGAGCTATCTGATGCTGACCCAGTATGTAATGAAAACGATGGAGCCTTTGTAATTATTATTCTAATAATAGTTTCTGCTTTGGACATTACTGCTATTTTCATTGTTATAACTTAATTTCACAATGCAGTTTACTCTAAACATATTTGTTTATACCATAAATACCGCATTGATCACAGATTCATGTCAGATGCAATTCAGCTTCCATTGCCATAGTACTGTGGCGCCACAAAGAGAAGGACGTAGACGGAGTGATGACATAACAAGTGCTCACTAACAACTGACAAAATTTAAAGCACAGATTAAGAAAAGGACCAGTGGTTGCATGTGCAGTCCAGAACAAGGTTACAAAAGCGCCAAGCAGTTACACGTGTTACAGCAGAACGAATCTACCTGTTGTTATGAGTTTAACGTTCTTAAGAGGTAGATTCGTGGTGCTGTAACACGTGTAATTGCTTGGCGCTTTTGTAACCTTGTTCTGGACCGCACATGTAACCGTTGGTTTTTTTCTTATTTTGTGCTTTAAATTTTGTCACTCGTTAGTGAGCACTTGTGGTCACTCCGTCTGCATCCTTGTCCTTATGGTGCCACTGTATTATGAATCCGTACGAACTCGCCCAATTCTCAACCCTTTGGAACTTTATTCCATCGTCATACCAAACCATGAAACATTTAAAAAGTTCTCTTCGTTTGTTACTCAAATGCAGGTTAGAAAAGCACAGTTGGCCGTTATTCGCAAGAAGGAAACTGCCTGTCATAGATGAAGAACACGCGAGTGCGTGCTGATGTAATCTCATTACTCTGCTGCCTTTATTCTCACTTTTTCTAGAAAGGCTCACCTTGAAGTGCAACAAAGATCACAGTGACGGCGACCAGGAGGAGTAGGACAGCCAGAATGCCACCGATTACGAGGGCATAGGCCGGCCTGTGTGCGCTGAAAAATGTGGAATGGAATAACGACATATTAATTAACGGGCCCAGTGACTCAGCTAATGTGACGGTGGACCACAGAAGTCGCGCTGGTAGCACAACCGTATTTAGCTGTCAGTCAGCCCTTTGTCCAATTTATTAGTGGACATAACATTCGCGCGGCCATGATCGTCTTACATATGACCTCTTGAACAGTTGATGCGCAAACTCGTGTCACATGACGCTGAAATCACTTTATGCGTTTTTGTTTTGAAATGAAAGGTGAGAGGAGGTGAAATTATGAGTGTGAGGATAGAATGAAGTGCTCTACTTACGAAAGAACACCTGAGAAGAGATAGCAAGCAGGGAAATTGTTAAAATAGTATTTCGATATCCACGAAATGTTTACGCGTCTAGTCAGTTGGTTTCTAAACGACGTAGAAAAGGGCCTCTCTAAGGAACTCATTTTACATATTACCGGAACGGCAGGAAATAGTTTTGCTTTTGCAAGAAATAATATTTAAGCTATGATACCTCAGTCTTCTAAATGTAAAAGGTGCGGCTTCGAGCAGTACAGGGAATCGCTAGTCATCAGTGCTATAAGCTCGTGTGGTTGTGTACAATGTGTCAGACAGGCACATCTTAAAAACAGGCTCGTTTTAACTTATGTACAAGGTCACCGTAAACTATTAAAAAAAGTACGCCGAAAAACAGGAGACGACTCGACATACACGGTAAAAGAGCGGCCTCTCATGCACAATGAGCATAAAACGAAGTTGACTTGTCGTGATGAAGACCTCCTAATAAAGAGATGTTTAAATGAAAACAAATATTGTGCAAGTTATAAAATTAAAAATATGAAATACAGCTGCCGCTGCTACCGGGTGTCTTCGCAAGGGAACTATGGTGACGTCAAGACAGTTTCATCCGCGTAGATCCATTAGGCTAGGCTGCATCAAAATCGACTGCGCAAAACGCGCTCACGCAGTCGTATTGGATGTTTTCTTCACGAGTTTGAACGGAAAGGCGTGGATGTGTTTCATTTCTGAATTCAACCTTGTGCGCGTTGAACACATCTTTTGTTGCGGAACGACACACCGTTATCCCAGAAAGAGCATCGAATACATTCTTACTAATGATTAAGCTCGGAGAAAGTTGCACACTTTCTTGTTTGGCCCTCACTTCTCTTTCATCGAGGTTACCTTGTCCCCTAGACACACTTTTTCTCTCTTGCCTTCTCACAGGGCTTCCATTTTGTAGAGGCGTTCTTCTGCTCTCTTGTCTGTTCTGTCCGCCTTCGAACCTTTCCTCCTCGCGACGAAAGTCACCCACTTTTTCTTTTATTCATGCTAAACCGGGCATCAGGCAAAGAAGAAGGTACGTTAAGCGTTTGTCAAAATTATAGCCCAAGGGGTCCGCTTCTAAGCCTCCTAGCGGGGCTATCTAGAAAAATTGGCAGTATTAAGCTTAGGAAGGTTGAGGATACGAGTTCCACACGCCTCACAGAGGTTTAACCCCTGAGTATGCAAAGTTAGCCTTGCTGCAGGGCTCAAAAGGGAACCTTTTTGGGTGTACATATTTGACAAAAACTAATCGCAAAGCGAATAAGGGCGGTAAAAGTCTCAGGCTGTATACCATCGTTCCGACAAGAGGACTCTAATTAGTCTGGGCAAAGCTCATCACTGACGGGTTTATATAGGGTATTCACGCCAAGGTGAAAGGCCTTCACCGGGCTTCCTCCTCGGAGGGATGACCCTATTTAAACCCGCCAATAATAACGCTTTGCCGAGACGAAGTCAAGTTCTCTTGCCGGGACGTTGGCAAGCCCTTCAAGACTTTTCCCACCCTTGTTTACTTTGTGATTATCAAGAACCATCTGCCCAACCTATCTCTACCTTTGACAAAAACTGTACAACGAAATAGCATTGGGGCCTAAGACTATAGACACATATAAACCCAACATTGACGACGACTTTAGCCATTATCATGCATATTCTAATCGATAAACGGTTGAAGCACAGAGACCCGGTTTAATTAGACGTGCTGGGCATGCCAGATGGCAGGGAGCTCGAGCGAAGAAGATGACAATCTTCTAGCCCCTCCAATGCCCAATGCATAGCAAGTCCCAGCTAAAATAGTTCGGCCGCGTTGCGGTGCCACTAGATGGATTCGTACTGCGGCAATATTCATTCTCCGCAAATACTTACCCCCATTGTTGTGCTCCGAAATTTGTAGGAGTTCTGTGCAAAACGAAAAAAAAAATGCAGTAGATCACCAAAGCAAACAAGGAATGAGTGTAGGCGAACTACCAAACTTCAATAATACCACGAATCATTACGTACCCGTCTGCACACCCTTGTTACGCAGCTCTTCATGACCCGGGATCAAGAGGACCTCGTCACCTGGAAATAAATATCAGAAGTGTCTAGAGATTTCCGCCGCTCCTGCCGAGTTCCTGCATTTATTCGCAACCTTCCTGAAGTAATGTTCAAAGAAAAAAAAAACGGACCCTCAGAAATACCGAAGTGAATAAACCTTTACGTAAGTAGAGGGGATCGTAAATTTACATACATCTTCGTGTACGTGAATCCCGGAGATTGTATCGATATTGCGCCAAGTTTAACGTAGATCAGCGAAAAATAATTAAAATTACGAAAATATATCTAGTGAAAGGAGTTAAGCACGTTACAATCTTTGCGCAAGCATAGAAAGAGTTATTTTTTTGGAGACATGCAACGTTAGCACAGAAATGCTTCGCTGAGCCATGTTTGAAGTGGTTCCGAGCAAGGACACATCATATTTTGGTCAAAACGATCGCCACAGGAATGCGGGACTATTGATGGCACCTTAGCTTATTTTATGCCTAAAGCAGAATCAATAACTGGACACGATGGCATGCTATACTTTAGGGGGCGGATACGGCCCATAGGGTGACTACTCCAAATATTATAGAAATTTCACTCGGTGTTGAAGCTCCTGCTGTTGAATGACAGTGTCCATAGCTATAAGAGGATATATGCTGCGTACACAATCAAGGAGCTCGGACATTTTAATCCGCATACTCATTTCGCCAGCCTCCCCATAGTGACAAAGCGGGTAAAAATATTCGGGGGGCACTTTGACTGTCTAAAGTGCGTAGAGGCGAAAGCGTTTTCCGCACCACTTTGACTGCCTTTGTGGCACTGGTGGCGTCACCAGTGGATGATGTAACACATAATTAATAACTAACTACAACGTAACGGCAAGTTGCTAATTAATGATTAATTACTGATTAATGACTAAACACTAATTAACTGCTAATTAATGACGCTTAGGATTCGCCTTTACTAGTGGAACGCGACAGCGTGTTGTAGCGCTGCCAGGGAGTCAACAGAATGCCACCACCCGTTCAGCGCGATGCACCTTTGAACGCAACGCTTTTTGAGGAAAGGAAATGGAAAATTCTATTTGATGAAAGGAAATTACCAAGTAGCTGTCTCGCCTATCTCGCAGGACACCCGTCATCCGTTTGTAGAGGAAGGTAGGAAGTGGGAGTGAAAAATTATAGAAGATAGGCCGTAATGAAGAAAATAAAAATTGTCTTTGAGGAAAGAAAATTACGTGGTAACTGTCTCATATATCTCGGTGGAGACCCGTCAAAAGCATGACACCTCTGCTGACAAGCTTCTGCTGGCAGCCTTCTGTCGACAACGATGAGGCATTAAAGGCTGTCGCCTTAAAATCTGGAGGTAAGTGTGTGGCCACTCCCCTGTAGTGGGTATGTGTCATTCTATTTGAGGCCAACCAACCAACCAAGGTGTGAATTCGCTACACCTAAGTCATTTAATGGGGCTAAGTCATTTAATGCAACTAGATGCCTATTTTCTATTGTCCATTTCGCGTTCATGACGTCCTCTGTCATTGGACACAAAGGTATAGCGCGGCTTTCAAACTACTGTGGACAGCGACCCCACTATTGGGCTGTTGGAGACTGAACCACACCGTTGACTGCTAAAGCGCGCCATTGGTGAAGTGCATCGCAGCGCCTTGCAACAGCATGCGACCGGACCTGACCACTGGTTGCCATATGGAGCCAATGGTGATGTTAAGTCGTCGACCACCCAATGGCCCGGTCACTTCCCATAGAGGCTTGAAAGCCGCCGGTACACCTGAGTGCCCAATCACAAATGACGAAATGAACGGAAAATGAACAACGGGAAACAGAAAGCTTATAGAATACGGCCCCAATTCTATGAAAATGCTATACATCCGATTTATGCCCGTTTCACATGATGCGATTCTTGCCACAGCGCACTGCGATTTCAGCCGCACTGCAACAGAAGGGCACGCCGCTCCCTTCGCAGAGCGGCTGCGGCAGGCTTCCAACCAGTTGGTCGCACGCCGCACAGTCGCAGCGATCGTTGGTAACGAAGCGGCCGTCAGCCAATAGAATTCAGAGGTGTGACATCACAGGAAACGACGTAGCGGAAGCCGTCGAAACTGCACCAGAGGTATTTTCACTTTAGCGCTGCCGGGTCTGTTGATTTCTCATTATGTCACGTGCATTATTTAACGAGCTGCTCATCGTAGTTGCGTACAAAAGCAAAAACTTAAGAATGCCTTCTTTGCATAAAGTACTTGATATTTTAATAAAAATACATTAATTCAATGAAAAAAATAAAACTTAAGCGTGTTCTACGTTTGTTATTGGTAAATTATGCCGGTGCCGCTCGTGCCGCATCAACAGAAATCGCAGGCGCCGCAAGCATGTGAAAGGGCTGTCGCGACTGGCGCCGCTGCGACACTACGACTGGACCGAAGTTTTTCGTGCGCGCCGCATCATGTGAAACGGCCATTAGCCATACCGTACGCTCGTATTATATTAACCTTTCAAATATGCTACTGAGACCGGAAGGTTGCGTCGAGTCTAACTTTCTCGTAATAGCTTTGCCTACCAGAAAACACGTTAAGACTAACATCGCAGGCTTGCGATTGTCAGGGGTGCCGAAGAGTTTTCACCTTACGCTGGGTTTGGTCTTAAGGTAACGGCGCCGTAGACCGCGTTAGGTGAGGCTTACCCATTGCAGAAACTTCTCAAAGCAGAACAGCGCTCGAAACACGGCAGACTGAAAGTGATCGAGCTGTGAAGACGGGGTTGGTTGGTTGGTTGGCCTCAAGTAGAATGGGAAAAGGCGGCTGCTTCTTCTTCTTCTTCACCATATGAAAATGGCACATACCCACGCGGAGAGATTGGCCAAGGTACGGTGGTGAATGCCAAGGAGGTATGAGTGCGGGAAAAAAGCTAAGTAAAATAGTAGAATGTTTGAAATCAGAAAATATCTATGAATTGTTAGAAATGTTAATAATAAGCAAATTAGATACATCAGGAAACAAATTAAAATACGCTTTTGGACAATCAGTGGAATTTTGTACGGATTTAACAGGGTAAGCGCCCAGTTGCAATGATGTAATCATGAAGGTTACCGCAAATAGTGCTTAACGAGAATCCCGTGGCGCTCGCACCAAACGAGAGCAGAACTGGTAAAGACAAAGGGAGTCCTAACCTCGAAAGAGGGTCTTCCAAATACTGTTTTCTCTAAGATGCGAACCACCGCCAAGAGAGGAGATAATGGTCAATTGTTTCAACTTAACCGCATGTATTACAAAGGTTACTCGTAGCGAACCCGCATCTGCATAAGTACGAGTTGAGGTGGGGGATTCTGCATCGCAGAAGCGTCATGGACACCTCACATCGCCTTGCCTTACATGATCGAACATTCCATGGGAACTTTAAATGTTGAAAGTCCACGGTATTCAGCAACGGATCACCCAAGCTGGCTGAGATATGTTGGAACCGCTGGAAACGGGAGGTCTCCAACATAATAAGGTGCGGTACAGGATATATTACAGGGACAGTGAGAGCTGACCTTGCCAAAAAATCGGCCACCTCGTTGAAATAGATTCCCGAATGACCAGGTACCCAGACAAAGCGGACCTCCCTTACTGTGCGCGGAACAAAAAACCTAAGGGAACGCATCAATAGAGATGTGCCGGAAGTTTGGAGAGCGACTAAAACTGAAAGGCAGTCTGCAAGGATAAGTACCTGTGCTACATGCGTCGGAATTTTAAGAAGAGCCAAACGGAGTGCCAAAAACTCTGCAAAGAATACAGAAGTGTAATCCGGGATACGAACGGAATAGCTGAAAGCCAGATCCTGTGAATATATCCCAATCGCCGCCTTCTCACAGCACCCGGAAGCATCGGTGGAGAGAACAGCATGATCAGGAAAATGCTGTAAGTGCTCCGCCAGAAGACCATTTAGGATATTTGCGGGGATGTGTTTTGCATGGGATGGAAAGATATGGTCATAACAGACGGGATCAGCCAGCGTGTCAGCAGGCGGCTGGTGGTTCTTCTTCTTCTTCGCCTCTTTATAATGGCACTTACCCACGTGCCAACAGAAGAATATTTGAAGTGAAATAATAAAGAACATTTTGGCGAGAATAATAATAATTAAAAAAAAAACTCCGAGACTTTTAAAGGAGTTAGCAAATCAACCTACCAGTTTTAATTATGTAATCATGGAGGTTCCCACAAATTGAACTCAATGCAAATCCTTTGGCGCTCGCTCCGAACGATAACAACACTGGCAGAGATAACGGGAGCCCTAACCTGGAGAGAGGGACCTCCAGGCAAATCTTTGGCTAGACTTCTTCCGTTTCTTCTTCAGTCCCGGGATGCTCGCTAAATGACAACTTCTGCTTCTTCATACTTCAAGTTTGTCATCTTTTTCAGCGGAACCTACGTATGAAGCAACGTTTTGTTGTTGTTGTTGTTGTTGTCCTCTAGATAATGGCACGTACCCACTGCGGGGGCACGTTTTGTATGACTCAAGTGATAATTTTTCTTCTTCGTCGGCATCATCATGAGCCTGACAATGATCACGGCAGGGTACTGTGTTTTGCAGCTGTAGAGCACAGCCACATACCTCAAAGCGCGATTGAGGGGTCACTGATCCAGGGGAGCCAGTTATGCGACTTTGTTTTCCACATAATCAGCGGAGTCTAAACCTTGCGGTGGTTTTCTGAAAGGGAATGGGGCATAGCTATTCGCGCTGCCGATGGAAGTTGATGACGACGACGCTCTTTTTTATTTTATTCAAAAAGTATGCCATGTGGCCTAAGTTGAGAAAGAGGGATTGATATGCAGGAAATATGAAGTTCAAAGAATAAAAGAATAAGTGACGTCCAGTTTCGCTGAGGTAGTCGCAGAGGTTACCGGTGCAGTGTCTGTTCATTGCCCACTTCTCACAATGCCATTCGCGGTTCCGCCACAGGCCCACCTACTTAAGGAGCCGTTTTCTGACCGGAGGCGTTGCTGGGCACGTCCACAACAGCTGTTGCACATCGCAAATGTCTGGTGCAGTGCCGCAGGTAGGGCACCTGTCAGTTGGTGGCAGCTCTTTTTCACGCCACCGATGATGGACAGATGTGGTCAGAGCCGCCCCTGCCAGAATCCGACGCACGGATACCTCCTCATGTGCAACGCTCTTATTTCACAGAACGAAAGCGTGCTTCAGCAATATGTCAGCAATATGTTAGTCGCTATCCGAGATTCGCCTTTTTTTTATGAACCGTTTGAAATAAGTCTTGATGAACTTTTCTCCTGTTCGGATCTGCACAATCTCTGTCCAGTTCCTCCCCATGGGCATGTGCCATTGCCTGAGAGGCAGCAACAGCAACAATACAAGGCGTGTTCTGAACGACCCCGTTTTGCTATGGTCGTAGCTGGAAAGGGTGCAGTGGCCGTTGGCCGACACCTTGCCACTTCTAAATCTGACACGGATGACTGCACGATTGTGCTTCCTCGTCTCCCAACGGGTAACACTGTTTCCGACTCCGTGTTTTCGCATGCAGACCTCAAGGGCCGTCTGTACCGAGCTCCTGACTCCGGGATGGCCGTGCTACTGCTATGGACCTTCGGCGTGTTGTGTGTATAAAGCAATGTAAGATGAGCCACGTGTGGATGGTGACGTGGGAAACAAGGCTTTCAAAGCAGAAGCTAGTTGACATGGCTGAGCTTCGCGCCAAGGGCCTTAAATGTGGTGTTGGATCCAGAAACCAGGAACATCATGTTAATTGTTCTACGGCTCACACACCACATGAATAGCCACCGAATAGTGGAAGCACTGGAGCCGTAGAGCTCTCTCTGTTCAGTCAGTCAAACGAGAAAAGTGGCGGTGTCAGGGCATAGAACACATGAAAACGGCAAATCGTGAAGTCTCGCTGACGCTGAAGGATGGCGTTCCTAATTCTAGCATCCCCCATACGCTGTCTTTATTTGGCATCCAGTCGTCGGTTGTAATTACCAGCAGACCACCTCTGTGGCTTCGGGGCAGTAGGGTTGGTCATGCACGAACAGTGACGTGCACCATGATGTACCTCACACTGTCGACAACTGTGCCATGACGTACGCCGATAGGTACTGACAGGGACATTAGAAGAAAGATGAAGATGGGGCCACTGATCACACCATGAATTATTCGGAGGTTTTGGATGCCTCTGGTGAAGTCAGCAGTGAGGTTCCAGGCGCCGACCGTCCAAAGTTGGTACCGTCCTATATCTAGAGAACGGAAGGTTCAAGACTCGAGCCTCCTGATCCCTAAGCTCCGAGCGCTGGACCGAGCAAGCGCAGCGTCCATCTCCACCTCGCTTTCGCAATTCAGTACAGAGCTGTAATAAGAGACTGCGGGATACTGTGCAATCTGTTAATGCTGATTGGAGTTTTTCAGCCTGTGGAAGAGCCGCAAGACAGATCGATACTCAGAGTCTCTGTTCAGCAAACACTGAGCTTTGGTGCGGGGGGCTCAAGCTGCGCAGAACCGGCCTGCTTGTATGGTTGCCGGTTCTTGACGCATGTGTGTGTGTCTCCCGCAATTTTGATGTGCAGGCGGTTGCAGTGTGCGATGGCATGAGAATGTGTGTCTCTATCGAAGAATAGAATGCGTGTACGTAAAGAATTTGGTAGCTGAACGGGATTGATTTCCATACAGTAAAAACAAAAACTGCGGCGATAACCTAGTGGTCTTGCGCAGCGGCCTTTGAAGTTTATCTCTTTGCGCCGCCGCGGGCTGGACCCCCCCGTCGTGGATACTGCTGCGATTTTTTTTTCTGCCTCTTTTTTTTTATCTGAGGCGCACATACAAAATAACATTTCGAAAGCTCGAACCCCCGGTTTGTTGCTTTCGCACTGGAATAATCGCCATGCTTATATTTCACACAGCTTCTCAGTTACTCGTTTCGCAAAATCGCTTAATTCACCGTTCTTTGCTTTTTTTACTTTAAATCCGATTGTTTCTAGCGCATTGTCCGTATCCTTCCATATTCACAAATTGTTTTTGCTTGTGGCTCAGTTTGTGCTACTTTGAAGGGCATGGAGGACTCGAGAGTTGCTGCTGCTCTCTAAATATATGACCCATGAGCTCACTCACGCTCTTTTTCCTCTCTTTTTCACACTAAGAGAAAGTAACACTTATTTGCACCAGCCAATATAGCGTTTAACAAACAATCGCCTAAAACAAATACGCGCGCACATCTTGCCAACATTCGCGCTATGGACTCTAAGGAACCGGCTTAAACAATGGCGCAGTGACGAGCAGTTGTTTGCCTTCGGGAACCGTTTTGGCGACGGTCATCCGCCCTTGAAATGGACCGGCTGCATTCTCGTATAGCGTGTCCAAGCAGCCATCCCATTTCTTTGCAGGCTTTCAGCTCTGGCGTTTCTTCGCTCAGAGTCGAATTTCGAATACATACTTCTAGGTATTTGATGGACATATGTCTTCTTGACGATGAAAAGAGAAAGTTATCTTCACTGATCAACCATGTAGGGTGTTACTGTGAGGTGACCGTACTCAGAAGGGTCTGGCCGGCTATTGAGAGACTTCCTAATCTCAATTTGGATCATTGAAAGGCCATTCTGCACAGTGAGGGCCCACACCAGCAATAAGGACTGGTTCGCAAGGCCCACGCTGCCAGCAAAGTTTTAAATAAAACGATAAATAGACAATGGCACCCATTTTGCCTCTAAGAAATTCCTAAAACAACACTGAATTTACTAACGGTGAGAAATATGCGTACCTAGGCGAAATGGACACGATGAGATTTGATTTTCACGCAGCAGAATAGTTGCCCAATTCACAGGAGCCCTGCATAAATTCACGACGTCTAAAAGAGTGTGAACAGGAAGACACGTATTTGTTCCTTGGAATAATGCATCGGAAAGATATTATTATCAAAACGACCTCATAACTAGACCTTAAAGAAGGTATATAAAAAAAAAGTCACTTTTGCCTCAAATTTCTCTTATGAAACCCCGATCACAATTTTTTATTCTGACCAGCAGGACAACCACGCTAGAGGTCACAACTGTACTCCTTGTCCGACATTTTTTCGCAAACGCGTCGATATAAAAGAGTTCAAAGCGCTGGTTGGAAACAGTCAATTGCAATAAACTTAATGCATCTTTCCGGAATGGTCGTGCACTTCGTGAGAAAATTAACGATGTGCACAGCAACAAAAAAGCGATAGCCCTCACTTGAGCTTGAGAACAGCAAGGCCGTATAGAAAGTGTAGCTAGGCCATAGAGCTTCAATATTTCACTCCTTAACATTTATTTACAGCAGCACTCCTCATGTTCAAGCGAAAAACTAGGATGCCCAAGCAAGTTAAGCGCGTTGAAAAATTCTAGCCCATCCCAGGACCAAATGTCAGACACTTGATGCAATACTATTCCTCACGAGTTTTAGTAAAACAAATGCAAAAATGACATGTTTGCCACGCCTGCATGAAGTATTATCTCGTGGCAAATGATAACAGGACCTGTGCCATTACATCCCCCGTCTTCGCTCGTGTTATCACGCGAGGTTATACGGCGCCTCGTTGCACATGGAGCGTCGATAAGTTGCTTCCTTAGGCCATTGTCACGCGGTTTCACACCTAAGAGAGAAACTGGGAGGACATAGCCGCCGCGCTTCGCAAAACGCTGCCGCCGATAGCGGTGGATAATCGGCAGCAAAGGCGCATGCGCACAGCCGGCTGCTCTATCCGCGCATACGCTTGGTGCCGCGAAACTTAGCAGACTCTCGGCAGCAGCGGTTCTTGAAGCGTGGCAGTTCCCGTCCTAGTTTCCGCTTAAGTCTGAAATAGCATTCTAGACATTCTCTTCCAAACAGCAAGAAACTCGAATGAATCGCTTACCGACGCAGTACATATTCCTTATGCCATGTAATCGACATGTTAGGACTTCCTCCTAGCCTTTTTTTTTTTGCACAAACTTTCAGTCCCGCACAACGCTAAGCTCGGGGGCTCGTAATGAGAATTTACAGCACAAGACGTCTTGCTAAAAAGATGCGAACCACTGTTTGTATATTTTATATTTGCATAGCTTATGCGCTTCGCATATCAACAGTGCGACGCGCCGCTTTTGAGAGCCTCTGAGAAAATTACGGCTGCATTGCTTCCTACAAGTGACTTCGCTTGCTCACCTACCATTAGCAGCGGTGCGAACACACCACGGACATCTTTGGCGGGCACTAACCATAAACAAATTCTAAAATAGTTATCGTTGGTGACAGACACCCGAGTGCGGTCTGGGCTGCTCAGGTACAGAGTTCGTCAAAAGCTCCCAGGCCGTAGGGTCTTCTTTTCGTTTGTCTATCACTGTGCTAAAAATGCCGATACAGCAATCAAGTTCTCACAGGTTAGAACGATACTTTTTCTACCCTCTAGATATTTTTAGCTCCAGGGATGTCGTAACTGCCTGGCTGTTCTGCTTAAAAGCGAAACCTGTGGCCTGCGAACTTTTGACCGACCTTGTACGCCACGTTATTCGAAGCTGTAGAGTGGTTTCAGCTAGTAAGCTCTATCTCTGCATATTAAACATATTCGAAGCAGCGGTGACGTTGAAGGCAAAAAACAAAATATGCAACGCGGCATTTCCTCAGCTTAGGGAGCACAAGAGAACAGCTCCGCGGGCTTATGCATGTCCGGTATTTAAAATATTTCAGATAAGTATTTTCGCAACGCCGCGAGTGATGAAATTGCCCCAATAAATGAAGCCTGGCCCTGTACAATTTGCTTTTTTTTTTAGCCCTTTTCTTTTTTCAACCATGCCGCCCCTCGCATCAGAAGTGTCCGGAAAGCACGCGCCGATGTCCGCCCGTAGTCGCAGATGCCCTAAATGGCCGAAGCTTCTTTCTCATGGGTTCCGACGTGCCCATTCTTCGTGGAAGAACTGCCTGAACTCTTGCAGCCGTTGGAACGGACCCTGAGGAAGGCAGTGCATTGAGGTGTCCGAAAGGTGCACGTTGAACAAAAACCAGGTGAAGTTGGTACGGATCCCTCGGGACTGCATGACGAGCTTCGCCTGCACGAAGTGGTGATTGAAGTAAGTAAAGGTACATTCTAGCTCAGTTTAAAGGATAATTAATACGTCAACAATGTCCTCTAAGACGAGTCCTAGCAGACAGCAAACGAATCGGAGAGTATGTGCGCGATAACCTCCTTATATCGGAGCACATCCTTATCTGCGTATCCTTAGCATTATCTCCGAGTGCTGCCATAAAATACGAAGAGACAGAATGAACTCAATACTATGGGATGGTGACAGACACTTGAGGAAAAATATTTCTCTTACGTATCGAGAATTCGATACCACTAAACTCCTTTTGTACATCATACAATGTGCTTGTAAACGAATTTTTCCACCATATTTATTTTCGCGCCCTTTTTCCTCATCTTTCCGATCTCCCTTAGTTTCCTTTTTTTAATAAAATAAGCCACTGAAGAAAACCGCCGGTCGCCGTTTTCATTTTCCTCGATGGGGCTTCTACTGCTACCGAAAATAACATCCAAAAAGAGCAGAAGAATAACAGTCAAAAGCTTTCTAGTTTTCAGCCACTGTTAGAACTGGATTTTCTCGCTTTATTGTACACAGCTAATACAAATGATAGTTTCACAGAAATATTTACTCCAGTAGTAGGTCTCCTGCGTTTGATTTTCTCGTGTTTTGCAGAATTCTCTGGCCGCCGTACGTAATAACAGCGGTCATTGGCCGCATAATATAGCAAGTTTTTTGTTGCGCTCAACGAAATAATTTCATGCGCTCAAATAACGCAGGAGACAGGCGGCAGTGCTTAGCAAATTAGGTTCATCAAAATGAGCGGTAGGTAGCAATGAGCGAGAATTGTTACGAAATGATGTCGAGAAAATAAGTCACTAGCCAAAGACTGGCCGAAGCCAGGTGCGATGGATATTTGGAAAGTTAAAAAATTCCATTGCTGCGTAGTGGCACCCATCATCATAGGAAAATTCTCGTAAGCGGTGATTCAACTTTTTTGTGGCTACTGACCGTTCAGAGTTTTAAATTCTACGAAATCAAAATGAAGTCAGTTGTAGAGCTTTTAAATTCTACGAAATCAAAATGAAGTCAGTTGTAACGTTAGTGAGTCACACGAATACAGAAACAGAGCACAATTCAACCGATTGCTTCTGGCCACAGAGGTAAGACAAATGTCACGTGCGCTAATATTTCTAGCAGGTAATTGGTAGGGGTTCCCTGGAAACAAGATTTGCCTCACCTTCTCCTTCATGAACCTTGGCGTATCATAGGAGTAGAGGATGTATTTTGAGATCATTTTAGACTCCGAGTCCGCGTCGTTTCGACCAACCGCGATCCTCTCGCTGTTCAGCAGTTCTTCCGTTCCGTCGCACGCCTAAATGAGGGTTGAGATACATTCATTACAACCAACTAATCGTTTCTAGTTTTAGCAGTGCTTGCTTTTTGCGCATTTGAAATGAAAATTGCAGCAAAATCCTAGTTTTCCTCGTGGATAGCATTACACCGTATGTCTGCTGAAAGTGAGTGCGCCACAGCCCGCGTACGGCAGGTACCAATGACGTCATTTTTTCCGCCGAGTTGACGTAAGATGACCTTGATTCAGCGGAAGGTTGAGGTGACCAGGTTATAAAGGAGATGACCGTGATCTAACGGAATATTTAGGTGATCAGGTTCCAAAGGAATGACTGTGGTTGAACGGGCTTCACAGACGATAAGTCAAAGTCCAACCCACTGCAGTGCTCTCTGGGAATAATTCTTCTCTCAGGATGGACGTAAAAAGCCGACCTTTCCTACTTCCATTTCGACGACAACTTTGCTCAGAATAATAAAAGTGTTCCTCACGTGGAATCATTCATCATGGATGTCTGAAATGGCTGCGTAGACTCCACTTGTTTCTTTCAAACTATCTGCCCCGCTGCGGTGGCTCAGTGCTTAAGGCGCTCGGCTGCTGGCCCGAAAGACGCTGTTTCGATCCCGGCCGCGGTGGCTCAATTTCGATGGAAGCGAAATTCTACAGGCCCTTGTACTCTATGATGTCAGTGCACGTTAAAGAACCCCAGGTGGTCGAAGTTTCCGGACCCCTTCACTACGGCGTCCCTCATAGCCGGAGTCACCTTGGGACGTTAAAGCCCAATAAACCAACCAATAAACCAATCAAACTATCTCGTGCAGGGTAAGGTAAATTGCGAGTTTATAAAGGACCTTTAACATGCCACGCGGTTTATCGGAAGTCGTCAACTATTGAGGCTAGTAATGCTTTAAAAAGCATTCTTTGCTGAGTGTAAAAACTGAATAATTTGCATTGCGTTTTCATGGCGAACCTATTTTGAAACTAAGCTTCTTTTGGGACTAAAATTTCTACTGACGACGTGTAAACCTAAAGAACTCCCGCACATATTCCCCACTGCAGCAAAGCTGGCCGAAAGCTATTTCGCGCAACGCCATCAGGTGTCCTGTGGCGCTGAAAAAGAAAAATGACTTCGAAATTTGGGCTTCTCGGTGCATAACATTCATTTTCCAGTGAAAGTAAGGGAAAAGAGGTGCTCGTTAGGACACACATGACGGAAACTAACATTCTTCGAAATCAAGCAGCATAGACGATATTTAATTCTCCATGCTCTCCATGCTCTTAATGTGTGCTGTTCAGCAATGGAAGATTAATAACGTCACTAATTTCTGGCGTAATGATAACTAATTGGAAAGCAGAAGAAAAAAATTATTGTGGGTTAGCTCTGGTTAAACCTGGTTGGTTGCGACAGCAAAGTAGCGGCGCATAGCTAGCGTGCCGGGGCCGCCGCCGCTGCCGCCCGCTCTCCATCGACACCTCTCCTCCGTTTTTCAAGACGTTCGGCCGGTTGTTCTGTTTCCTCGGCACGCCTTGGTCTCCTAGCTTCATTCCGTATAGCACGCCTGGACTCACATTCTGAACTTGAAGTGGCTTCCTTAGCTGCTTCGGATTCTCGTCGTTTTCCTAAACGTTCTTCTCGTTGTTCCTCTGTTTCCTGGGCACGTTTTTTTTCGCTCGGCTTCATTCAGTTTAGCTTGCTTAATCACGGCTTCTGCACTCGATACAGCTCGTTGAGCTGCTTCGGCTTCTCGTCGTTTCCGCAGTCGTTCTTCTCGTTGTAATTCCGTTTCTTGGGCACGTTGTAACCTCTTTCTTCCATTTTCCCTAGTGTGCTTGGCTGTCGCCTTAGAGTTAAACTGTTCAGAAGCAGCAGAGCAACTAGATTCAGATATAGACTCTTCGCCGGTGACTTCCATGACGAAACTCCTCCAGGAGCGCGGCACGACTGGCTCCTCCTGGCTGCAGTGGAGAGAGCAAGCTGACCTCACGCGTCGCCATAGCAACGGAGAGGCCGACGTCGCACCATCTGTTAGACTTTCTGACAGGCAGAGCTGCCTGCATGAAGTTCCAAGACATCGAGTCTCGCACACTGAAGTTAGGGAGCAGGGGCACGACGCAGGGCTCGGTTCTCTCCCCGTTCATCTTCAACGTGGCATTGACGGCCCTCCCCGAAGCTCTGCAGAGCATAGAGGGGCTAAATTTCAGTATGTATGCGGATGACATCAACCTCTGGACTAACCAGGGGAGCGATGCGAGTATCGAGGAGCGCCTCCAGGCTGCGGCGGACACTGTCGTCGACTATGCTGCCAGTAGGGGTCTCTCATACTCTCCGCAAAAATCAGAATTATTCGTCTATAACCCGAAGTCACTCCGACGCAAGCACAACTGGAAATTTGACATTAAAGTAGAGGGCAAGCCAGTTCCAAAGGTAGATCAAATAAGAATCATAAGGCTATTTATTCAGGATAATGGATATAATGATGGGGCAATCAAAAGGCTCGAGGGATTTGCCACGCAAGCACTTGGCATATTTAGAAGGGTCGCGCTGAAAGGACGAGGCCTGAAGGAAAGAAGCTTGCTTAAACTAACTCAGGCATACGTAATAAGCCGCCTGAGTTATGCCACACCTTTCTTAAACATTAGGGCTGAGTAGAACAAGAAACTAGACTCGCTCATTCGACGGTGCATAAAGAGGGCCCTGGGCTTACCGATTAGCACCCCCACAGAGAAGCTGCTCTCTATGGGAGTGCACAATACCTAGGACGAAATAGCGGAGGCTGTCAGGATTTCACAGCTCGAAAGATTAAGCCGAACAATCACAGGCAGAGCCATCCTTGAAATGGTAGGCCTGCAAACAGATAGGGGACTACGAGTCAAATCGAGCATTCCGCAGGACTGCCGAGAAAATCTAATCATTCCCCCACTCCCTCGTAACATGCATCCCATATCCAACACTGAAAGGAGGGAGAAGAGAGCAGAAGCACTAATTAGACGCTTCGATCCGATGGACAGCAAGTCCGTTGCGCACGTGGACGCAGCAAGTGGCAAGTCGGGTGCGGCGGTCGCCTCAGTGGTCGACGGCCGAGGTGCCCCCGTATCGGCAGCCACCATTAGAAGGCGCAACGCGGAAACAGCTGAAGAAGTGTGATAGCGCTCGCTTGCGTTGGAACGGAAGCCAATTATATAATGAGCGATAGCTAAACGGCCATCTATAATTTTGGAAAGGGTAGGACCTCGCCGGAAGCGGCAATGATTCTGGCCAGTAGACAGCTAAACAGAAAAGTTAGCCTAATTTGGACTCCCGCACACGCGTTCATTCTTGTAAACGATGCGGCCCACGAGTTAGCCCGAGCTCTCTACTTCCGGGTAGCTGAGGAGCCGCCCGGCTGCCGGAACATGGACGAGCGCCTGCAAAATTATACGGAAATTGTTGAACATTACAGGTTACAGAGGAGACTGGTGCCAGCACCGGATAAAATTCTAAACAATAGGGAGGCAATCGCATGGCGACTCCTCCAAGTTGGAAACTTCATAAACTCGGTCTTGGCATATCATGTTCATAGAGATAACAAGGAAAACGATAAGTGCAAGCACTGTGGGGCGAGAGGGACCCTCGTCAGCATAACTCCTATCCAGACTACTCCTATTATTCCAGTGTCACTGCACTCAAATCACGGGCTAATCTTACTAATCTTGATAAGCGACGCTGCATCTTCAGGCTGTGCCTTTTTCACAAGTTCTACCACATGCCACTAAATGTTTCAGCAATCTTACCAGTTCATCGACAATCAAGTCGCACCAGCCTTCCTAAAGCCGTCTATCCGGCCCCAGAACAAACCACAGCCCATCTTTGTTCGTTTTTTGTTCAGACCGCTCGGGTCTTGAACAAACTGCCTGTCGACGCTGTGCGCCACTCCGACCCACATTCCTTCAAGACTGCCATTGAACCACTCTTCACTTGAACATTATGCCCATCCCTCATGTAATACCCCTCACCAAGGGGCATTTGAGGTACTAATAATAATAATAAATAATAAATAATCTGGGAATGCGCTAGCTCCCCAGGGGCTAACGAAAACAAATTGCAGAGAAACCTTGGAAGCCCTGCTGCGGAGCGAGGCCCCTGCTTCGCAGCAACAAGCCATCCGCCTGGCGGAAGAAGCCGCGAGGAATCAAGACCTCTTCGCCTGCTTCTAATCGCGGAGGTCCCGGCCCCCGTCACCAAGGCCTGCGTTCCGGGGACGGGGAGTAGGGGGCGTCCTTATCTCGCAGAAAATAAAGTTGATATCATCATCATCATTAGGCGCGCCGGCGGCTGCTCGAGAAGCGGTGGGGGGGTGGGGGGGGGAGGGGGGCGGGGTCCACGCACCACGCGACGAGCGGTTAGACCTGGTGTAGTATTGCTTTCACAAAAAAAAAATGCCGAGGATTATGTTACTGCCTAACCCGAAATTTGAGCGTAGCTTATGAGCAGTGTCAGGTTTTCGATACATTGAGGCAAAGAATTCGAGCGAGACATGTCTGTACAATTGGAGACAACTTGTTATTTTTCCCACATATTCCTTCTTGAAGACTCCACTAACAGTCCTTGACTGTCAAGAAGGAAGCGTTGTGGTCGGAATAATAGACGGATATATGCTCGGGTTGCGTCACCTATACCTGGTTCTCAAAGACGAGATCTATGCTAGCATTTTGCGAGGTTGTCACAGGCGTGGGAGACGTTACGAACCATAGGAACGGGATGTTTTCCCGCATATGTTGTCGTTGTGATTGAAAGAAGGATGGAAAGGGAAAGGAAATTGCACGGGCCTGCCTACTGGCTCGAGCTGAGCCACAACCGCTGAAACGTCCAGATAGAGGAGGCTTGAAATATGAGAGGAACGAATGAAAGAAGAGACTCATGTCGCAGCAACCGCGTCCGCAGAAGCGACGGCGCTGGCTGCAACAGATACCCCAGTACCAATGAAATTGCTATTCTTAAGCGGTTAAGAAATTTCTGTTTGTCTTTATATCCACAGTAAAGTCTCCACTCACCCTTTCACCCTGGCAGGTGGCAATTATTGGTTGATCGCGGGAGTTCGCTCACCGTTGTCGGCGCTAACACATGCAACCCACATCTATCTCTCATCACGCCACGTATACCTATAAGTATGATTCAGGCGTCCACTCATCCGGGGACACAGTTATGCGCACTTCCTTTTCTTAAAATGATCGAAGCGCAAAACATTGTCAACGCCAACGCCAATAAAGACAATGAGCACCGACAGCTTATGTTTCAGCGCCGCGTTTCTGGCACAACGTTGTCAAGGTGGTGGTGGTGGTGGTGAAAAACATTTATAGTGCAATAAATATTTACAGAGAGGTGTTTGGGGTAGGCCCTATTGGCCCTTTCCCCTAACAATACTAGGTGGAGCCCCTATTCCGGGGCCCCATTGGCAAGCAACGCCACCCGCGTCCGGTGAACCAGGCCTTTTGGGTCTTTAGGTCCTGACAGCCGAGCAGGGCCGCCTCCCAGTCCTCTCTGGTGGGGTTGGGGTTGGGGGGGATAGATGGGTTGGATTGACACGCCCAAACCATGTGGAAGGTGTCAGCCACCTCCCCACAGAACTGGCACGTGCCATCAAAGGATTCGTTGAAATGTTTAAGTACCGCCGGGCACAGTACAGTGTTAGTAAGAATTTTGATGAGGAGGCGCTCGTCAGCGCGATCCAGTCCCTTACAACGGGCAAGGTGTCACGCCGAACGGGCGATGGCGTTCCATGGACTCTCTGGCAGCGCTGCAGCATGCTGTCGCGTTCCAATTTTCAAGGTGAAGCTTAAGCGTCCTCCTAATTTTTAATCTCCGATTGCTCAACAGCAGACATACTAGTAAGTTTTGGCGGCTGTTGGCTTCCGTCATTGATATGCCCACTGTAACTAGTCGTGACATGCAAGAATTTGAACTTAGAGCGCAGCTGTTGAAGCTAAGTAGAAGCCGCAGAAAGCCTGTGCGACCGTTAAAGCAAGACACAACTCTAGAGGTACGCCGCGGTGGCTCAGTGGTTATGGTGCTCGGCTGCTGACCCGAAAGACGCGGGTTCGATCCCGGCCGCGGCGGTTGAATTTCTTTGGAGGAGAAATTCTAGAGGCCCCGTGTGCTGTGCGATGTCAGTGCACGCAAAAGAACCCCAGGTGGTCGAAATTTCCGGAGCCCTCCACTACGGCGTCTCTCGTATCCTTAGTCGCTTTGGGACGTTAAACCCCATAACCAAACCAACCTAACAACTCTAGAGAGGTCTTCTTCGCCGCCACTTGCGTTTTTTTAAAACTCGCTCAAGCATTCTTCGGTTATTCGCTTACTATGAACAGCAGCCTGTAGAGGCGGGCTTGTTGGATCGCCGTTACACTTTCGAGCTGCAAGCTTAAATATGTGAACAGGGAACATTTGTAGACAGCGAGATAGAAAAAATGGCTGAGGCTTAGCTAAGGTTAAGCCTAGTCAGATGCGAAGCATATTGATGGCTAGGCTTGGTAATACATGGCTTTCATTGGTTGACGTTCATCCCGCTCTTCATCGGTCTCTGTGGCACGCTGAAGCTTTCGCTTCTCGTTCAAATCAGCCCTGCTTCTAGGCGGCATCCCAACACCTGGCCGCCTCGTAAGTGCCCGGAGAGCTGTTGTTGTGACTGAGAGAAGGATGAAAAGGAAATTGCACGGGCCTGCTACTGGCTCGAGCAGAGCCACCACCGCTGCCACGTGCAGATAGAGGAGAGTTAAAAGATCAGAGGAAGGAGAGAGAGGAAAGGAAAGACGCGCGTCGCAGCAACAACTGCGTCCGCTGGAGGGGACGCTGCTCAAAAATTGTCCGGACAGCGAGGCAAGCCCAGCTTTATACCGCTGCTGTAGCGTCACGTGGTCAGCTGCAGCGCCTCTGATGTGGAGCCTCCACCGCCGCGGCCGACCGCGCGAGCCGACAGCCCATCTCTCCTCTGCTGTGACGTCATGTTGTCACGTGGTCAGCCGCCGCGCCTCTGATGTGGAGCCTCCACCGCCGCGGCCGACCGCGCGAGCCGGAAGCCCATCTCTCCTCTGCTGTGACATGTTGTCACGTGGTGTCACGTGGTCACGCTAAAGGTCAATGGTAGCTCCACCGCCGCGCTCGACGGGCTGTAGTGTAGCTCTAGTAATATGCTTCGCATAAAAGACGTCCGGACGTAATCGACAGAAGTAACTTGCCTGCGTGTAGTCCGAAACAATTTTTGACGTGCATTGCTGGTACATGCCACTGGAGGCAGCCTCGTAGCGCTGATGCATGCGGTATACCAACACACCCATTTGGAAGGAAAAGGCCACAGTCAGCCCTTCTACCCCGAAGCTCTCACTCGCCAGGGGCAGTGCTTGTTCCTGCAAATAATCAATACACGTTTTTGCACGCAACGCTAGGGGTTTTATGTCGGTTAGTAGCGGTTCCGCGGTATTCTCCAGTGACTATCTTCGTTATCTCAAGTTCAGGAAATTATAGTATGTGATAGTATAACAAGAACAGTACAGCGAAGAAGCGTGAAAATTTCAGCCGCAGGCACTGCAAACTGGTCACCAGCGGACGTTGCATACGCACATAACTTTCTGCTAACAACACGTGCAGTGTTCAATTTAATGTGCTGATTAAACTTCGTTACTAAATAAGGGAGACGCTAGCCAATTTTTGTTTCTGAAATTACAAACGCTTTCCACGGAGTTGTGGGTTTCCGGATACATTTCCTTTCTCTTTCGACCAAATCATCCTTAGGAATGTTTCACAGTGTTCGCTGAAACATAGGCTTTAGGCATATGGACGCAGGCTTGCGTATGCTGCGCTCAATGTCCCGCTGAACCAAGATGCGGTCCTCACAGTTTCGGACTTTGCTCGCTGAGCTCACCATGGAAAGCAATAATTTGGAATTGGTCTTCCAGGCGTTCGGTGGCATAGCGGTGCAGTAGTTGGGCTTGGACATCTGCAGAATACTGGTGATTATCACCAGGATGTCTACATCGGGCCTGCGCAAAAATGAACAGAAGCATATCAGGAGAATATCGGAAAAAAACTTCTTTGGATGCGGCCCCGCTTGAACGCTCACATAAAATGGAAATTGTGCTCTCACATAAGAAAAGCGGTCAATCCTCAGTGAAGCATAGTGTCAGGAAACCCTATTCTGTATCAGTAACAAAGGCAGCAGAACTAAATGTAATGATTTCTGTCCAGGGCAATCCTTATAATTCTGGTAGCTCTGTAAAGTGATGTCTTCGGCGAGGGGTTGGTATTTAGGCCTAATACATTGCTCCCAGTAGCCTAGCTTCTAAGGCTAAACAAAAGATGGAACCATCAACTAGAAAGCCAAACATCAGCCTAAGGCTTCCCGGCGCTCCTGCCGCTCACGCTTACCGTCATTACTATGCAGAGGGATTTGTTTATTTTAACGTGCGCTGCAAATGAAAAAAATGACTTGCAAAAGACTTTGTTCAAACTTCATACCTGTAAATCTCCTGCTTTGGTAGTGAAAGCTTAGCCTCTTTTCTTTCAGGGCATACGCTGACAGAATCCTTTGCGAAAATCCAGACATGCAACAGGTTAGCAGTAGCGGCTTAAATTAGTGATGTTTTTGTAGCCAATGAGAAACGGTAAGCTCGTACTATGCGGACATTTCAAGACAGGAAGCTGCATCAGAATCTCTGATGGAGAATAACTCACATTTCATCGCACGCTTTAACGCCCCAGTTTTCATAGCGCTGCCACACACACACACACACACACACACACACACACACACACACACACACACACACACACACACACACACACACACACACACACACACACAATTCTGTTGAGCTATACTCACGTGGCTGCGTTCTCGGCAACGTAGGAGATGGATTTCGAGCCGTCATCGTACTCCCAAAAGCCAATTCCAATAATAATTTTTCCTTCCGTTCTGTCGTTGCCAAGGATATTTCGAAGTGACTAGAAATACAATTAGTTTTCTGTAAGCACAGGATTCTAATAAGTTTGTGCAAAATAAAGCAAGCAGCAGAAACAACTTGACAATTCTAAATACGGGGGAACATATACTACAGTTTCGGATAAATTTTGAAAATTGGAAAGATAGTAAGGTACCTTTATGGAAATATTAAAGGAAATGGTCTATTCTTCTTACATGCAGCAAAATCTTTCTTTTGAATTTTGTGAATCGATTCGCACCCATCAGTTGAGACTCACGTAGGAAATTTATGGGGAATGCTTTTCTCGTTGCCAAGAACGTCAATAGAAAAAAAAATTGGAGACTGCCATAGGCTGGTCTGCTGATATATTGATTCTTATAGTTAAATGTTACACTCTATAGAAAATTTGCGTTCATAAAAGTTTTCTGATTAAAAAGGCTTTGGTCGAGAATTGTTCGGTGCGCAATACCGAATCGGCTACAGAACGTTGTTCTCGAAATCTTTTTGTTCTTCTAGTGACACAGAGAAAGTAGTCGGAAGGAAGGAAGGAAGGAAAAACTTTATTTTACTCTAGTCCTTTTTCCTGCGGTTTGGGAGCATCTTCAGAGATGTTTTCTCCTTGATTTTACCCCCAGGAGTCTTCTCTGTCGAAGTCGTCCGCCTCTAATCAGTGGTCGGTTGCCCTCAGTCCAGGGCTCCGCTGGCCACTGCCGCCCGTTGAGCTCGCTGTACCAGACCTTCTTGGTCTTCACAGCGGTCGCTGGACAGCAGAGTCTCCCACTGCTCCGCACTCGGGTTTTGTATTTTGGGGACCACGTCTATCTTTTGGCAGGCCCATGTGATGTGATAGAGAGTAGGTGTTCCGTCGCACCAGGGACATTTGTCCGCGTATATGGTAGGGTGCATTTTGTTTAGTATATGTAGGTTTGGGAAAGAGCCTGTTTGTAATTGTCTCCAAGTGACAGCTTCCTCTCTGCTGAGAGATTTGTGCGGTGGGGGATACCGCAATCTTCTGCCTCTGTAGTTTTGTAGTATGGCCGAGTAATCCCTGGGTGCTGGCGCGAGTTCCGCGGGCTCATCGGATGCTCGGAAAGTAATGTATCCTCGAGCTATCCTGTCGGCCTCTTGGTTCCCTGCCACCCCCGTGTGCCCCGGTACCCACACAATTTTGTGTGGGATCTTGTCGCTTTGTTCTTCCTGGTTTTTAATTCTGTCGCTCGCTGCGAGGAGTATACGGAGCGCGTGACGACCTATCCTGCCATTCATGTAATTTCGGCAGGCTGTTTGAGAGTCGGTGAGTATTGTTAGCGACCGCCCGGTTCTATAGCCCTCCGCCACCGCTAGAGCAACGGCTACTTCCTCGGACTCTGCAGCTGTGCAGCCTCGGAGAGACGCGCTGGTCATTTCGCGTAAAGACGAATCGACCACCGCCGCCACAGCGATTTTGGTGTCTCCTCCTCTCCAAGACGCGTCTGCATACACGGTCGTGGCTTGAGGAGCGTATGTTCTTTCGATGAAGTCGGCCCTCGCTTCTCTTCTGCCTCGATGGAGGTTGGGATCCATGTTTTTTGGTATTGGCGCTACCTTGAGGGTCTTGCGAAGCTCGTCGGGGATCGTTGCCGTCCTCGTCATTTCTCGCATCTGCTCGCGGTATCCGAGCCTCTGCAGGAGCGCTCTTCCAGTCGTTGTCTGCAACAGCCTGAGTTTTTGCGACTCAAGCTGCGCCTCTCGTAGCTCCTCAAAGGTGTTATGTAATCCCAGGGCCATGAGTTTTTCGGTTGACGTGTTGCGCGGAAGTCGGAGCGCTGTCTTATACGCTTTGCGTAGCAGGGCATCCGCTTGTTGTATTTCGTTTGAGCAAAGCAGTTCAATTAATTTTTTAAACCCAATTTGTCCTTCGTTGTCAATTATTCGAAACTGCGTTCTCCCTCGGTACCATTCTAGTAATTAGTAAATAGTGATTATGTCCTCCCTTGAGAAATATTGGTGGGTAAATGCTATGCTCGAATACAATTCTGCAAAACTCAAACACCTTCAAGGAGATTCAAGGCGAAAACAAGCTCATGAATGTTTATGGCGGGTATGAAGGTATTTTCTCTAGACAACCTACTTGTCTTTGCGAGCAATTTCATCACGAACGCCATTCATTCGAAAAAAGCTCCCCGCGCATTGGACGATGTATGTTGTCGTGGCGTCCCGACATACCGGCTAACCTTTTCGTTTTGAAGGCGAAAAGTACGATTAGGTATAAGGCAGTAGATGCGATTAGGCAGTAGATGCAATGGCGGTATTCCTTTGACCTTTACGCTATTTTCTTTCAGAATCAGAATGAGCTTATAGGAGACAAAAAGGAAAATATAAGACGAACAAATTTATGCCGGAGGTCGTGTGCTCAATGACTGTACTGGGCTCTCATATCATCAAATAAAACAGCAATTAAATAAACACAGCAACTGCAATTAAAACTCAACACTTGTGCAGTTCTCGATAATGTCAGTGGTACAGTTAATAAAGAAAAGGTGGTTGCAAACAAACATAGGCTGATACAAGTAGTAAATAGCCGAAGAGTTATACAATACAAAACAAGAAACAAGAGGATAAAAAAACAACATCGACAAAGTTGCGCTAGCAACACATAATGCACAGTTCACAAGTATGCTATTCGCTCCTGTGCAGTTTCTTTCTTAATCGTATTAGTTGGTAAACCAGCTTAATAATTATTATGACCATTTTTATATGTAAATATGAATTTGGGTTTTTAAATCCGTCATTAACTATTTGAAGTGTAATATTCTCAACCCCTTCTTACTATTCTCTAGAACAAATATTCGAACAAGTACTTGGCCAAAGTTACAAGCACTTAAATAGTGGCAAGAATCCTTCATTTTGGTGTCAGTTCAGAATTTCAGAAATGCCTCTTTTCCCTGCAAGTAGCGGTTGTAGCGAGTAAGCAGTGAACAAGTATACTATGAATTTTTCCTATATGAACCCTTGTCCGAACACTTCGCTTTCTCGTGTTGAGATGCTAAAACCATGTATTCTTCGCACGAAGAGCACTTCGTAGCGGACGCTTTAGGGTGACAGCCTGTAAGCTAGTCATGGGTGCTTACTTCGTGACTATTCACGATTCTGCTTAGGGTGACAACATCCCATGCATTTTAAACAAACGAATTTATCAGCGCAAAATATTTTAGAAAGCAATTTCTTCATGTATCGTAAGATGTCACTAAAACAATGAATACATACGCTGCTCTGCCTTGGCAGGATTGAATTTTTTTTTCGGTTATTTTCTGCCATACACAAAAAACGTTCCTTGTTGGTTTTCTGGGTAGATTTGCTATTCTTGCTAGCGATGTACAAACTTTTAAGGAAAGGTTTTAATAAAGGAGTAATTGTTCCTTGGTATCCACACGAGTGCATACGGCTACAAATGAAACTCCGCACGAGAACAAACTTTTCTATAACTAAGAAGTTTCTGAGAAAGCTGTGTAGCCTTCCTTTGTAGCCGTACGGCTGCGCTCGGCTGGACATCAATGGGTAATTACTCCCTGATTATAAGTCTACTCCACCTTAGGGGATTCTCCTAAACATTGGACCAAGGAAAGATTGTGCTACGAATCGAATGAGTGAGCAATTACCTTCAATATGAACAGAACAATACCTTACATGAGTAATTCGTTGCCCGAAAATTAAAATTTTTGTCCAGGAACTTTAGACTTATATCGCACCGACACCGTTCACAACAGCCAGTACATTCACACAGTAATACAATATTCTTTTCCTTTCGACCTGTCCTTTTTAGAAATCCCTTTTAACCGACACCGTCGTGTCTCAGAGGACTTCTCTGTCCTCTCATGGCCCCACATGTGTTTTCTAGGTCGTTCGTTCTTCTCCTGACATTTACCAGGCTATGAGTTGATTTAGTTGAGAAGAGTAGTCTTCGAACGACATTCATGGAGAGGCACCTCTGCACAGTTTTTGTGTCATATACCTGACTGGAAAGCCCTAATTCACAGGCTTCGAATTCGCCCTTATAAAAATGTTTTAGACAGTCTATAGAGTGTCTATAGACTTCTGTCTACAAAGTCTATACACTGTCTATAGAAAAATCCGAGAGAAAAGTCTATAGGCAATACAAATGCAGTAGATAGTCTATAGACAATCTATAGATTTATGGATATACACTTTTAGTAGACTTTTTGTCTATAGACAGTCCATAGACTACGAATAGATAAAAATCAATATCTAAAGGAAGTCAATAGAGTCAATAAGAAGTCTATAGACTGTCTATAGGCCATTTTTATAAGGGCGATCACAGCGGCCGCGTTTCGATGTAGGCGAAAAGCAAAAGGCCCCCGCGTGCTGTGCGATGACAATGGACGTTAAACATCCCCAGGTGGCCGAAATAATTCCGAATACCCACATTATGGCGCCTCTTTCTTCCTTTCTTCTTTCACTTCCTCCTTGATTCCTTACGGCGCGGTTCAGGTCTCCACTGAGATATGTGAGACATTTACAGCGTCCTT
The DNA here is from genome assembly GCF_055824585.1 of Amblyomma mixtum. Classification (NCBI taxonomy): domain Eukaryota; kingdom Metazoa; phylum Arthropoda; class Arachnida; order Ixodida; family Ixodidae; genus Amblyomma; species Amblyomma mixtum. The sequence goes on along the minus strand of NC_143019.1, from coordinate 30,091,559 downwards.
TCCTCAAAACCATCTTTATCTTCCATCATAGACAAACAGAAACACATTCTACTTCTGGCATGATCGACATTCTTCACTACAGTGAAAGCAACCGCCCTACCCTGATGGTGTTAGCGGCTTCGCCCTTCGTGTAGTTTTCGGTGACGGCCTTCTCTTGGTGGATGTTCATGATGCCGTAATGGTGGACAACCCCTGTACGCTTCCAGTTTGTCATGGTGTCACGCGTTTCTGTCTTCGTGAACATGTCATTGTTCAGATACCTGTACAAAATAGAAAAGACTTTCCAATTACCGCTTCAGTGAAGAGAAAATCTTTCGCTAGCTGCTGCATATCTTGGTGACACTCTATCCTTCGGATTTCAACGAAGCTGCCGATGCGTAATGCCAAGTCACATACGCCATAAAGCAGATTACTTGCTTTTGTAGCGAGAGCTACATTACGCGCAAGTCTCGCCGTTTCGCCGTGGCCGCACCGTGACCTTGAGCCGTAGCCTAGCAACCGCCGCAGATGGCGGCCGCCGCTCGCCGCGCCATGTGGCGTGACGTCACAGGAGGAGTCGGTGTCGCGGCGTGCTGGCGAAACCGAGTTTCTATAGCTGTGGGCGTGCGCCCTAGGAGGAGGTGCGCTGGTGCAGCTGTATATATATAGAAGGCGGCTCGGTGGAGTCATCGGTAGATATGAATAGTGAGCAGCAGAGACTGAAAGAAGCCAGGCTTCAACTACAAGATGAATAACCGGAAATAAAATAAATGCGTCTTCCTTTGCTGACTAAAAAATATCCCTTCTTTAATGTAGCCGCATTTAGACGCAACGGAGGGATAACAACCAAAGCAAAACATTGGACGTAGCCAGAGGGAAACCAACCTAAACGACAAGGTGCAATTAAGTTTAACCGTACTCTCGCTACGTATGTCCTGGCTTAGCTGAGCTAAGCCACTGCCATTCTTTTTGGACGGAAGCCTTGCAGTGTCTACTCTTCTCTCTTTTATATCTCAGGCACTCTTCATGTGCCCCGCCGATGCAAGATTTTTTCTACGCAGTTCCTTTTTTTTCGCAGTTTAGATATGTTCGCCGTCGTGTGTGACCAGACTTTGGCAATGATACCCTATCTTAGACGATATCCTAGCATAAGATATCCTCTGATAACCTGAAATTAATAAGGGAATCCATACTCTACCCGAGAAATAGTAGCTTCTGTATGATTTCAGTTTTCGGTGTCCGGTCCACTTAGCCGGAGCTCTCTATTCATGGACGACGCAAGCTGTCCGCTCGAAAGCAAGAGATAACGCTGCAGCCATAACTTGAAAGGCAGAGGGCCTGAATTGACACGCAGAGGTTGTGGACTCGGATCCCACAAGCTGCTTGACGCCTTTAAAATCTTACGAATAGCCATCTCTGGACGTAATTACGCAGAGGAGCGCGACGGAGGAGGCCGCAAGCATTACAAAATCGCCGGAAAGAAGTCGCAATCTTCCGCGCGCGGCTGTGAGTCCTCTGCTGCGTGTATAAGTGTATTTCTGGTTCAGGCATCAAGGGCGAGGTGTGTTGTGATTTAACGAATTTATCTACTTTCGAAATAAATTGTTTCACAGCCTCTTCAAGAATAAAATTTAATAGGATCGGAGATCCCTTCCACGGAAGCGCTCCTTCTCTATGGCCAAGGTTCTGCCACCGCTGGGGCTTGTGAGACGAAGGTAGGAACCTCTCGCGACCAATCAGAAATTTAACTCCCTCCTGCCACACTGTCCAATTTGCTCACAAAACGATGGGCAGGTTGCAATCTTGAACGGTAGGAAGGATGTTTGGTGTCGTTTGTATAGAGTTTAACGTCCCTAAGAAACTCAGGCTATGAGGGACGCAATGGTGCCCTATGTACTGCGCCATTTCAATGCACTGTCCTGTGCAATCAAGTATCCAAGAGCGGGTCGTAGGCCTCTGCCCCAATCCCGATTTCCTTGGCAGTGATCTTGTAGGGCATGTAGGCAGATCTGTGATGACGTCAAAAGGACACGTGCCATTGGTCGCAGGTAGATGCATGTCGATGAATTTTGTAAAAAAATTTCGAAAATTGGAAGCTTCTAAGATTGTTTTACGGAAATATTGAAGTTAATAGCCTATTCTTCAGATATGTTGCAAAATCTTTCTTTTAAAGGTTTATGTCTTCGAACAGTTAAGGCTCCCATAGGAAACCAATGGTGATCCCTTTTGACGATACTAAAACGTCAACAGAAAATCAAATTCAAGACTTCCGTCGGGTGACTGCGGATATATTGAATGTTATTGTGACATCTTACATTATATGAAAAATCTCAGCCGCCGCGGTGGCTCAGTGGTTACGGCGCTCGGCTACTGACGCGAAAGACTCGGGTTCGATCCCGGCCGCGGTGATCTAATTTCGGTGGAGGCGAAATTTTACAGGCCCGTGTACTGTGCGATGTCAGTGCCCGTTAAAGAACCTCAGCTCGCCGAAATTTCCGGAGTCCTTCAATGCGGCGTCCTTCATAGCCTTAGGCGCTTTGGGACGTTCAGCCCCAATAAAGCAACCAACAATATGAAAAATCTGCGCTCATAAAAGATTTCCCGCTCTAAAATGCTTTTTGTTCAAAATTGTTGGGTATGAGTGCTTCTCGGAGGATTTTTCGCTCAAGCCGCCACCGGCGACACCGCGGGCGTTTCTCCTCTGAACGAAACCGTTAAGCCCTTCGCGTTAAAAAAAAAAAACGTCATTCACAGCTCGGTTTTCATATGATTCGCAGTTCTTACTTTGTGTGGCATTGTGATCTTGTTTCACCCATCTTATTTGTGCTACACGTAATTTCTGTAGCAAGGAACAAGAACATCGCTACACGGGTGTTAAATGACAAGCTTTGCAAAGTAAGACAGAAATCGCCCCATAAAAACCCTCGTGGGGCGGCTTAAGTCCGTACTTGCCATGTTTACTGCGCATTTTTGTATTTCGACACCCGTGTGCTGAGGGATTTCAGTCAAAGACGTCCACTCAAGAGCCCCTGAGAGTGCGTGTGTCATACCGATTTGGGGAACATTTAAAGCCAAATACCACACCATATTTCTATGCATCATGCACCAAACACCTTAATGAGGATTTCGCATAATTTAAGAGCGTACGTTGTTGGGCTAGTCGGTCAATCATGGTAAATAAAAGGGGGTACTGCGCACAAAAAGACACGGACAAGATGGTTACCTTCTGCGCTTGTTGTGTTACCTTCTTGTCCGTGTCTTTTTGTGCGCAGTACCCCTTTAGATTTCGCATAAACTCAGAATAAACTGGCCACGGAGCAACACCAACCTTCCTAAATAGAGGGAACTGCCGGGAGAACACTTGGTCCCCCATAAGTTTGGTAGCATAAGCTTGCGAATACAGTGCGGGTTATTGGAATGCTGAGTCTCTTCTTGGACAGACTTACCGGACATCGAAGGAGAGACCACATTTCGTGTCCCTGTAGACCATGCATTCGTTCTTGAATGATTCAAAGGTGACCGCTGTGTCCACGGCCTTGATATTCCCTTTGTCCACTCTCACATGCGTGTACATCAGAATGTCACAGGCTCCGTCCGGAGGATACAGCGGGTGTATCGCCGATGCAATGAAGCCCACAGAGCACAGAAGGGGCGGCGGCGTCTTGGGCTTTTTTGTAGTCGTTGTCGTCGTGGTCGTCGTCGTTGTCGTTGTGGTTGTTGTTGTAGTCGTCGTCGTTGTAGTCGTCGTCGTTGTCGTCGTCGTTGTTGTCGTTGTTGTTGTTGTCGTTGTCGTCGTGCTCGTGGTGGTAGTAGGCGTCGTAGTGGACGCTGTAGTCGAGGCTGCACGCGCGGTTTCAGTTAGAGGCGCCGTAAGCCTCCGACGTCGTCTCCGAAATAGAATGAATTTCTAAGCACTCAATTATAATACCTTTCTTCGGCCAAGAACTATTTAAATTACGAAGAGTATTAAGACTAAGAGAAGCTTCAATTTATATCGCCATCGTTGTCGTGCTGCATAAGGTTCACACATTGATTTACTATTAAATAAAGACATTAAAGTGAAATAATGCTTTAGCTTCAGTTCACCTAAACTAAAACAGTTCATCAACTTAAATGAACCACTGAAACCTTTTCTTAAGTTCGGCAAAAGAACTAAGGAAAACTATATTTGGGCATTCAATTACTAACGTGAAAAAAATCACCAATGTACACAAGACAGTAAATAGGCAGGTTTGCGGGCACTATCATATATTGCACGAGACGGTATTTATCAGTCAACGCGCGTAACTTTTGAACATGAATTTTCATTTGCACTTGATCGCTGTCATTTATGTTTGAGAGTGAAAAAACAAAAAACGTTGTGTTCTTTATACGTAGCCTTTTAAGGCAATGGGCTCAGGCCAATAAGTGCTTTTACGGGTCGCTTCGTGTTTGCACTTAGTTGGGCTATCCCGGCTTGTATGTACGTTATAACTGAAGTTAATTTTAAAATAATGTACTTCCTTTGGCGCGACGTAGATTTCAGGCTAGTTAAAAACATGATAGTGTTGTTTATATTGTAACAAGCGATCACTTTACGCAAAGAACGTAGCGGAGAGCCCTAATGTGACTTTGCGGACCCAGTTCGTGAATATACCACTAATCAGAAAATTTTGCGCTTTTGTGATTGAGCACTGCCAACGTTTACCCTCGGGTAGCTGGAATAGGTAGCATTGTGTAGCTTTTCACAATACGAACTACAGCATTGTTAAAAACATTGTGCTATCAGTATTGCCTACGCAATAAGGTCATGACAAGACGTAGCCGGGTTCTTGGGTGATATCTGCACCGCCATGTAAGTATTATGTGATTCTGAAGAAGGAACGCATAAAAAACAGCCCAAAGACACCAAAACAGTTTTATGTACAAACTTTTGTACTTTATAATAATTCGTGTGCCACTAAAGCTCTTTAGAATAATTGATGGATTGGCGAAATAATATGTGGTCTTGCGGACGCCATGCAAAAAAAAAATAAATAAAATAGGAAAGCAAGAGTTGCGAAGTTAGATGTTGGCGTCCTGTCCTCGCATCTAATTAAAATTTTGGTCTTCCCACGCTGCAGTGCATGCCGCAACCACCCGGTTTGCGAATCAATTGTACAGGCTAACGTTTCCTTTGGCATGGTATTGCTTAGGGGCTGTTCTTTCTCAGGTGTCGTACTCCGGGGTCGGTTCCAGACCATAACGACTGCTATGTTCAGCAGACATACGGGTCTTTGAAAGGCTGAGTTTCGCCCTGATGCCTTCATGCCGGACAGTAAGGTGCACCTATAACTTCTTGCTTTCTAACAAGTATCATGCGTCTATAGTGTAGCTCTGAGCATAACGCTGCGATATCAACAGTTCTACCTGTTCATCGAAGCAATCTCATTTAAAACAACTGCATTGAAGCCCATGATCCCGGGCAAGTCTTGGTACTCCGGCGGCCTAATAAGCGGAGGCCAGACAAAAAGACTTCTTGTAGTTCCTTCCACCGCACGAACTGAAGTATACTTGTCAGCTTGGCCATCGTAAAGGCAGACTGGCATTGCGACGTAAGCATCAATCAATTTATCATTCGTCAATCAATAGTGTCCGCCCACTTTTTTTTTCTAAACCTCACAAAGTCGATGCAGCTCATTCATGAGACAACTGGCGCACATGGGATGTATACGAAAACTTCTTCCGTCCCATTGTGGCCATTGATACAATGGTGATCTATGAGCTGTTCTGACGAAGTGAATCTTGGGGAGCAATTCAGTCCCATATCTCTTCGATGAATTATACAAAAGGAAAGCGACTGCTTTCACTCAAGCGGCATTGGCAACAAGGCTCAGTGGCACTAGCTAACAGCTGCCTCAAATTCTTGCTGACGGAAAGTACTATACGCTTGGAGTACCGGCACCGATCCTCAGCCTTTGTCGGTCTGGCGAACTCACTCGTCCTATGTGTCGTCCTCTTCCTTGGGGTGGTTGCCGGTGGCGGCGGTGGGACTGGGTCATTACCGATCACGACCACCGACGGGCCGCCGCTCTTGCGGTGTCGTGCATAGGCAAAGAAGGAAATTATAGCGTGTAGCTTCATAGTTATGCCTCATTTAAGCACAGAAAATGGCTCTAGCCTGGAGTATGCTCATCATCATCATCAGCCTGACTACACCCACTGCAGGGCAAAGTCCTCTCCCATGTCTCTCCAATTAACCCTGTCTTTTGGCAGTTGCGGCCACTGTATCCTCGCGAACTTCTTAATCTCATCCGCCCATCTAACTTTCTGCCGTCCCCTACTACGCTTGCCTTCTCTTGGAATCCAGTCCGTTACCCTTAAGGCACAGGGGTTACCTTCCCTTCGCATTACATGCCCTGCCCAAGCCGATTTCTTCCTCTTGATGTCAACTAGGATATCATTAACCTGCGTTTCTTCCCTCACTCACTACGCCCTCTGCCGATCTCTTAAGGAATATACTCTCGGGGTCCTAAATGTTTGTTCTTTATGTGCACTATGGGACCTGCTGTAGGAAGGACAGACTTTACAGGACGCAAGTACATTTGCCGATCGTCATGAAGCGGCCGAGATTTGCCTCGAATGCTGCAACGCCCGACTGACAGCGCACACGCATTCTTGATCCGCATAGCATGCGGCTCACTTCTCCTTTAGAATTGCGTCAACTAAGGCCACTTTATGCTTGAAATGTATTGACTCGTGCAGATTTTCAGGTCAGCCAAGGGCATACAAAGCACATTACCGTCTTTAAGTGGCGCTGATGACAATTATCTCCAACTTTCTTGCGAAAAATAGAGTCTGTGGATCTTTCAGCTTAGGTGAACGTTTTAAGGGCAGCAAAAAGCACGATTCTTTTTAAAGTGACCAGGTTTAAAATTTTCCTGTAATTCGATTCAAGTAACAACATCAGAACTGAAAACGGCAGCGCGGTCACCGTAATGAATCTAACGGCGTTGTATTTTATCCTCAGCTATGTGAGGTAAAAACAAATAAATTTGACGAAAGGCAGCTTATCTTGAGGTCCCGGTGACCCTATTTCCATCCTTTTCTTATCCAGCTCTTTTAAGCCGGGAGACTCCACACTGCGCTTTGTGGTGTCTCCTCTCTTGTCCGTGTTCGTCTTTGGGCTGTGTGTATGTGAGCATGAAATACCAACTCGCCCAGCAACCGATTTTAAGTTTCTCAAGGCGTGTTTTCTGCATAAAGCAGCGTCTTTCTCATTAAACCTTGCATTCTATCGGCACAGGCCAATTTTAGTTTGTTCTGGGTGTCTCTGAAAAGCGTCTTTTTGAGTGTAGTCTCAAACAGAACAAGTATCGATTGCACAGTTTACTTTAAGCTTCGCTTGAGAATTCTGCTGACGGCGTATTCCTCCTAGGACAAAGAAATCCGAACACAAGAGAAAGCAACTCACCGGCGGCTTTGCGGCTCCATCTCCCTGGGCAAACTCGGTCGCGTCGTCGTCACTGTCGCCGCCTGATAGAGGGAAGGGCACAAGAAATCGGTCAAAAAAAATGGCCGCTGGTTACGTTACTTCATGCGAAATTGAGCGCAGCTCATCAGCTGTTTCAGCTTTTCGGTAGATTGAGGCAAAGAATTCGAACGAGACATGTATGTACAATTACAGACAACTTGTTATTTTTCACACATATTCCTTCCTCAAGAAACACTCCCCTAACAGTTCTTGATTGTCTTGAAGGAAACTTTATGGACGGAGAAATAGATATGTATATGCTCGACTTGCTGCACCAATGCCTGATTCTCAAAGCCGAGGTCTGTGCAAGTATTTCGCGAGGTTGTCAGAGCTGTGGGAGCCCTTACGAGCGAGAGGAACTGGTTGTTCTCCGGCATAAGTGGTAAGAAATTTCCGCTTGTCTTTATATCTATATTAAAGTCCCCACCCACCCTGCCATCCTGGCAGGTGGCGGCGTTTCTGGCACAACCTTGTCAATGCCAAAGCATGCAGCGCACATCTGTCACTACCGCCACATAGCTTAAAGCAAGATTGAGGTGTCCACTGTTCCAATAGGGCAGTTATGCGCCTTGCCTCTGGTTTCGGTGTCCACCGAGATGAGTGAGACAGATAGATTTCCTTTTCTCAAAAAGCAATTTAAAAATTTTACACTCTGGTTTCCAGGCCCCCGCTCTATTGGTTTCGCAGCTGTGGGAGACAGATGCTGTGCATTTTCTTTCCTCTCAAAATACCACTTTGGAAATTCTAAAGTGTGCTTGGCGAAAGCCTTGCGGTCAGTCCACTGCCACTTCCCCGAACCGGTTGACGCGGAATCACTGGGCCGCTTCGGAGCCACCATGCGTCTCT